>NW_011494896.1:5771331-5774966 GCF_000754665.1 Bison bison bison
GGGAAAAGACCCCCCCTGCCAATGAAGGAGCTGCAGGAGACGTGGATTTGATCCCTGGGTTGGAAAGATCCCCTGGAGGAGGAACTAGCAACCTATTCCAGTATTCTTGCCTGGGAAATCCCACAGACAGAGGAGGCTGGTGAGCTATAGTCCATAAACTCAGAAAGAGTTGCACAGGACTGAGCATGAAAGCACCATAGGCATAGGTATAGTTTACTCTAGTGTCATTATGATGCTAATATTTCTGTGTAATTCTCTTAGTCCCTTTTTCAGATCAGATCAGTCACTCAGTCGTGTCCGACTCTTTGTGACCCCATGAATCGCAGCATGCCAGGCCTCCCTGTCCATCACCAACTCCCGCTATTTGGTTTGTTAGCTTTAACTGTGAGAGCGGCGATTCTGAACTGAGGGATTCAAAGCAGTCCTTTCACATCAAAGCACGTGCAGACATTGTAGCTAGACTGCCTGGCTATACTCCTTGCTGGTTCTTACCATTCGAGCAAGTTAATAATATTATCTTCTCTGTTTTGGTTCTCTCTTCTAGAAAAGATCAATAATAGTAAGATCTATCTCATAGTGCTATTATTAGGAATCAGTGCTTGGCACATAGCAGGAGATAGTGTCTAATAATTTAAGCTGAAGCTCAATTTTCTAGAAGAAGGGAATCCCCTTCCTCATTATAATAATTCCTGGCCCAACTAACTCTTCTTTTATTTATAGTATAGGGAGATAGAAGCCAGTGAAGGACTGAAGAGGGAGAAGAAAGCATTCCAAACTTGAGTCTTTGCAATCAAAAAATGTTTGTTGACTGTTTTCCAGGTTTGCCAGTCTGTGCTGAGCAGTGGGGTTGCAGTGGTGAGCTCACTGCACACAGTCACTTCTTCCCTGGAAAGAGAGAAGGGGTGGGAAGAGGAGAGGGACTGTGGCTTCCACAGGGAAGTTTTCTGACTTTGCTCCTAAGCATAAGCAGAAATTCTGGAAGTTCTGGAAATTCTTCGAAAGACTCTTGTGCAATTTTAATCAATTACATAATAAGTGATGACCATGGGCTCTGATACATTATATGAAGGAAGGGTACATATTGTATGAGAGTGTGAAAAGCTTATCAGCCTGAACTAGCCCGAGAAGTCACAGCTGTCTGCTGTCTAGGAGGGTGCAGCTCATCAGAAGCCTGCTTGCTGGGTGTGTGTGTTGGGGGTGGGGCAGGGATGGGCAGAGGTTGGAGGAGTCCCAGGTGGTGTTAGTGGTAAAGAATCCACCTGCCAATACAGGAGATGCCAGAGATGCGAGTTCCATCCCTGGGTTGGGAAGATCCCCTGGAGTAGGAAATGTTAACCGGCTCCAGTATTCTTACCTGGAGAATTCCATAGACAGAGGAGCCTGGGGGGCTACGGTCCATGGGGCGGCAGAGTCGGACATGACTGAGCAGCTAAGCAGCCGAAAGTGAGGAGTCTTCTAAGCAAGGCCTTGCCTGCGTGCTCAGTTGCTTGAGTCACGTCTGACTCTTTGTGACCCCACGGACCATAGCTCCACCAGGCTTCTCTGTTAATGGGATTCTCTAGGCAAGAATACAGGTGTGGGTTGCCATTTTCTTCTCCAGGGGATTACCCTGATGGGAAAAGGAGCCAGCTTGGACAAACTAGAAACTGGGGGTCTTGGTAGTAGGTTGGGCAGGGCAAGTTTGAGTAGACTGTGGCATCTACTATTTCAGTTTGTTTCCTCATCCAATTCCTGCTGGTTCTGGATCTGAGTTTTTGGAAAGCAGAGAAGGTGTGGGAAGAGGAGAGAGACTGTGGCTCCCACAAGGGGAGTTGCCTGACTTTGCTCCTGAGCACAGATAGACATGTTCTGGGAATTCTTAGCGAGACTCTGCAGTTGTTCTACAGAAGTTGAGGTTCTGCCGACATACACACATGGAGGCAGGAAAGAGTGGAATTTGGATTTTGACTGTTCCTGTGATCCGAAACTCACTTCCAGGTAGAGTGTGAACTTGGGGTGATAGGGGATACATAAAAATTTCAAACACAGTCTTCACTGTTGGAGCAGTTATAGATTCTAGGTTATAGCACAATATAGCAAACACTGGGTTGTCTTTAACATGACGTGACACAGCTTGTTCCTTGCTCACAATTTGGAAGTGGATATACAGGACATTCAGTACAAAGATGACCTTGAAGACGGATTTTGTTAGAGAAGCCAGGTCCCCAACATGGCAACATTGGGAGGAGAAATTGAGATCTACATTGTCAGTGTGGCTTAATGAAGGCAGAAAAGACTCAGTGAAAATTACTCCTTTAGGTGTGGACCTAAAATGCTTAAGAGATGAATCACTGCAGTCATCTGTGCATTAAAAAGGAGGGCAGGGGACGCTTGGCATGTCTTTTTTTCTCCCCCAGGACAGTGATCTCTGTGCTGTTTTGATAGAAACAATTCTGTTCTAGAATCTACTTCAGTGAGTTTTATTCCTCTAATTAAATCAATCTTCTGGATTATCCAAGTGCATGTTCTAGGATAAATTGTTTTACAAGATTTTCTTTGAATGAATCCCTGGAATCTAACAGAAACCTAATTAGTCCCCTTAATTGGTGTGTTCTATATGAGGAGGTGCAAGCTGACTGCTAATCCTAGAGTGCCTTCACTCTGCTAAGAGCTTCAGCCCCTGGTTTTTGGCAGTTATTAGTTACCCAGACAGATGGTGGATGGGCCTCTCCCCAAGGACTTGTGTACCTACAAGAGGACAAATACATGCTCAATTTGAGAAGGTGAGTTATGTCTCCAGAAAGTAGTTTTACATGTTGAACAAGTTTTGTTTCCAATTTAACCACCATGATATAATATAACTCTGGGCCACTTGGGCAAAGCTTAGATTTGTGTAAAAGCGTGGTACTGGTGGATGCCTTTGGCTGACTCTGATACTTGCTTGGTGCACTGTTTTCATCGTCTCAGGCCCAATTCACATACTAGCCCCTTCTTGAGTCATCCTGGATCTTCACTAAAAAGTAATATGGTGTCTCAGAAAGACTGCGGGTTTTGAAGTGACACGTATATTTGTATCCCATTTCTACAAATAGTTAGTTTCAGGAAATTGTGCAGATTCCTTAATTTTTCTGATTTCAGTTCCCTGAGCGATACTAGAATATACTCGGCAGGGTTATTGTGAGGGTGAAATCTTATATGCTGGATAGTAAATATTAAGCAGAAAATATCATCATTTCTTTACCTGTGCTCTTCTAAGTGTATGACTTATATCCCTACCTAGCATTTACTTCATTGTGCCTTGTACTATAGTAGTCAGTTTAAAGCATGGCTATGAAAAACGTTCTTAAACAGCCTGAGAAAAATGCCCAGAGGGGCCCAGGTGAAAAGAGATGGGCTTGCTACTGCTGTGGAAAGGAGGGGCACCTCAAGCGGGATTGCCCTCAGGCATCTAAGCCACCCCCGGCTCCATGTCCGGTCTGCAAAGGACCACACTGGAAGAGAGACTGCCCCCAGAGGCGTAGGTCTGGGGTCGGACTCTCAAGACAATCAGGACTGAAGGTGCCCGGGGGTCCCCACACAAGCTCCCATCCTAATTACACCTGAGGAACCCTGGGTATTAATAGTTGTGGGGGGCCAATCCGTCGATTTCCTTTTAG
>NW_011494896.1:5775066-5776163 GCF_000754665.1 Bison bison bison
TATTGTGAGGGTGAAATCTTATATGCTGGATAGTAAATATTAAGCAGAAAATATCATCATTTCTTTACCTGTGCTCTTCTAAGTGTATGACTTATATCCCTACCTAGCATTTACTTCATTGTGCCTTGTACTATAGTAGTCAGTTTAAAGCTTAAGGTGTGTAGGGTTAGGTTCTGATAACAAAAAGTTTCATGCATGTGATGGTTCAACACAACAGAAGTTTATTTCTTGCTCTTATAACAGTCCAGGGATCTGTTGAAGCGGATCTATTCTGTGCAACAGATGAATATATAGCTGAGAAAAATTTAAGTTATTTGTCACATGAAGATTTCTGCATTAAAAAAGGACGAGCAAAGGAGAACAAGATGATGGAGGAGTAGGTGAACATGGAGTACATCTCTCTCCACAGATACTTCAAGAATACATCTTCAGACACAGAAGTGCATGCAGAACACCAGCTGAGAGTGGACAGGAGGACCTGACCAGCGGAAAAGAATATATAGACTCACGCAAAAGTCAGTAGGATGAAGGAACTAGGGGGAGAAACAGGAGTGTTAGTAGGACTGGACCTGCCCTCGGCGGGTGGGGGAGCTGAAGCAGGGGTCCGATCCTCACATCAGGGCAATTGTCTGAGTCAGAGGAGAAGCATTTAAGGCTGACAGTGAAAGAGCTGATCTGTGGCAGCCTAAATGGAATGAGAATCAGAAAGTCCTTGCTGCAGCCATACATACCCTGGACAGGGACATATTTCCCCTGGAAGGTGCAGCAGCTGGGAGCTGGAGTTTGGGGATTGTGGAGCAATCCCAGGGTGAGGGCTGCTGTTGACTGCAGAGAGACGGATAGAGGGAATATGAGGGAGGAGATCGTGGTGGGAAATACCTGTGGAGGAAAGCAGGGCAGCCATGGAAGGAAGGAGATACTGCTGAGTCATGAGTAGGGGGTGGAGCCATCACCATAGCCTCCCTCCCCCCCACACACCAGCTCCTGTAGCTGAATAGAGAGGCTGGCCCATCAAACACCTGACACATTGAACTACAGAGTTGGACCCTGTCCAGGGTGCTCCTTTAAGTGACTGACATGCTGATCTACAGAGTAGG
>NW_011494896.1:5776455-5776975 GCF_000754665.1 Bison bison bison
AGGTGGAAATAAAACCACAATTGAAACCTAGGGACAGTGTGGCTAAGGAAGAAGACCCAAAACCTCCCCCCCAGCTGTACAAGCTGCAGATTAAATCCACACGGTCAACTAGGCAGACTCTGTGTCTATGGAATATATGAAAGGTCATTGAGAGCTTCCACAAAAGAGAAGCTCTAGTTCTGATAGCTGTGGACCTTGGAGGCAAGAACACAGAGGTGTAGGACCAGATTAGAATCTGCGCTGCTCCCACAGCCGGTCCAGAGATCAGCACAGTGTTGGAGGGCATCACAGGGAGATGAGGTGGACTGTGACTCCCAGTGAGGGAAAGCACTCTGACAGCAGCGACTGAAGAAAAACATTTATTATGTTTTGACTTATTCTGTAGATTCTTTTGGATTTTTTCTCTTTTTTTCCTCCTCCCCCTCCCCACTGTAGTTGTCGATTTTATTGGCACTATGAAATCTAATTAAGCTTTTGTTTATTCTTTTCTGTTTTTTTTTTTTTTTTTTTTTTTTTTTTA
>NW_011494896.1:5777075-5777494 GCF_000754665.1 Bison bison bison
TATCTCCTTTATACTTTAATAAAACTTTATTACACACACACACACACACACACACACACACACACAAAGCTTAAGGTGTGTAGGGTTAGGTTCTGATAACAAAAAGTTTCATGCATGTGATGGTTCAACACAACAGAAGTTGTCTTGCTCTTATAACAGTCCAGGGATCTGTTGAAGGGGATCTATTCTGTGCAACTGATGAATATATAGATGAGAAAATTTAAGTTATTTGTCACATGAAGATTTCTGCATTAAAAAAGGACGGGCAAAGGAGAACAAGATGATGGAGGAGTAGGTGGACATGGAGTACATCTCTCTCCACAGATACATCAAGAATACATCTTAAGACACAGAAGTGCATGCAGAACACCAGCTGAGAGTGGACAGGAGGACCTGACCAGTGGAAAGGAATATATAGA
>NW_011494896.1:5777594-5797016 GCF_000754665.1 Bison bison bison
CTTTTTTTTCTTTTTAATTTTTAAACCTATTATTATTTTTTCTACATTTATTCCTTTGTTTGCTTTTCCTACTGTTCTTCTCCCCTTGCAATGAATCTTTAATGTATATAAATCTTCTTTATCTACCTCTATTTAACTTTGCATATCTATTCTTTATTTCTTATCTTTCTTTCCTTTCCTCTCAATAAATTTGTTAGTTTTATTTTCATGGCTTTATTCCCCAGTTGGCACCTTGCTTTAGTTTAGTTTTCCAGTTTGTGCTTTAGTTAGTTTTGTTCTGGTAGATATAATTTTTGGTTTCTTTTGTTCACCTGGTCAGTCTGTTGTACTTTATTTTTGTTGGACTGTTTTGACATTGCTCATGGTTGTATATGTATATGTGTATATTCCATTATTTTAATTATTATTTACCTAATTTAGTAACTGCCATTTGTCTAGGGATCATCTTTGGTTTCTTGTTTTTGGATATTTGTTTTAATCTCACTTAATTCCATAAAAAAACACTTTGTTTCTGACCAGAGATCAAGCCCTGAGCCTTTGCATCACCAAACCACCAGTAGCACCCTGTGGAGAACACCTCATCCAAACAACAAACAAAACAAAAATACAAACCCAATCATCAGCAGACAGGATTACCACCTCACTCAGCCTTGCCCCTCAGAGGAAAAACAAACAAACATACAAACAAAAACTCAGCACAAATCTCACCCTTTAAGAAGCTTACACAAACCACTGGACCAACCTTGGGAGGGCAGAAACCAAAAGGAAGAAAGAATTCAATCTTGAAGCCTGGGAAAAGGAGACTGCAAACACAATAAGTTAAAAAAAATATAACGAAAAGGCAGAGAAATACTACAGAAATGAAGGAACAAACTAGAAATACAGAAGTCCAAATAAACGAAGAGGAAATAGACAAATTACCTGAAAAAGAATTAAGAATAATGATAGTAAAGATGATCAAAAACCTTGAAAGCAAAATGGAGAAAATGCAAGAATCAATTAACAAAGACCTAGAAGAATTAAAGAATAAACATGCAGAGACAAACAATTACTGAAATTAAAAATACTCTTGAAGGAATCAATAGCAGAATATTTGAAGCAGAAGAATGAATCAGTGTGCTGGAAGATAAAATGGTGGAAATAACTTCTGAACAGCAGAATAAACTAAAAAGAATGAAAAAAATACTGAGGATAGTCTCAGACACCTCTGGGGCAATATCAGATGCACCAACATTTGAATTATAGGGTCCCAGAAGAAGAGAAAAAGAAAGGGTATGAGAAAATTTTTGAAGAGATTACAGTTGAAAATTTCCCCAACATGGAAAAGGAAATAGTCAATCAAGTCCAAGAGGCACGAAGAGTCCCATACAGAATAAACCCAAGGAGAAACACACCAAGACACTTATTAATCAAACTAACAAAGACTAAACACAAAGAAAGAATATTAAAAGCAGCAAAGGAGAAGCAACAAGTAACATACAAGGGTAACCCCATATGCTCAGCAGCTGATCTTTCAGCAGAAACTCTGCAGGCCAGAAGGGAATGGCAGGATATATTTAAAGTACTGAAAGGGGAAAATCTACAACCAAGATTACTGTACCCAGGAAGGATTTCATTCAAAACTGATGGAGAAATCAAAAGCTTTTTAGACAAGCAAAAGTTAAGAGAATTCAGTACCACCAAACCAGCTTTACAATAAATGTTAAAGGGACTTATATAGTCAATAAGTACAAGAGAAGAAAAAGGATCTACAAAATCAACCCCAAACAATTAAGAAAATGGCAATAGGAACATATATGTCAATAATTACTTTAAATGTAAATAGATTAAATGCTCCAACCAAATGACACAGACTGGCTGAATGGATACAAAAACAAGACCCATATATACACTGTCTACAAGAAACCCACTTCAGACCTCAAGACACATATAGACTGAAAGTGAGAGGATGGAAAAATATATTCCATGCATATGGGAAGCAAAAGAAAGCTGGAGTAGCAATCCTCATATCAGACAAAATAGACCTTCAATAAAGAAGATTACAAGAGATAAGGAAGGACACTACATAATGATCAAGAGATCAATCCAAGAGGAAGACATAACAAGTTGTAAATATCTATGCACCTAACATAGGAGCACCTCAATACATAAGACAAACACTAACAGACATAAAAGGAGAAATTGACAGTAACACAATAATAGGAGACTTTAACACCCCACTCACACCAAAGGACAGATCATCAAAACAGAAAAGTTATAAGGAAACACAAGTCTTAAATGATACATTAGATGAGATGGATCTCATTGATATCTTCAGGACATTCCATCCAAATGGAGAAGAATACACTTTCTTCTCAAGTGTACTGTACATGGAACATTCTCCAAGATAGACCACATCTTGGGTCACAAATCGAACCTCAGTAAATTTAAGAAAGTTGAAATTGTGTCAAGCATCTTCTCTGACCAAAACACTATGAGACTAGATGTCAATTACAAGAAAAAAAACTGTAAGAAACATAAACACATGGAGATTAAACTACACGTTTCTAAATAACCAACAGGTTACTGAAGAAATCAAAAGGGAAATCAAAAAATTTCTAGAAACAAATGACAATGAAAACACGACAACTCAAAACCTATGGGATGCAGCAAAAGCAGTCCTAAGAGGGAAGTTTATAGCAATACAATCCTAACTCAAGAAACAAGAAAAACATCAAATAGACAGCCTAACTTTACACCTAAAACAACTGGAAAAGAAGAACAAAAAAAATCCCAAATTTAGTAGAAAGAAAGAAACCATAAAGATCTGAGCAGAAATAAATGAAAAAGAAATGAAAGAAAAAATAGTAAAAATTAATAAAATTAAAGCTGGTTCTTTGAGAAGATAAACAAAATTGACAAAACTTTAGCCAGACTCATCAAGAAAAAAAGAGAGAAGAATCAAATTGACAAAATTAGAAATGAAAAAGGAAAGGTTACAACAAGCAATGAAGAAATACAAAGGATTATAACAGACTATTATGAACAACTATACGGCAATAAAATGAATAACCTGGAAGAAATGGACAGATTCTTAGAAAAGTTCAATCTTCTAAGACTGAACAAGGAAGAAATAGAAATGATGAACAACCCAATTACAAGCACTGAAATTGAAGCTGTGATAAAAAATCCCTCCAAAAACAAAAGTCCAGGACCAGATGGCTTCACAGGAGAATTCTATCAAACATTTAGAGAAGAAGTAATGCCTATCCTTCTAAAACTCTTTCAAAAAATTGCAGAGGAAGGAACACTTCCAAACTCATTCTACGAAGCCACTGTCACCCTGATATTAAAACCAGATAAAGACAACAAAAAAAGAGAAAACTACAGGGCAATATCACTGATGAACATATATGCAAAAATCCTCAGCAAACAGAATTCAGCAATACATCAAAAAGCTCATACACCATGATCAAGTTGGGTTTATTCCAGGAATGCAAGGATTCTTCAGTATACACAAGTCAATCAATGTGTACACCATACGAACAAATTGAAAGATAAAACCATATAATCATCTCAATAGATTTCAGAAAAAGCCTTTGACAAAGTCAGCACCTATTTATGGTTAAAACTCTTCAAAAAATGGGCATAGGTGGAACCTACCTCAACATAGTAAAGGCCATATATGATAAACCTACAGCAAACATTATTTTCAATGGTGAAA
Source organism: Bison bison bison (assembly GCF_000754665.1). Taxonomy (NCBI): domain Eukaryota; kingdom Metazoa; phylum Chordata; class Mammalia; order Artiodactyla; family Bovidae; genus Bison; species Bison bison. The sequence goes on from NW_011494896.1 coordinate 5,781,298, forward strand.
AACTGAAAGCATTCCCCCTAAGATGAGGAACAAGACAAGGGTGTCCACTTTCACCACTATTATTCAACATAGTTCTGGAATCCTAGGTTCAGCAATCAAAGAAAAAGAAATAAAGGGAATCCAGATCAGAGAAGAAGAAGTAATTCTCTGTTTGCAGATGACATGATACTGTACATAGAAAACCCTAAAGATTGTATCAGAAAACAGTGAATTTAGCAAAGTTTCAGGATACAGAATCAATACACAGAAATCTCTTGCATTTCTATATAATAACAATGAAAAATCAGAAAGAGAAATTAAGGAATAAAGCTCATTCACCATTGCAACAGAAAGAATTAAATATCTAGGAATAAACTTACCTAAGGAGACAAAAGAACTGTACACTTAAAATTATAAGACACTGATGAAAGAAATCAAAGATGACATAAACAGATGGAGAGATATTCCATGTTCCTGGATAGGAAGAATCAACATTGTGAAAATGACTATACTACCAAATGCAGTCTACAGATTCAATGCAATCCCTATCAAATTACCAGTGGCATTTTTCATAGAACTAGAACAAAAAATTTCACACTTCATATGGAAACATAAAAGACCCCGAATAGCCAAAGCAGTCTTGAGAAAGAAGAACAGAGGCAGAGGAATCAACTTTCCTGACTTCAGATTATACTACAAAGCTACAGTCATTAAGACAATATGGTACTGGCACAAAAACAGAACCAATGGAACAAGACAGAAAGCCCAGAAATAAACTCATGCACGTATGTGTACCTTATTTTTACAAAGGAGGTAAGAATATATAATGGGGCAAAGACAGCCTCTTCAATAAATGGTCCTGGGAAAACTGGACAGCTACATGTAAAAGAATGAAATTATAACACTTCCTAACACTGTACACAAAGATAAATTCAAAATGGATTAAAGACCTAAATGTAAGACCAGAAACTGTAAAACTCCTAGAGGAAAACATAGGCAGAACACTCTATGACATAAATCAAAGCAAGATCCTCCGTGGCCCACCTCCTAGAGAAATGGAAATAAAAACAAAAGTAAACAAGTGGGACCTGATTAAACTTAAAAGCTTTTGCACAGAAAAGGAAACTATAAGCAAGGTGCAAAGACAACCCTCAGAATGGGAGAAAATAATAGCAAATGAAACAACTGACAAAGGATTAATTTCCAATTTATACAAGCAGCTCATACAACTCAATACCAGAAAAATAAACAACCCAATCAAAAAATGGGAAAAAGACTTAAACAGACATTTCTCCAAAGAAGACATACAGATGGCTAACAAACACATGAAAAGATGCTCAACATCGCTCGTTATTAGAGAATTGCAAATGAAAACTACAATGAGATATCATCTCACACTGGTCAGAATGGCCGTCATCAAAAAGTCTACAAACAATAAATGCTGGAGAGGGTGTGGAGAAAAGGGAATACTCTTGCACTGTTGGTGTGAATTGATACAATTGGTGTAAATTGATACAGCCACTCTGGAAGATGGAGATTCCTTAAAAAACTAGGAATAAAACCACCATATGACCCAGCAATCCCACTCCTAGGCATATGCCCTGAGGAAACCAAAATTAAAAGAGACACCTATATCCCATTGTTCATTGCAGTACTATTTACAATAGCTAGAAGCAACCTAGATGTCCATTGACAGAGGAATGGATAAAAAAGTTGTGGTACATATACACAATGGAATATTACTCAGCCATAAAAAGGAACACATTTGAATCAGTTCTGACGAGGTGGATGAACCTATAACCTATTATACAGAGTGAAGTGAGTCAGAAAGAGAAAGATAAATATTGTAATCTATCGCACATATGTGGGATCTAGAAAAATGGTACTGAAGAATTTAGGAGGTGAAGAATATAGGAGATGGGTCATAGAGGATCTTGCTTTGATTTATGTCATTGAGTGTTCTGCCTATATTTTCCTCTAAGAGTGTTGTAGTTTCTGGTCTTACATTTAGGTCTTTAATCCATTTTGAATTTATCTTTGTGTACAGTGTTTGGAAGTGTTATAATTTCATTCTTTTACAAGTAGCTGTCCAGGGCAGCAATGGAGAAACGGACATAGAGAACAGACTTATGGGCTTAGGGAGAGGGGAGGAGAGAGTGAGATGTATGGAAAGAGTAACATGGAAACTTACATTACCATATGTAAAATAGATAGCCAACGGGAATTTGCTGTGTGGCTCAGGAAACTCAAACAGGGGCTCTGTGTCAACCTAGAGGGGTGGGATGGGGAGGGAGATGGGAGGGAGGTTCAAAAGGGAGGGGATATATGTACACCTATGGCTGATTCATGTTGAAACTTGGCAGAAAACAACAAAATTCTGTAAAGCAATTATCTGTCAATAAAAAAACAAATTAAAAAGAAAAAAAAGGACGTTAAGCAAATATCAGATTAAGGGTATTATTTCCCCAAGCAAGCCTTTTCTTTCAGATGATCTCAAAGTAGCCATCCTTATACTGAAAGAGGGAGAGACAGAAGCACAGGGACTGGCAAGAAATAAATAAAGTAGACTTCATATCACTTATGTGTGGAATCAAAGGAAATACAACAAACTAGTTATGATATACCAAAAAAGAAACAGACTTACAGATCCAGAGAACAGTCTAGTGGGGAGATGGAAGGCAGGACAACATGTGAGTCTTTGCAACCCTATGGACTGTAGCTCACCAGGCTCCTCTGTCAGTGGGATTATCCAGGCAAAAATACTGGAGTGGGTTGCCATTTCCTCCTTGAGGGGATCTTCCCAATCCAGGAATCGAACCCGTGCTCTGGTGTCTTCTGGATTGTCAGGTGGATTCTTTATCTCTATGCCATCTGGGAAGCCCAGGGCAACATGGGGTAGGGAATTTTGAGGTACAGCTTACTACATAAGTTAAATAAGCTACAAAGATGTACTGTGGAACACAGGGAGTGTAGCCAGTATTTTATGACCATGTGCTGTGCTGTGCGCTATGTCGCTTCAGTTATGTCCAACTCTTTGCGACCCCTTGGCCTGTAGCCCGCCAGGCTCCTCTGTCCATGGAATTTCCCAGGCAAGAATACTGCAGTGGGTTGCCATTTCCTTCTTCAGGGGATCTTTTCAACCCAGGGTTTGAACCTATGTCTCCTGCCTTGCAGGTGGCTTCTTTTTTTTTTTTTTAATTTTATTTTATTTTTAAACTTTACGATATTGTATTAGTTTTGCCAAATATCAAAATGAATCCGCCACAGGTATACCTATGTTCCCCATCCTGAACCCTCCTCCCTCCTCCCTCCCCATATCCTCCCTCTGGGTCGTCCCAGTGCACCAGCCCCAAGCATCCAGTATCATGCATCGAACCTGGACTGGCGACTCGTTTCATACATGATATTATACATGTTTCAATGCCATTCTCCCAAATCTCCCCACTCTCTCTCTCTCCCACAGAGTCCATAAGACTGATCTATACATCAGTGTCTCTTTTGCTGTCTCGTACACAGGGTTATTAAAGCCCATAATGACTATAGGTGGAATATAACCTTTAAAAATTGTGAATCTCTGTACTGTACACCTGTAGCTTATATAATACTGTGCATCAACTACGCTTCAATAAAAAATGAAATCAAACCAAAAACAGCCTTCAGGACCACATGTGGGAAAGAAGTTGGGTTGTGGTAACTGGCACATGTGACTGACTGAAAGCAAATTTATATCCAGCCCTGTTGGGTATATTCCTGTCTTCTGCTAGAATAGAATGCAAATCTTCTAAGAGCAGTGACTTTGTTTACTATTCCCTGCATCTCCTTTTCCAGTATCTGACCCTATAAATGCTGAACTGAAGTTCGTTGAGGCTCTTGGATCTTTTGGATGAAGGATATATCAGTATCAGAGACTTAAATGCCAATGTTTGAGTACCACATAGGCATTTTTGGTGCCTGTGGCCTCTTGGCACCTAAGCTAGGTGCTGGGGACACTCTGGGAGCAAAGCAGATGTGGTCCCATGCTGCCCTCTTGCAGCTGTCAGCCTATGGGGCACACACGTTTATCCAGTGATCACAGACATGGTTAAGGTCACACTCTAATAAATGCTAAGAGTGTTAAAGCTGAAAAGAGGGGTAAATGGCTAAATGCTAGCAAGAGAGGGACTGAAGAGCAGACAGAAGTTTTGGGGATCTATCGAATCACTTCCAGGTGGGCAGCTCCTTCAGCTAGATGATAGCTAGCCTCCACGGGTCTTCCAGGTGGCTCAGTGGCAAAGAAGCCACTTGCCAATGCAGGAGATGCAGGTTTGATTCCTGGGTCAGGAAGATCCCCTAGAGAAGGAAATGGCAACCCACTCCAGCTTTCTTGTCTGGAGAATCCTGTGGATAGACGAGCCTGGCGGGGTACAGTCCATGGGGTCACAAAATAGTCAGACACGAGTTAGCGACTGAACAGCAACATCTAGCCTGCAAATGTTTAGCTAAATGATGTTGCAGACAGAACTTACTTTTGGAGTCAAGGAGATTGAAATTCAAATCCTGGTTCTTTTCTTTACTAGCTGGGTCAAATGAGTACATTACTTAGCCCCTCTGTTCCTCCATTTCATGATTAAATGGGATTCATGATGCTGCTGATGACGATGAGAACAGACATTTTTTGGGCCCTCATTGTATGCTTGGCAACATCCAGAGTATATTACTTCCTTTAATGAGATTGTTGTAAGGGGTAAATGAATTGATATATTTAAAGTTTGTGGTAATGTTGGTACAAAGCAGGAATCTAAAGACAGTGTCCATTGACAGAGTTACCAAAGGTGGGTTGTTGGGGTCTGCTGCATATGTAAGCCATAAGGGGAGGATTTATAAACAGTAATAAATCTGTGTGGAAAATTCCCCTGCTTTTTATTATCATCATAAACTAGCCATTCTAAACAATGTCAGTTATAAAATACAGGTCCCTGGAAGAAAAAAATAAAAAAGACTTTTGCCGTGGGTACTATGGAGGTTGAACAGTTTTAACATGGACACACACACACTCGTATATTTTATTGCAGTATGATTGATTTTACAACATTGTGTTAGTTTCAGGCGTACAGCAATGTGATTCAGTTATGTGTATATATATATATTTCAGATTATTTTCCATTACAGGTTATTATAAGATATTGAATATAGTTCCCTGTGCTATATGGTAAATCCTTGTTTCTTGTCTATTTTATGTATAGACGTGTGTATATGTTAATCTCCTACTCCTAATTTATCCCTCCCCCACTTCCCTTTTCCTGTTGTAATCATGTTTGTTTTCTATGTCTGTGAGTCTGTTTCTGTTTTGTATATAGATTCATTTATATTGTTTTTTAGATTCTACATATAAGTGATAACATACAATATTTGTCCTTTTCTGTCTGACTTACTTCACTTAGTACGATATTCTCTAGATCCATCCATGTTGTGGCAAATGGCAATATTTCATTCTTTTTTTTTTAATGGCTGAGTAACATTCCAGTGTATATATGTACCACATCTTAAACCAGTTATCTGTTGATGGGCATTTGGGTTATTTCCATGTCTTGGCTATTGTAAACAGTTCTGCTATGGAGTGTATATATCTTTTTGAATTAGAGTTTTCCTCTTTTCTGGATATAGGCCCAGGAGTGGAATTCCTGGATCATAGAGCAGCTCTATTTTTAGTTTTTTTAAGGCGCCTCCATACTGTTCTCCATAGTGGCTACACCAATTTACATTCCCACCAACAGTGTGGAGGGTTCCCTTTTCCCTATACCCTCTCCAGCATTTATTATTTGTAGACTTCTTTATGGTATCCATTCTGACTGGTGTGAGGTGATACTTCATTGTCGCTTTGATTTGCATTTCCCTAATAGTTTGTGATGTTGAGCACCTTTTCATGTGTCTATTGGCCATCTCTATGTCTTCTTTGCAGAAATGTCTATTTAGGTATTCTGCCTAGTTTTTGATTGGGTTTTTTATTTTTTAATATTTAGTTGTATGAGTTATTTGCATGCATTGTCAGTTGCATGGTTTGCAAATATTTTCTCCCACTCTGTAGGCTGTCTTTTCATTTTGCTGATGGTTTCCTTTGCTGTATGGCCACATATATTTATGCTTCATCTAGTACATTTTTGTTACTTGTTCTTTATTTAAAATAGTAATTTACATGAAAGTTAATTTGGAGATTTCCCAAGTCAGTCAGCTCCTAACACTTTATAGACTCATCTACAGGTGTGAGTTTCAAAAGTAATTCATAATGACATGGAATTTATTCCAGCCATTTTGGGCACAGTTCCCTGTGGTCCTATATATTTCTGCACTTAAGCAAGTAGATTAAAAGTAGATAGCACGGTGATTACACAGTGAAGAAACAGAACTTGAATTACTTCAATTCTTTTCTTCTTCAATTCTTGGAAAATTGTGGAGAACTTCTCTTCAAAGAATTTCCTTGTGTGTTTTCTGCCCTCTCCTTTAAAGTAAAAGTAGTTAATGTATATAACCCTCCCTTCTACACTTTAATATTTATATAAGCTTAAACTTTTTTTATTGTTATAAAAATATATGTGAAATTTTTTTTCTGCTGTCTGCGTACCTTGTCTTATCATCCTGATTATTTTCTATCATGATTATTACTGAAAATAAATTTATTTTATGGTGGAGGGAGGTGTTAAAAATTATCCTCATCGGATGTCACATTTGCTGGCTGTGGAGCATTAATACTATTTTTTTCCCTATTCTTTTTTCTTAGGTCAGTTAAGAGATGCTTCATCATCTTAGGTTGCAGAAAGTGAAAGTGTTAGTCGCTCAGTCAAGTCTGACTCTTTGAGATACCATGGACTATATCTTCTGTCCATGGGATTCTCCAGGCAAGAATACTGGAATGGGTAGCCATTCCCTTCTCCAGAGGATCTCCCAGACTCAGGGACTGAACCCAGGTCTCCTGCATTGCAGGTAGATTCTTTACTGTCTGAGCTACCATAAAATACTATTGTTTAGTATACTGCTTTAGTTTTGCCTTGAAGAATGTTGAGGTGGGTTGAGTGATGATGACTCATTGACTTTCCCCAGAGCACAAAAGAAATTCCTGAACTCAGGAAATCAGTGACTGAACGATCGTTTATTCTAAAGGTGTCAGTTGCAGAGGTGGAGGGATGTGAGGAAAAGACACAAAGGCCTATAAACCTCAAGCCCGAGCAAAGGAAACCGGTGTTCGTGGAATCAAAGTGCTGGAGTGACAGGCAGGCTGGGATCGAGGCAGCATCTAACCCTGCCTCCTGGACAGACTCTTCAGTGAGAGGTGACCTGGGTAAGGGAGCACGCGCTGCATCTTCCATGTTCACTGGGGGTTAACTGTCTTCACTGATTCAAACACGCGGTGCCCTGGGTGGGCTGTGCTGTGCCATGCATCGTGCAAGTTTTCATTACATTGCTCCTATTTGGCTTCAGCTCCATTCCCTTGCAGTGTTTATTGATTGTTCAGGATGTGCAGGCGCGGTGCTGTGAAAGCAGGGCTTTCACATTCGCAGTACTTGTGCGGGGCTATTAAGAGACAGTAATGTAGGGATAAGGAGGCTGGATTTTGCTGTTACACAAAACTGACATTCACATATCGTTGTCTCTGATAGTTCCCAGCTGTGTGACTTTGGGCAAGTTAACTAACCTCTCTGGGCCTCCAGTTCCTCATCTGTAAAGTGGGAATACATAGTAAGTGCCTGGCTGAGTAGGCAAGAGAATTAAGGGCAGCAGTGTGAGAAAAGCCCAAGAACACTGCCTGACACACTGCAGGCCCCTAGATGGCTACAATTTTATCTCTTGGTGAAAATGAAAAGGGCCTAGAGAAGTAAGTGACTTGTTTGCGTGCTCAGTTGCTCAGCTGTGTCTGCTGACTCTTTGCGACCCCATGGACTATAGCCTACCAGGCTCCTCTGTCCGTGGGATTTCTCAGGCAAGAATGCTGGAGTGGCAAGACGTTGCCATTTCTTCCTCCAGGGAATCTTCCTGACCCAGGGATTCAACCAGCGTCTTCTGCAATGGCAGGCGGATTCTTTACCACTGCGAAGTTACTTGTTTAGAGAGTACAAAACCAGCCCCTACTGCTTCGTGTGTTTATTTCTCTCTGGAAGGCACTCTGCTATAGAGCTCCTGCAGCGGCCGGCGAAGCCATGCTGCTTTGCTAGGCGTGGTCTCTCTCCCGTGGCCACGCTGCCGGAGGTGATGGAATCATGTCCAGACACAGCAATTCCTGTGACCCATGTGGTGAGAGCAGGGGGTGGAAAGTGTGCGGGTATTTGTTTAGACAGAACAGTGGGTGTCCAGTCAGTAGTGTCCTAGCTCTTGCACTTCTGCATTTTGTTAGCTGTTCAGAGCTATGAGTGACGACACGCATGCGCTCAGGACTCCTGGCTCTCTCCTCCCTTTAGGTGGTACGGCGAGTCTATACAGTATCAGTATTCACGAAGCTGGCCGTAAATAAAGATGCTTTGGTGTCCTAGTGTTGAAATGCATGATGCAGGGCGTGAGCAGCTTACATTTAGAAGACGGGTGAGAAATCCCAGGACCTGCATCTCTGAATTAGGGGTCAGGGTACTGGTGGCAGATGATACGTCTGTGATATTAAATAATACAGTGGTGTGTGCTCAGTCATGTCTGGACTCTTTGGGACCCCATGAACTGTACCTGCCAGGTTCCTCTGCCCGTGGGATTTCCCAGGCAAGAATACTGGAGCAGGTTACCATTTCCTCCTCCAGGGGATCTTCCTGACCCAGGGTTGGAACCAAAGGTTTCTCATGTCTCCTGCATTGGCAGGCAGATTCTTTACCACTAGCGCCATCTGGGAAGCTGGATACCTCTGTGACAAAACCCTTAATTGCTGTGGTTATGGAAAGGGGCTACAGCCAGAGGGGGTTGTGAAATGTTGCCGCAGGAAAGGTCTTTATCCCTAGTTAACTTAAGGAATCACCTTCAAAATGCACTCTTTGAATCCATATAGGAAATGTATATCCCTTATCCCCCATGAGTGGCAGCTCACATGACTGATAAAATATAAGATTATGTGGCCCTGATGCTCTATGTCTTTTGGTTACTCCAGGCTCTAAGAGAGGATTTGGGGGCTATTAGCAGATTCACCTGCTTTTTTTTGTTTGTTTGTTTTTAGTCTCACCTACTGACTAACCAGCTGGGAGAATCAGGAGCTGCATTTAGCCTGAACTTCAGATTACAGAAATGAAGAGTTAGATCTTCTAATTCTTTCACACATATAGTCTTGATAAATGCTTTAGTAAATGGGCAAACGTAGATACTTCTGGATTTCAGAGACAATGTTGCAGAGGCAGGTTCTGTGATGGGGGGTTTGAAAGAAGTGAAATGTTAATCGCTTAGTCGTGTCCAACTCTTTTGCAGCCCCATGGACTGTAGCCTACCAGGCTCCTCTGACCATGGAATTCTCCAGGCAAGAATACTGAAGTGGATAGCCATTTCCTCCTCTAGAGGATCTTCCCAATCCAGGGATGGAACTTGGGTCCTTTGCCTTGCCAGCAGATTCTTTACCATCTGAGTCACCAGGAAATAAGTTTAGCCCGTACCGAAGGAAGAGGGGGCAAGGAGCAGGGTTGGGTAGTGGGGGAAGTAGAGCTGCAGTGCAGGCCCAAGGACAGGCTCAGCCAACCTGTGGGGAGCTCTGGAGCCATTCAGGAGTGTCTCTGTTGGGCTGAGATCACCAGATCCTTAGCTCTCTGCATCAGTTGGTCGTTGTTTGTGGGTCGCCCTGGGGTCACCCTGGGGTCACCCTGGGGAGGATGTGCAGCAGACCCAGTTCCTGGGGCGTGCACCAGGGGGCTGTTCACAGCTGACCCTCCCAGTAGCCGGGTGGCAAGTCTTTTAAAGAGGGGAAGGGAAACAGAGCGTGTGGTGTCCACCACACACTGGTATTTTACAAAGGGTGGGGTGTTTGTGGCAGCGTGTGTGTGATCATTCATCAGAAAGGAAAAAAGAGACTTTCAATTTACCTGGGTTTTCTGAGACATAACGGCCTTTGAACACAAGGTGGTGCTGCGTCGTCAGTTTGAGGAGCTTTGATGCAGCTAGGAATTCTGGAAGTAAAAACCATCTTACTCTCTTTACAAAGAGAAACTGTCGGGAAGAAGCTGAGATGCTGTTTTAAAGTCGTTTTGCCCCTAGACAACCGAAGTACTCAGAAGAGGTGAGAGCTAGTGTGTGCGCGCATGCGTGTCCACGGACAGGTACAGAGGACGTGGGGGATGACGGAGCCATCTCGCTCTTCAGTCTTCCTTCCGGAAAAAAACACTCACCTGAGCGTCTGCTCCTGGGTTCTAGGACCTGGTAGATCACCGGAGTAACACAAATGAACAATATCTGGCTTCCCCTACGTGAGTTTAGATAAAACAATAAAATGGCAATGGCATCTGTATGTACCCAAAAATGTAAGTTTCATGGGTACTACATTCCTAAGTCAGAGCTTAGGGAGCGATGAGGGGAGGGTGTCGTGGAACTAAATCTGGAGCTAGGTTACTTAGTTTTCAGTTTAAGAGAGAACTACATATATCTATCTATCTATCTATGCACTTATGGCTGATTCATGTTGTAAGGCAGAAACCAACACATTGTAAAGCAATTTATCAGAGTACAGCAATTGCTTTACCCTCCAATTAAAAACAAATAATAAAAAAAGGCAGCTATAACATAAGGGTGGTGGCTCAGACAGTAAAGAATCTGCCTGCAACACAGGAGACCCGGGTTTGATCCCTGGGTCTGTAAGATCTCCTGGAAAAGGAAATGGCAACCCACTCCAGTACTCTTGCCTAGAGAATTCCATGGATGGAGGAACCTGGTGGGCTACAGTCCTTGGGGTTGCAGACTCAGGCACAACTGAGTGACTAATACACACACAGAGCATAAGGGTTAAGCCCATGGTTCTAGGGTCAGATGCCTAGATCTGTGTCTGATCTCTGCTACTTTCTTGCTGTATGAATAATGACATGCTTACTTTGTGCCTTTAAAAAGCTCTTGGATGTAACTATAAGTGTTGTTCCTCCATGACAGAGCTCTGTGAGGATTCATTGACAGCTAATGCACGCCTGGCACATGGCAGGGCCTGCTCTTATTTTTGAAAGTTCTCTGTTAGCTCCTGAATGTTCCTGAGGTGAAGTCCTGTGCTAGTTGCCTGGGAAGCAGAGATGGACACAGAAGACTCATGGAGCGCACCGGAGACTGGTGTGCATGTCACGTAGTTAAAATCAAGGTGTGAAATCCTAGGAGCAGATACACACAGGCTTAATGGAGCAGGAGGAGGGGCACCAAACTCAGTCTTGACGGGGGAGGGGGCAGTGCAGAGCCTGAGGAAAGCTCCAGTGCTCCTTGGGCTGCGTTGTTAAAAGATGAGTGAGTTCCGCATGTGAGGGTGGTCAGTGGAACTGGGGAGAGGGGACCGAAGGGAAGCCTGCGACAGAAATCCACGAACAGGGAATGACTAACAGCTCAGTGCTGCAAAGTGTGAAGTCTGAGTCTGAAGTGCTAAGGGTCTAGGTTGGGGAGGGCCTCAATCTCCGACCTTGTCTTGCCCGCTGAAAGTCATGGAAGGCTTTAAACGGGACAGCGTCTCCAGCCATCAGGCTTGGCTTCCCGAGGGGATTCAATATTAATGGATGGATGAATCAAAGCAGAGTAGCATTTTAGCAAATCAGTGGAGAGGGGACAGTGGGGTTGGGCCTCCGGTGGCTGATGGCTTTAGGCCAAGTCTACAGACTCATTCTAAACAAACAAATACACGCGTATGTAAGGTATGCGTGCATGCCAAGTCCTTTCCCACTCGCTGTGGCTGTAGGCCACCAAGCTCCTCAGTCCATGGGATTTCCCAGGCAAGAACACTGGAGTGGGTTGCTCTTTCCTTCTCCAGGGGATCTTCCTGACCCAGGGACTATCTCCTGATGGAGGTGGATTCTTAACCACTGTGCCACCTGGGAAGCCCCATACTTATGTATATGTGTGTGTGTATATACATGTATGTATATTGTAAAGGCAATGCACACTCTTAAAAAATAGACAAGGAGTACAGAAAGCCGTGTAGTGAAAAGGTAAAAATTCTCCTTCATTTATACATTTTCTAACCCTGATTCTCAGAGGTAACCGCTGCTCAGAGTTTTCTTGGCTTTCTTTCCAGACAGGTGCAGGCAGACCCACCTTCCCAGGAAAACCCAGTATGGTGCTAAGACACTAGACTCCACAGCCAGCCTGCCTGGGTTCCCAAGATAACTCTCGTCCCTTAGCTTTAAGAGCTTACCCTAGTTATGCAACCTGCGTGGGCGCTTCCGTTTCCTCTGTGTAAAATGGACCCTTTCCCCAGAGAGCTGTGAGGATGAATGGAGTTCATAAATGGAAAGCCCTATACTCAGAGTGCCTGGCATATAGTGTTTGTATTGATTTAATTATTTTTGGCTCCTCTGGGTCTTTGCTGCTGTACATGGGCTCTCTCTAGTTGCAGGGGCCTCTCACTGAGGCGGCTTCTCTTGTGGAGCCTCCCCGGGCGTGCGGGCTTCAGTAGTGTGGCATGTGGGCTCTAGCACTTGGGCTCAGTAACTCTGGTTCACGGGCTAGGTTGCCCTGCAGCATATGAAAGCTTCCCAGACCAGGGATCAAACCCATGTCCCCTGCATTGGCAGGTGGATTCTTAACCACTGGACCCCCAGGGAAATCCTTGTTATTTTTCTTATATCTCTATAAGAAAGATGGTATAGAAGGATATTATCACACTGCTTTCCAGTATGCTTCTTCTCACTGACTAAAGAATCTTGTACATATTTTCCACATCAGTGAACATAAACCCGGAGAAGGCAATGGCACCCCACTCCAGTACTCTTGCCTGGAAAATCCCATGGATGGAGGAGCCTGGTAGGCTGCAGTCCATGGGGTCACGAAGAGTTGGACACGACTAAGCAACTTCACTTTCACTTTTCACTTTCATGCATTGGAGAAGGAAATGGCAACCCATTCCAGTGTTCTTGCCTGGAGAATCCCAGGGACTGGGGAGCCTGGTGGGCTGCCGTCTATGGGGTCGCGCAGAGTCGGACATGACTGAAGTGATTTAGCAGCAGCAGTAGCAGAACATAAACCCACCTCCTTGCTTTGAGAGTTGCCTGGCGCTGCGTGGTATGGATATATACTGTAATTTATGTAACAGGCTCACATTTATTTAAAGGTTGTTTCCAGTTTTCTGCTCTTACACATGATGCTACAATGGCTTTCTTTGTGTAGTTGCTCCAGTATTTCTGGAAGGCACGTTCTTACAAGTCACATTTCTGATATAAGGGAGAGCCCTGTTGTAGATAAAACTGCTTTCTTCCTTCTCAGTGAAGGCAGCTGCCAGCTTCTCTCACCCTGAAGCACATCCTGAGGGTGGGATCTGAAATCTGCAGGGCTACCCTGGGCGGGGTCCCTGTCCTGGATGGAAGGTCTGAAGGGGCTGGTGGGAAGAGGTGCAGAGGAGTCAGACCAGGCTGTAAGCAACCCCTCTAGGAGGTAGGGCTTCTGTCCTCTTTCCTCCTTTTTCTTGTACTCATCTTCTCCCTGAGATTCAGAGTCAGGGGAGCTTTAGGGTGGATGTTAGCCCTAGCCCTGGCTCGTGATGGGTAGAGTCAGGGGAGCTTTAGCGTGGACGTTGGCCCTAGCCCTGGCTCGTGCTGGGTAGAGTCAGACTGTGCAGGACCCAGCCCTCCCACGGCTCCCTTGCTGTCTGCGGATGTGGCTCTGTGAGAGTGTGGCTGAAGTGCTGGCCCTGGGTGGAGTCCTCTGGTCTGGCTGTAACACAGGAGTGCACAGATTTTCACAGAATCACTGGTGTCTAGAGGAGCGTCCAACACCAGCTACGCCAGTAGGGGTAGATCTGCCAGTGCAGGTGGAGTACCAACTCCCCCAGCCCCCAGCCCTCCCGGCCCGCGAAGGACAGGCCCCAGACCTACCCCTCCACCATCAGGAGCATCATCCAGCCCTGGGGAGCAGAAGAGCCGTGTGAGGAAAACCTAAAAGCTCTGGCCTCGAGGGCCCCGTGTGACTGGGAGCCCTCTCTCTGAGCTGATCCTGCAGGCAGGCATCTCCTACTCTGGAAGAATCCCAATAACTGAGGCAAGGAGCACAAGGGAAAGCCAAGCAGTGGGCAAGAAGAGCCTGAGGAACATCCCAGAACTAGCCTTCATCAGTGACTTGGAGCTGTGGTGAATGAGAAGCAACCGTTGGAGTGTGTGTGTGTGAGCGCACGCTCAATTGCTCAGTCGTGTCTGACTCTTTTCGACCCCAGGGACTATAGCCCACCAGGCTCCTCTGTCCATGGGATTCTCCAGGCAAGAATACTGGAGTGGGTTGTCATTTCCTCCTCCAGGGGATCTTCCTGACCCAGGGATTGAACCCAGGTCTCCTGCATTGGCAGGTGGATTCATTACCACTGATTCACCAGGGAATCCCAACTGCAGGAGCAGGCATGTCTAATTTTCCATTTTTCTTTTTACAGGAAATCGTGAGCAGGGCTGACAGCCATCATCTCCTTCTGGCTGAGAAGCCCCTGGACTTTCAGAAAATTTGGCCAGGCTGTCAGGAAGGAGGTTCTAGATTTCCACATGAGAACATATGTGTGAAAAACAAGAAAGATGCTGATATTTGCACCCTGATGCTTCTCATTCACCACAAATCCAAGTCACTGATGAAGGTTAGATGGTTAGATGATGGTGGGCTTCCCTGGTGGCTTAGATGGTAAAGAATCCACCTGCAATGTGGGAGATCTGGGTTCGATCCCTGGGTTGGGAAGATCCCCTGGAGAAGGGAAAGGCTACCCACTCTAGTATTCCTGCCTGGAGAATTCCATGGACAGAGAAGCCTGGCAGGGTACAGTCCATGGGGTCACAAAGAGTTGGACAAGATGGAGTGACTTTCACTTTCCCTAGCATCACTGACTCAGTGGACACGAATTTGAGCAAACTGTGAGAGACACTCAAGGACAGGGAATCCTGGCATGCTGCAGTCCATGGGGTCGCAAAGAGTTGGACACGACTTAGTGACTGAACAACAACAACGTCTACAATTTGCATGTTGAGTTAAGGGAGTGAACTTTCCCAAATTGTTCTTATAAAAAATTCGATTGATTTATACTCCCACCCACAGTATATGGAAGTGCCTGTTTCCCCTCATCTTTGACAATAATGAGTATTATTAAACTTTAAATATTTTACCAAACTGATAGGGATATGAAGTGGTATCACAATGTTGATATAACTTGTATTTTCTTAATTATGAGTGTAACTTAACTGAGCATAGTAAAGTCTACTTATTGGACAATGGCACTTCTATTGGGTCTTGTGTTTCCTTATTGATTTATGAAACTCGCTTTATAGTAAGGAAATTGATCCTTCTTTGAGCAAATGAATGGACAGTTCAGTTCAATTCAGTCACTCAGTCGTGTCTGACTCTTTGCGACCCCATGAACTGCAGTACGCCAGGCTTCCCTGACCATCACCAACTCCCGGAGTCCACCCAAACCCATGTCCATCATGTCGGTGATGCCATCCAACCATCTCATCCTCTGTTGTCCCCTTCTCCTCCTGCCTTCAGTCGTTCCCAGCATCAGGGTCTTTTCAAATGAGTCAGCTCTCCGCATCAGGTGGCCAAAGTATTGGAGTTTCAGCTTCAACATCAGTCCTTACAATGAACACCCAGGACTGATCTCCTTTAGGATG
>NW_011494896.1:5797279-5799085 GCF_000754665.1 Bison bison bison
GAATGTTGAGCTTTAAGCCAACTTTTTCACTCTCCTCTTTCACTTTCATCAAGAGGCTCTTTAGTTCTTCTTTACTTTCTACCATAAATGTGGTGTCATCTGCATATCTGATATTGATATTTCTCCTGGCAATCTTGATTCCGGCTTGTGCTTCTTCCAGGCCAGCGTTTCTCGTGATGTACTCTGCATATAAGTTAAATAAGCAGGGTGACAATATACAGCCTTGACCTACTCCTTTTCCTATTTGGAACCAGTCTGTTGTTAATATTCTGTTTTTGTGTTCTTTTAACTTTGTTTTCTTGTGCAGAAGTATAAACGTTTTATGTAGTCAAATTTATTGCTCTTTTTTTTAGGGCTTCCACCCCAAGGTCATAAAATGATTAACCCATTCTTTTCTGTTACTGCTATCATTTTATGTCTTTAATTTTTTACATTTTAAATAATTTTCTGGAATTTATTTTAAAGTAAGAACTGAGACAGGAATATAGTTGTTTGCGTTTCTAATACGCCTGGCTTGTTATCCCAGTGCTATTTATTGGCTAATCCTTCTTTTCCTTGCTGATTTGAAATGGCTCCTCTTTCATATATCACTGTTCCTCACTCTCTGTACTTAGATCTGGATTTTGCCCCCGGCGCTGTCACTGGTTTCTATGTGATCTTTGCCAAGCCCCATCCTAAGGGCTTTACTTCCATGTAAAATGAAGGGTTGGGAGAGATGATGTCTAAATCCCCATCTAACCCTAACACTGTGAGTTGATCCTGATATCATGTCTTCCTCCCTCTTGGGTCTTTTTCTGTCTCTTGTGGGGACAGGCTCACCTGGCACTCAGTGGCTCGGGTCTGCTGCCAAGGCTGTGCCTGCCTTACTTTAATTGTAACCTTTTTCCTCATGAAATAATTATGTTTGAAACTTTAAGCCATTTCTTACACACATCCTTGTGTGGCCTCTCATAGTGAGGCAGGAGATAAAAGGGGGTTAATAAGTACTTCTAACCTGGGTCTTTGGGACCTTTGAGGGGACATACAGTTATGAAGACTGTGGTGGGAAGATGTTATTTAAACACTAGAAAAGCTTTCTGAAAATTGGGGCCCACGGACTTTTTGAACATTGACCTTCCTTGCTTTGGGTAAAAGTCTGTCAACCCAGTGAGCACACATTAGTTGATGCTGGTTGCGGGGAAGTAAACAGATATTTACCGAGTTCTATGTGGTCTTCATGCAGTAATTGATTTCGTTCTTCCCCAGTCTGGGCAGCTGCACAGTTATCTCATTTTGAAGATGTGGAAGTGAAGAAGTGCCTTGCCCCAGGTCACCCACACAGGTCAGTAAGATTCAAACTGGAGGATTTCAACTCAGGTCCACACAGAAAGCTTTTGTCCAGTACTTCCTACTCTATACTTCTCCAGGGGAAGGTCTGATTGGTAGCTAAGCATGTTCTTGATTAGTTAAGAAGAGGGGTAATGCACTATATGTGAAATAGATGAACAACACGGATTTACTGTGTAGCACAGGGAACTATATTCAGAATGTTGTAAAAATCTATAATGGAAGTCAAGTGGGCCTTAGAAAGCATCACTACGAACAAAGCTAGTGGAGGTGATGGAATTCCAGTTGAGCTATTTCAAATCCTGAAAGATGATGCTGTGAAAGTGCTGCACTCAATATGCCAGCAAATTTGGAAAACTCAGCAGTGACCACAGGACTGGAAAAGGTCAGTTTTCATTCCAATCCCAAAGAAAGGCAATGCCAAAGAATGTCAAACTACCGCACAATTGCATTCATCTCACATGCTAGTAAAGTAATGCT
>NW_011494896.1:5799323-5852820 GCF_000754665.1 Bison bison bison
TATGCAGGTCAGGAAGCAACAGTTAGAACTGGACATGGAACAACAGACTGGTTCCAAATAGGAAAAGCAGTACGTCAAGGCTGTATATTGTCACCCTGCTTATTTAATTTCTATGCAGAGTACATCATGAGAAATGCTGGGCTGGAAGAAGCACAAGCTGGAATCAAGACTGCCAAGAGAAATATCAATAACCTCAGATATGCAGATGACACCACCCATATGGCAGAAAGTGAAGAGGAACTAAAAAGCTTCTTGATAAAAGTGAAAGAGGAGAGTGAAAAAGTTGGCTTAAAGCTCAACATTCGGAAAATGAAGATCATGGCATCCGGTCCCATCACTTCATGGGAAATAGATGGAGAAACAGTGGAAACAGTGTCAGACTTTAGTTTTTCGGGCTCCAAAGCCACTGCAGATGGTGATTGCAGCCATGAAATTAAGACATTTACTCCTTGGAAGGAAAGTTATGACCAACCTAGATAGCATATTCAAAAGCAGAGACATTACTTTGCCAACAAAGGTCCGTCTAGTCAAGGCTATGATTTTTCCAGTGGTCATGTATGGATGTGAAAGTTGGACTGTGAAGAAAGCTGAGCACCGAAGAATTGATGCTTTTGAACTGTGGTGTTGGAGAAGACTCTTGAGAGTCCCTTGGACTGCAAGGAGATCCAACCAGTCCATTCTAAAGCAGATCAGTCCTTGGTGTTCTTTGGGAGGAATGATGCTAAAGCTGAAACTCCAGTACTTTGGCCACCTCATGCGAAGAGTTGACTCACTGGAAAAGACTCTGATGCTGGGAGGGATTGGGGGCAGGAGGAGAAGGGGACAACAGAGGATGAGATGGCTGGATGGCATCACTGACTCGATGGACGTGAGTTTGAGTGAACTTTGGGAGTTGGTGATGGACAGGGAGGCCTGGCGTGCTGCGATTCATGGGGTTGCAAAGAGTCAGACACGACTGAGTAACTGAACTGAACTGAACTGAACAGGGAACTATATTCAGTGTGTTGTAAAAACCTATAATGGAAAAGAAGCTCTACACCTGATACTAACACAATATTATGAATCAACTATGGTTAAATAATTTAGAAAAAGACATGAAAACCATGGAGTCCTAGCCACCACGCCAAACTAAACCCAAACCTGGGGTAATATTTCGTGGGGAACTGGGTAACCGTATGTTAAAGCTTTTGGGTGTTTCTAATTTGTCACCAAGTTGAGAAATATCAGATTAAGTAATGTGACCAAATCTCTCTAGTGCTCAGCTGATGAATTCTGGAGTCATATCTGAACCCAGGTTTCTTCAGTCCCACAGGACTTCCTTCTAGTGATTGCATTTCACTGGAAATTCTGAGTTTTAACTGGAGTTAAAGAATGTGAAGTAGACTGTATACATTCTACTGGAAGGCAAAACATGAAAAAAATACCAAAATAGCATTGATTTTTAATGAATTTTCATAAGCCAGTTTTAGATGGGTAAACCATTTAGAGATGTATAAATTTAAAAAAATGTTTTTTCAAACACAAGTGGATTTATAAATAACAGAAACTGTACAGAAAAACACAAAGTTTGGTTGTTCCCCACGTGTTTATAAAACACAGTTATTGCTTCTTTTGCCTAAAATATGCAACACATTTTTTGCCCATCAACACAACCCATGAAGATAGCATTAAATTCTCAGAAGACAACAGGAAAACAACAGAGACAACGGGACAACAATAGAGAAGAATGTCTAAAATTGATGGAAAACTATCTCACTGGGGTCACCAATTAGACACTTGACCATTTTTCCTATAAAATAATGTTGAATCTGTATTTATATCAAGCTTAGTTTATAGAGACATTAAACCTACCAATTATAAGTCAATGGTGAGAAATTCAGTGAAAGAAAGCTTTTAAAACTGAAAACAAGAAGACGGGTAATGAATCTATTTACCTCCATTCCCTATTACATACAAAATGCTATGAAAACCGTCCCTGGTGGAACCCCTGCACATCAAGACCTTGAATGGCTTTGACCCTGGGATTGAAAGTGGTTGTAGTGGCACAGAATTCCCACCAGGTGGCACTGTGAGCTCAGCAATGGAGTCAGCTTTCTGGCAGCATCCACCAAGAGCCCGCAGGCACCTCCTCCGGGAACTGAATCAACATCTTACAGCGCAAGGGATTTCCTCTTAGGTTTATTCTGAACTACCGGGTAGGGCACAGCAGTGTGGCTCTCTTTTGAGAGTTAGCACTAGGCGATCCCTCTCCCTTTCATAACCTGGAACTCGTACAGGGTCTTTCTCTTCGGCAGTAAGGATGGGGCTCCTGCGCTGCTGAGTGGTTGCGCCCCCAGTTGTAACAGGTGATAGATTTCAGGTCGGGTGGAGATCTTCCTCCCAGCTGCTTTTTGCTGTGGTGCTGCTACTGCGAAGTCGCTTCAGTCGTGTCCGACTCTGTGCGACCCCATAGACGTCAGTCCACAGGCTCCCCCGTCCCTGGGATTCTCCAGGCAAGGACACTGGAGTGGGTTGCCATTTCCTTCTCCAATGCATGAAAGTGAAAAGTGAAAGTGAAGTCGCTTAGTCCTGTCAGACTATTTGCTTAGTCCTAGTCAGACTTGGACTGCAGCATACCAAGCTCCTCTGTCCATGGGATTTTCCAGGCAAGAGTACTGGAGTGGGGTGCCATTGCTGTGTTGCAGGCATGAGCATTTACTTACTGTGGATTCCAAAGTCCTGCTGCAGAGGTGAGAAATAAAGGATAAACCAGGAGACCCTGCTGTGCTAGGGCAGAGGCTGCAGGCAGGAAGCAGCCCTTATTTATTGAATGGCTACTCCGTGCCTGGCCTGGAGAGGGGAGATCTCCCCCGTGGAGTGGGGAAATTTCTGCATGTATCTTAGTCTTCACAATAATCTTGAATTTTAGCTACTATTATTTTCCCCACTTTACAGATAAACTAAGCCTTGGAGAGATGAAGTCACTTTCCCAAAGTCTGCTTTGCAGCCAGGATTCTGTCCCAGGACATGCTCCAAGGACCAGATCCCCAAAACCTGGAAAGAAGGGGTACAGTCTGGAGCTTTAAAAGCTGTCATTTAGTGGTGCAGCCAGCACCAAACTCTCTTTTTCGAAACTTTTGCTCTTGTAAATGTTTAAGAGGTGGTGGTGGTGGTGGTGGTGGTGGTGCTAAGTCATGTCCGACTCTTGTGGTGTCATGGGCTGTAGTCCACCAGGCTTCTCTGTTCATGGAATTCTCGAGGCAAGACTACTGGAGTGGTTTGCTGTGCCCTCCTCCAGGGGATCTTCTGGACCCAGGGATTGACTCACGTCTCCTGGATTGTAGGTGGTCTCTTGCTCTGCAGGCAGACTCTTTACCGACTGAGCCACCAGGGAAGTCCAACTGTTCAAGAGACTATTTGTTTAAAAAAAAGAGAGAATGCAGGGACTTCCCAGGTTGTCTAGTGGTTAAGAACCCACCTTCCAATGTCGGGGACAAGGGTTCAATCCCCACTTGAGGAGCTAAGACTCCACATGCAGTGAGGCAACTAATCCCGTGCACTGCAACTAAGACCTCATGCAGTTGAATAAATAAATATTTATTAAAAATCTCCCTCCCCCCTAAAAGAGGGGAGGTGTGCAGTATTATCACCATATTATAGGTGAGGAAACAGAGACTTGGAGGAGCTACACTCCTGCTCCTGGTTCCAGCCAACAGTAAGTGGCATGGCTAGGAGTCAAAGAAATATCTATGCAACTCAGAGCATCTGTTCCAAAAAGGCAAATATAACTGGAGTATAAGAAGGCATCCACTCATTCATCCACTCAGCAAACACTGACCAGGCAGCATCTAAGCATCAGTCATGGTAACAGCTGCTTTCACTTCAGATTAGTCCTATTAAACGTTCTTTAGTCCTCCAGGTTCATCCTTGTGTCATCCATCCTGGTATTGTCCTGTCATCTCCGGCAGTCAGCAGAGACTGACTGAATAGAATGGGATGGAGTGGGACTGAATTTGATGAAATGCAGCTGGAGTACCTGAAGTAGTCTACATCTTTGGACTTTCCAAGTCTCATGAAACAAAATGATCAAAACTATTCAATGTGGTTTAATATGGCTAACACTTGTTGAGTAACTGGCATTTTATTCCTTTGCTATTTAGCTAATTTTGGCCAAGCCACCCAGCCTGTTGCTACAATTAGATTGTGGCTGAAATTTAAAGCAATGCTAAAATCTAAAGCAGGGCGGGAGCCTATGCAGCTCGTATTAGAGGTGGAAGAGGGGAAGCTGAAACTCTACGCTATAGAAAGTGAAGTCGCTCGGTTGTGTCCGACTCTTTGCGACCCCATGGACTGTAGCCTACCAGGCTCCCCTGTCCATGGGATTTTCCAGGCAAGAGTACTGGAGTGGGTTGCCTTTGCCTTCTCCAGGGGATCTTCCCCACCCAGAGACAGAACCCAGGTCTCCCACATTGTAGACAGACGCTTTACCGTCTGAGCTACCAGGGAAGCCCCATGCTATGGAAAGGTAGCATTATATTTAGAACTGACGTGTTTGAAACTTGGTTGTTCTGCTAATGGGCAGGTGGTACACCTTTCTGAATATCAATCTCCCCCTCTGTAGGATGGAATCTTCATCTCACGGGATCATCACCACCAGCCTCAGCTCCTTGAGGACACAGTCTGAGTGGTGTGTGCTGTATTTTCTAGTCCCTGGCAGAGGGCCTGGCCCCTGGTCAGTTCTCAATAAATATTGAAAGAAGGAAGACTGTTCTTCGAAGTAGGTAAGGCAAATTCAATTATTCCAGTTTTATAGATGGGGAAACAGAGCCAGGGGGTTTGTTGAATGAGAGAATTAAGTTGCGGTTTGTTCGAGGTCTTTCATCTTAAAGTCAATTTTCTAAGCTGTGGCTTTGTCATGCTCTGGGTCTGAGTTTCCTGTCTGTGAAAATGACCGCCTGAGGGATATCTTTGGTTCTTTGTGAAGAACCCCAATTTTTCTATGAATTTAGGGCAGTCACCCCAGACGCTGGAGGACGATATGATCCAAGACCATGAACAAGGATCAGGGTTAGGATAGATATTTGGAAAGTTGCATTCATTCATTCATGCAGCCATTATTCTTTGAGCACCTGTTCTGTGCCAGACGCTGTGTTATATTTTGAGGATAAAGGTAAATACAAAGATGGAACACAGTCCCTGCCCCCACCGAGCTTACAGCTGAATGGAGAGTGAAGCAAGCAACAGTTACAGGCAGGCAGCCGGGGCCAGGACAGGGGAGGCAGAGGGTGTGTGGGAGGAAGAGAGGAAGGAAGGGCTCAGAGGAGGCTTCCTAGGAGACGCATTATGTGGTAAAGGGAGAGCTTGTGTGAGTGGAAGCCAGCCCGGAGAAGAGTCAGATCAAAACGTCTATGTTATTGTGAGATGGGCCAGGCAGCTCCTCTCCTGTGCTCTGTTCTTCTCTCAGTCGAAGGAGAAAGAGGGACAAGCAGTCTCAGAGGGAGCCTGGAGACGTGGGCTTTCTTTGCTGGGGAAGGACGTTGGCATGTGTTTATTTGGCCATGTTATCTCATGTTGACATTCATGTTCATGCTCATGCGTGCATACTCAGTCATGTCTGACTCTTTGTGACCCCATGGACTATAGCCTGCCAGGCTCCTCTGTCCATGGGATCTTCCAGGCAAGAATATTGGAGTGGGTTGCCATTTCCTTCTCCAGGGAATCTTCCTGACCTAGGGATTGAAACCATATCTACCTGTGTCTCCTGAATTGCAGGTGGATTCTTTACCACTTAGCCACCAGGGAAGCCCTGGCATTCATATTGACACAGATCTATGATGATTCCTGTTTCCAGGGGGGGATGGCTTTTGTAATTTGGTTTGGGTTCCCCAGAATCAGGCCTTGAACTAAGGATCTATGTGCAACTAGATTGGGCTTCCTTGGTAGCTCAGCTGGTAAAGAATCCGCCTGCAATGCAGGAGATCTGGGTTCGATCCCGGGGTTGGGAAGATCCCCTGGAGGAGGTCATGGCAACCCACTCCAGTATTCTTGCCTGGAGAATCCGCATGGACTGAGGAGCCTGGAGGGCAAAAGGTGGGACACGACTGAGCGACTAAACACAGCCCAGCACAGCATGCAACTCATTTATTGGAAGGTGCGAGTAACTGGAAGGTGAGGGGGGACGTGCTGGGGGAAGCGACTTTAAAGGGTGAGTTATTAAGCCTGCTATTGTAGTGGCAATTGCTGCTTAATTCCATGAAGAAACTCTGGAAAAAATGTTCTAAAGCACACGTCTCAGAATTCTCCCAGTCAATGGGAGAAGGAGCTGCGATATCTATTGGTTAAGGACTGTCTGCACTTCTCCTCTCTGGGCTGTGCACATCTTCAATGCCAGACGTGTCCAGCCTGTGCCCTGGGCAGACAGAACGGGTCCTGTTAGCCTGAGCTCGCTGTCTGAGATGAGGAGGTGCTGACCTGGATGCAGTGGTGAGGGGACAGAGAACGTGGCCCTGGACACTTATCTGGAGGGTTCCCGGAATCTGCTAAATTCCAGAGAAATTCATCTGTGAATTCCCCACCTTTCATAGAGTTTGGGCTTCACAAACCAGACACGCCTATAATGCCAACCCCTGGTCCTGTCTAGAGGCATGACTCTCCAGTAACAGGGAGAGTCTGGGCCATAGCACTCTTCTCTCTCCATCTAGAATGACCGTAGAACCTAAGTCGTCCCTCTCTGGTTATATGTGTGGACCTCCTACCTTGGCCAGATACTGTGAAAATGTGAGCTATGACTCCTGTCCTCCAGGACCTGATAGATTGGGTTCGAGTTCATGACCCATGCATAAGAAGTAGTTCATCACATCAGACTGAGTACTAAATCTTCCAAAATGGTGACGCAGTACCAACAAGAATTTTCCTAAAGAGAAGAATCAATGTGGGCTTAGTGGGTGGGGTTGAGGGAAGGAGATGGGCTTGCGCTGGACTTGGAAGGATAAAATAGGGTTCAGAGAAGCGGAGGGGGGACAGAAGACGTCCTGGTGGAGAAGTCACTGCAGGAGGAGATGAGAACGAGGACGGTGAGCTCAGAGGTTGGTGAACGCTCTGAAGGAGGAGGTCCACGGTGGAGGGGAGTGACAGAGCGAAGAGGTGTGTGGATGGAGCTTATGAAGGGCTTCCCCATGCGGCTCCCACCCTGGAAGCATGTGGTTTCCAAAGCATTTCCCATGAGGTGTCCCACCTCCCCTCAAAGACCACTGCTGAGGAGGAGGATGATGGAGGGACTGTGGGGGAAGGTCCCAGCCTCCCCGGCCACGTTAACCACTGCTACTTTATTTCCTTTGCATTTGGGGTTTCCAAATGAAAATTCACTTACTAAAGATTTCTATGGGTTAAAAAAAAGACCCAATATCATGCTAGTCATGGTGGGGGAGTCATTAAAGTTTTAAGCTGGTGGATGAGTTGCTTGATGAAGTTCATCAGTCATTGTTGGGCGCTAGTGGTACTGTAATGCTGGGCAGAGGGCCATGAGCAGAGAAGCGAGGCGGTGACGTAAGGAATGGTGCTCAACAGCTGTGTGTTGGGCAAGTTGTGGGCAAAGACCCCTGCCAGCCTGGAGACAGGTGAGTAGCAGGCTTCAGTCATCCAGATGCCAAGTAATAACATCTCAAACAACCACTGTTGAGCAGTAATTTTAACTCTTTCTTCCACACCCCCTGAACTTCTGTATTAATTTGCCTTGTGCTACAGTTACTTTTCCTAGCCGTGCATGCCTGCATTCTAAGTCGCTTCAGTCATGACCGACTCTTTGTGACCCTATGGACTGTAGCCTGCCAGGCTCCTCTGCCTGTGGGATTCTCTAGGCAAGAATACTGGAGTGGATTGCCATGCACTCCCTCCAGGGAATCTTCCTGACCCAGGGATTGAACCTGGGTCTCTTACATCTCCTGCATTGGCAGGTGGGTTCTTTCCCACCTGGGAAGACTTTTCCTAGCTATACGCTAAGCTAAAGATTTCTTTTGGTCTTCGGAAGTGCCTATAACACTGTAGGTTAGGGGGTCCAGCCAGGCACCCCTGTGTCTACAGGAGCAGTGAATAAGTACAGTGGCCAAGAGTGAGGGAATAGAGATTTGAGAGTCATGATCACCTGCAGAGCTCTTGTGGCTCTTGTCTTACATTTAGACATTCAGAGTCAGTTAGAGAAGAACCAGACCATGGGTGGCCTGAACAATAGACACCTGTGAGCTGGCGCTCTGAATTCATGTTTGGTTGTTCGGATGCATGCCTGTGTAGCACATGGCTTTTCTCTGTGTTTGGATAGGCCTGCAGCTCTCTGCCTCTTTCTTGACTGCTCTTGCCTGTCGACTCTGTGTCCTGCCTGCCGCCTGTGTGATCGCGAGAGGCAGAATCTTAGAAGCCTACCCCTTGGCAGGAACGATGATGTGCAAAGGGATGTGTGCATACTCACGCCACATCGGGCAAACAGAAACAAGATGTTATTAGGGAAAAACTTCCAAGCTGAGGTTTCAAGAGCCATACCCACCCGCTCACGACCCCACAGGGAGCTGTGCTCAGACAGGGTCCTACAGCTAGAGTTCTAGTGCAGAGCGATCCTGTGTCCACCTCCGGAATGCTCTGTATGTTTCTAGACTGAGCCGAGAGGCAGCTATCTTGCTGTTAACATACAAGGTCCTTGGTCCAAAGGGTGACCAACCATCCTGGTTTGCCTCTTTAGATGTTAGCACTCAAGGTCCTGCATCACATGGAAGCCCTTAGTCTCATGCACATAGGAATGGCTGAGCAACTACTGGCCTTGTCAGAAACAAGGAGCCTTCAAAAGAGTTCCAGAACCAGTCGCAGTGTGGTGGTGGTGGTTGTCGTTTTGCGAGATAACCCACATCTTCTGAGCCAGAGCTTTAGAAAGTTACCAAAAGGGGGAAGGAAATAAACATCCAAATCAACAGGATTCGCCTTTCTGTATTCCATTCCCTGCCCCTGGGGACTAAGGACATTCTCTCTACTGACTCCAGTTGATTCTATGGCAATGTTTAAGCTTTGGTAAGGAGTTATGTATTCAACATCCTGATGAGCTTGTGTTCTAACTGGTGTCTGGGATTCTCAGGGAACGTTCTTTGACCGCATCTATAACAAGAATGTGGGAAATTATTCATCCTCTGAATTACCAATTAGAAGTGTGTCTGTTAGTACCCTTTGAGAATGTACCAGACTCTTTAATCCGGAGTTCAGGAGCAAATTCAAGGCCATTCCACTTTCCCAGTGGGTGGGGAGGGCTGCCCATATCAAAGTATCCTGCACTCTCTGAGTCAAAGCCATGTTGCCTGGAGTCCTTCCCCGACCCATGGCCTTGGATCTTGTGTAACCATGCCAACAGAGCAAGTTCTCCGGGATAAGCTGTGGCTTTGTGTCCTCCAGGTCCACGGCTTTTGGGAAATCTCCTCGATGGAGTAGGTATTAATGTAAACAATTCCACTAAGTACCCAGTTCACGACAGAAAAGCTTTCTTTATTATTCTTAGTCAACCCAGACAATTCATTTTGTAGCAGAGTTTGTAGGAGAGATCTTTCAGAGCAGGCCATTCAGCTTCATTCAACCAAGCTGATGGCAATCCCTCTTCAGGCAAAGTAAGCATTCAAACCTCTAAGGATTTCTCTGGCCTGGAGACTCGTGATGGTCACCCTGGAGACTGTCTAATTCTACTTTTGTGCACTGACACATTTGCTTCTGCTGCTGTTTTCCTCAGGCCCCTGTTAGATATGCCACATGATAACAGTTTTGCATTGAGAGGGGCAGACTGCTGTGGCTCTAACAGAAACACAAAGGTGGCCTGTTCTGCTTTCCCTTCTGGACGTACTTCCCTTGTTTACAAGGGAGTCCGTTGCCCTGTTAGCTGCATCCAAGCCCCATAGGTGGGGAGGATGCTCAGCCTCTCTGTCTCCAGGATAGTCTGTAATGACTGTTCCTGCTGATGGCTCAAAAAGACTTCCAGATTAGTACAGATGTTCATGTTTTGAGCATTCTTATCTTCACTGCAGAACCCTGGCTCTACAGCTTCTAAGTCTGAGGGTATAACTTTCCCAACTATCCACTCTGTAACCATTCCAGTTGACTGGTGACTTGCTACTCTCCCCAGCAGTGAGGTTTTCTGATGACAGTAGTCAGCTGAAATTCTTTCCCCACTTCCAAAATCCCTTAACAGTGGAACGAACTAGCCCACACTGGATGCCCCTTTGTACATGGTATACGGTAGCCCACACCGCTGATGATGCCTGGAATTAACAATGAAGCGTTTACTGAGGATGACCTCTGAGCAGAGGAGTAGCGGAGTGCACAGGCCCCTCTGAGCCAGCACAGAGAGGCAGTGAGGTGTGAATGGTCTAAAGAGCTGGACAGTGCCGTGATAGAGGCTGTTGTTAACTGCTTCACACGTTTACAGGGAAAGCTGGCAAGGAGTTGGGTGTAAGGGATTTAGTTTTCCATGCACCAAAGAGATTTTGGTCCAGAAAGAACCTCTGAGGAGACTTCTGAGCTCCGCTAGGGAGTTAGTGAACCAACTTTGCTACCAGTGAAGCCCTTATTTCTGTTTAGTCGAACTAATTCGTTGTGAAGACCTCAGGAAATGGGAAGGAAATGGACATCCTCTGGCCAGGGGATAGCAAAGACTTGTCTTCAAAAGGTCATGTCTAGATTCTGGTTCAGCAGTCATTCACTTCCCCCACTGAGTGACAACTTCCAGGATGTCCATATTGAAAATCGTCCCTGACTCCCGCTTTTCAGCTATTTCACACTCAACTGTCTCAGACTGACACCAAAGGATTTAAAACGAGAAGACATGGGTTTGAGTACCTGCTTGGCCGTTCGCTAGCCGTGTGTGGTGAAGGCATCCATCTTCTGAATCTTTCTCATCAGTACATTATCTAACTCGGGGGACTCTTCTCTAGGAGGCAGATAAAAGGACAGATGTCAATGCTCTTTTCGGATTCCAAGGCACTCTGTGAGAGTTTGCTGTAATTATTATTCCTACCTGTAAAATCTAAGGGACCCGATGGTACGTGAACAGCACTGCTCCCCTTGCCCTGGAGCAGCTGTTCTGATTCTGTTTACCGCACATGGGTGAACAGTTTACTCCAAGGGGATGGTTTGCTTAGTACAGAGTTGTGACTGCTGCCGCAGTGTGGGGGTGCCTCCCACCCACTGTAGAACGCGGCCTGCCCATCCCAAGAGCCAGTCAGGGGCCAGCTGCCATGCTGTGTGGGCAGTAGAGAGTGGCCAGGCCTGCTGTCTTACAGAAACGAAATGGCAAGTACCTAACGTGATTAAGGCTCGGGTAAACAACCCTAATTCAATGACATGTTGTTTTGAATCCCACTGTAGACATTCTTGGACAGCAAACTCCATTTTTCACCTCATCGCCCATACGAGTTTTCCTAAATTTGGCTGAGCCTTTGATGTGCTCTTCATTTCCAGCAATATGGTGCAGTGGAGTGAGCATATGCTTTGGACATGGACTTGGGTTCAAATCCCAGCTCCGTTTCTTAAAAAACTTGGTGGCCTTTGGTGAGCTCCTCTGAGCCTTGCTTTTCTTGCCTGTAAAGTTGGGGGTTATTGTATCCACCTTGTAGGGATGTCATGAGGAGTAAGATAATGTTTATAAAGTACCCATGCTTTTGCCAGCTGAGCTGTACACAAATGTGGACTGTCTAACAAATGGTCAGCGAGCTGTCCACATCCCACCTGACCCCTGCTTAGGATTGTTGCTAAGTATTTTCGAGTGCATTTCAAGCTGTACTATGTCTACAAAATAGCTGGGAATCTTGTTAAAATGCATGTTCAGAATCAGTATGTCTGGAGTGGGATTTGCGATTCTGCGTTGCTAACGCCTCCCAGGTCATGCTGTTGCTACAGCTCAGGGGCCATATTTTGAGTCGGAATGCTTGTTACCCTTAGTGAGCACGTCTAACCTAGGCATCTAGAAGTGTACACTCACTTGTCCTCTTACTGCTTTTGCTTAACTCAGAAGATCTCAAGCACCATTTAACCTATAGATGCCTGTACGATTGCAGCAGAATCAACTGCAGAAGAATTAACAGTAAAAAATACAGATTCCTGAATCTATCCCGGGAGATTCTGTTTCTCTAGCTGAGGAGTGGGCTGTAGGCATCCTATTTAGGTCCTAATAGGAGCCAGCCATGTAACAACTGCTGTGAGTTGGTAGGCCAGCATGTCGAGATCTGTCAGTTACTGTAACTGAATCTGAACGTGACTCATGTATGATCCTGAGTGCTACATCATGCAGCTGGGCGCCGTGGAAGCTCAGTGACCAAAGGATGAGTAGGAGTGAGTCAAGTCTCTGTCGGCACTTGATTTACATCATGACCAGTATTAGAAACCCTTCTCCATTTACCGCTGTTATCAGTCAAATACATCTATGCCTTTATGGGGTTCTGGTCACATAGCTGCATATGGGAAAACTTGGATACTCCTGCCTTTTGCATTGGAAAGGAGCAATGTGCAAGGTTTAAAGGCTCAGACTTTGGAATCTGATGGACCAGGGCTTATACCCTGGCTCTACTGCTAAAAAGTTTGACTTTGGATAAGTCACTTAACTGTATAAACACTTTGGATAAGTCACTGAACTATATTAGCAACAGGTTTTTCACCCATAAAATGCAGATAACATTGCCTATATGACAGGTTTATGATGAGGATTAATAAGCCCAACCATTCCATTCTTACTCCTTCCCACATCAGATGGTAGAAGCTTGATCCTTCCAGCTTCTCAGGTCAGAAGCCATACAGTCATCATGGACTCCTTTCTTTCTCTTATATCCTCCATTCAACCCATCATCAAAGTGTTTGCTTCACTTTCAGAGTGAACGCAGAATCCAACCACTTCTTACCAACTCCTTTACGGCTCTCCTGGTTCATCCCACTATCGCGGTTTTTTATAAAAGCTTCCTAACTGGTTTCTCCAGTTCTGCTCTTGCTTCACCTTGATATATTCTCAGTGTATCAACCAGAGCGATTGTGTCAAAATGTAAGTAGATCATGTTACTCCTATGATTAAACCCTCCAATGGCTGCCCCTGTCTCCAAAACAAAGGCAAAGCCCTTACCATGGTCCCATACAAGGTCCTATATGATCAGACTCCCTTTTTGCCTCTCTGACCTCATTTCTAGTTACTGTCTCTCCTCCACGCTATACGCCAGGCATAGAAGCCCTCTTAATTTTTTTTGGTGGTGGGGAGTGCAGTTTGGTGCGGTCTTGTGTCAGAGAGCCTGAAAGGTGTTAGTAAGAGGAAACCACTTCTGCTGATTTCCTTCCAGTGAAAGGATGCCCTACACCAAGGCTATCTTTTTGGCCATTTTCTTTTTAAACTGTCATTCTGAGGTGTTAAAAGGCATGTACTTTTTTTGAAGTTCCAAGTGGTGCAGTGGTAAATAATCCAGTTGCAATGCAGGAGATGCAGGTTTGATCCCTGGGTCGGGAAGGTCCCCTGAACACGCACGCATGCACTTTTTTGAAGAACCTTAAACTTACAGTAGCATTAATGGTAAAGAATCCACTTGCCAATGCAGGAGAAGCAAGAGACAAGGGTTTGATCCCTGGGATGGGAAGATCCCCTGGAGTAGGAAATGGCAACCCACTCCAGTATGCTTGCTTGGAAAATGCTTGCTTGTTTGCAAAAGAGCAAACACTTAGGGATTAATAATTTCCCTGGCAGGTTAGCTTCTATGCATAATCCAAAGTCTTGGTTTATAAAACAAAAACCTAGCATCCACCAAGAGGGACATATTTGCAATTAATATTTTGAACTGTGTATTTGGAATTTTACTTTACATATAGATTATTTTTATGTATGGTACTAAGTATCTATCATGGAAACTGTATATAAATTTGGATGCATTATCTTATCTTGTGATATGTTTAATTACCCTTTATCTAAATGGTTTGCACATAGCAGAGTTTCAGAGATTTCCCAACTCTGTTTCTCATATCCTATTATTTCTCCTACCAAATGGGTTATTGCCCTGATGTGGAGATAGTTAATGAGAGGATTAACTCACATACATAGCATTTATAATCTAGACGGCCCCATATATATATATCGGAGAAGGCAATGGCACCCCACCCAAGTACTCTTGCCTGGAAAATCCCACTGACAAAAGAGCCTGGTGGGCTGCAGTCCATGGGGTTGCGAAGAGTTGGAGACGACTGAGCGACTTCACTTTCACTTTTCACTTTCATGCACTGGAGAAGGAAATGGCAACCCACTCCAGTGTTCTTGCCTGGAGAATCCCAGGGACGGGGGAGCCTGGTGGACTGCCGTCTATGGGGTCGCACAGAGTCGGACACGACTGAAGCGACTTAGCAGCGTATACATATATATATATATACATTTAATTTTATTGGAGGCTAGTTGATTTACAGTGTTGTTAGTTTCTGCTGTATAGCAGGGAATCAGTTATACATATATCCTCTCTTTTTTAGATTCATTTCTCATATAGGTCATTACAGACTATTGAGTAGGGTTCCCTGTGCTATACAGTAGGCCTTTATTCATTATCTATTTTGTATGTAGTAGTGTGTATGTCAGTCCCAATCTCCTAATTTTTTCCCCCCAACCCCTGGTAACTACAAGTTTGTCTTCTATATGTAACTCTATTTCTGTTTTGTAGATAAGTTCATTTGTATCCTTTTTTTTTTTTAGGTTCCACGTATAAGTGATACATGATATCTGTCTTTCTGTGTCTGACTTACTTCACTCAGTATGACAATCTCTAGGTCCGTCCTTGTTGCTCCAAATGGCACTATTCCATTCCTTTTTATGCCCAGATAACATTCCATTGTATATATGCGCCACGTCTAGGAGGCAATGGATTGGAGGCAATGGATTGGCAATTGCTAGGAGGCAGCAGAGGAGTGGATTGCTAGGTTGCTTCCACGTCCTTGCTGTTGTAAGTAGGGCTACTATGAACATTGGGGTATGTTTTCAAATTATGGTTTTCTTTGGAATGGAATGGAATTGTTGGATCGTTTGGTAGCTCTCTTTTCAGTTTTTTAAGGAACGACTGTACTGTTCTCCACAGGGACTGTACCAGTTTACAGTCCCACCAACAATGTAGGAGGGTTCTGGCCCCTTCATTCTTAAACAGGTCAATCAAGCTTGGACCTGATCACAAGGCCTGGCACATAGTCATCATTGATTAAATGGTCGTTTTATTTGTTTGGGAAACACTTGAAAAGCCGTTACTGTCTTGGGTGTCCCTGCCTAGAGTTTTGCACAGCACGTGTTTGCCCATCAGAATCTATGACTTGCCGTAGCCCTGCAAGGTGAGAGGGGCTGGGAGGCCCGCTCTTGTTCCGTCAGAGACGAGCAACTAGGCACCCAGGGCTAAGTGATTCATGTATCTAGTGTGTTACAGAATCGGGGCACAATAGAGTTCACGTCTCTCAATTCTGAGCCCAGCGCTCCTTCTTTGCTGCCATGGAAATTAGAAGAGAGATGGCTTCTTACACCGAGTTCTTAGCTTTCTTGGGCCTGGATGATGTGTTAATCAAACACCCAATATGCTGATGTGCACAGGTGCCAAGCTGATGTCAATAGCCTGACATGTGCCTCATTTATCTACATTATCTGGAAACAAAGACCTGTAAGTTTGGGTGACACTGAATTGAATGACAAAGATCAATTATAAGAACTTTCACACAGTAGATTGAAAAATCACTGATTCCTCAAAGAGATCACAAATATCTTGTCTGTAACTGTTATTTGGCTAAAAGTCAGTTTGGAATAATGCTAAGCTCTGCTTGAAATAAGTTACATTATCATATACAGGTTGAATATTGCAAAATGGAGTGCAAAAGCATCTGTAATTATGTCAGTCTTACAAATTATTAGTTGTCATTTTAGTGTTCTCTTCTGCTCTTTGCCTATATGCATATGTTATTTTTGCATGACATAGAGAATTTTTCTTCTTAAATTTAATAAATGCTAAACTTTTTAGCTTTATATAGTACTTAGAATATTATATTTAACATTTACATAAAATTCCATCTGTTTTGTGTAATACAGTTCATGTAACAATTATCCTGTGGTTAAATTTGTAGGTTATTTTCAATGTTTCACACTTTGTATAGCATTGCAAAGAATATTTTGCACATACAACTTTTCTTTTAGGTATTTTTCCCTTTTTAATATCAATTCCCAAGAGAATTTCTGCTGAGTTAAAAAATTGTTATAACTAATAAACATGTTTCCTTTTTGTGCTACTGTTTGTGGCTTGGGATGGTTTCATCAAATGGCTAATATGTATTTTATAGACAGGATATTAGAAATAGATCAATTGGATCATTATCCCTTGCTTGTCAATTTTCCTATCTAGTTCCTGGCTTCCATGATGGCCCCATCTGGGAGATAGTGCTGTTGGAATTGTTGTCTTCTCTGAAAATTTACTCAGTAAACAAAGAGGTCTCTCTTTTTGGAGGACTATGTTGTCATCCTGAACCCTGGTTTAGATTCCCTTGAGACAGCTGGGATGGGAAGAGGGCTAGATGTGGAGTCAGAAAATTTGGAATTAAACTGTGGCTATGCCATTTATGAAAACTATTTTGTAAAATTCTTTGCATAGCAAAGAATCATTATTTTTTTATTATAGAGAAAGAAAAAATTCCAGGTATCCAAAATGGGCCTAAACTCCCAAAGAGTGTTGTGAGAGTTTAGATTCTCTGCGTTGTGTTCTTTTAGACCTGACGCGTTAGAAAGGTATGTCCTGTGGTGAATGCAAGATTGTGTGTTGTCCAGTAGGTTGACAGCACCTCGTACTGTGTTGTATGCAGTAGATAGATCTGGGGACTTCAGGGGAGTTGGACAGCCTCTCTGAAGTGGGGCTAGTAATAGGGCTTAAGGGTGAATTAAATGAGACAGTGTAAGTCAGACGTCCAGCATAACACTAGAGGTTAAAGCATCTGCCTCCAATGTGGGAGACCTGGGTTCGATCCCTGGGTCGGGAAGATCCCCTGGAGAAGGAAATGGTAACCCACTCCAGTATTCTTGCCTGGAGAATCCTATGGACTGAGAAGCCTGGTAGGCTACAGTCCATGGGGTCACAAAGAGTCGGACACGACTGAGCGACTTCACTTACTTACTGAAGTGGGGCTAGTAATAGGGCTTAAGGGTGAATTAAATGAGACAGTGTAAGTCAAATGTCCATCCTAACACTTGGCACTCAGACATCTGTAGTGTTGGTTCTCCTTCCCAGCTGCTGTACCTCAGGAGAGCTTAATAGATATTTTTCACAGATTTTTTCTTCAGAAGCTTTAAGGGAGTCAGACTTGACTGTAGCATCAATGTATTTTATTTTGGTATCTATAAAATATTTAGGAGTATTGAAAGAAGTGTTTTCTTATTTCAAGGGCATCTTGAATTATTTCTGGAGATTGGCTAGCTCAGCTGGCTATATTCAGCAAGTCATAGCCAACACTTAAGCTATTTATTTTAGTATATTTGCTATGCACTGTGCCTTTCCTGTTGGTTCAGATAGAATGGATTTATTTTCAAGTCAAGATGAACGCTTATGTCTAAGACTCAGAGTTTGATGCAGAATTGCAAGCATTGGTAGTTTAAGAGCATAAATGGTGCTGCAACTTGTCTGTGAGATGGAAAGTAATAACTTCTCTCATCCATTGCAGTCCTATCTAAAAAGGTCTTTGTTTTACTATTGAAAAATGTAACAATTCTTTCCATTTCTCTACCATTCTGTATGTTATATAATATGTTCACAGGAACTGCCTCAACCAAATCTTACTACATTTCCTTGAGGAATTGAGATTCAAAAGGCATTTATTATTAAACCCTCCCTGTATGTTAGCTTTGGTTATTAGACTTCTGCATAACACTCTCTTGTGATCTTTGTCTTCAACACTTAATGAAGGACAGGTAATTGGAAAGCAGAGTAACCAGGACTGAAACCCAGGTCTTGGATGCCCAGTCCAGTGCTTTTTTTGGTAACAGTCTTGTTCCCCTGGGAGACGGTGTGATGCTGTAGAAAGAACACCAGCTTGAGTCAGATGACAGGGCCTCTAATCACAGCGACCTGCTTATGGTGGTTCCTTTAGGGAGTCATGCCCTCTCTATGGGCCTCATGTAATTCACCAGTAAAATGAGGAGTTTAGACATGATGACCTCTTTGGTCTCTCCCTACCCTGACAATCAATCCATTTTCCTATAGGACACACTCTTATCATGGGAAGATTCCAAAGAGGTGCTTTCATTCCACAGCTGGCCTGATTGGGAAAGAAGTTTATGAGGCTTCCCTGGTGTCTCAGATGAGAAAGAATCTTCCCACAATGTGGGAAACCCAGATTTGATCCCTGGGTTGGGAAGATCCCATGGAGAAGGTAATGGCTACCCACTCCAGTGTTCTTGCCTAGAGAATTCCATGGACAGGGGAGCCTGGCAGGCTACAGACCATGGGATCGCACAGAGTCAGACATGACTGAGAGACTAATACTTTCACTTTTATGAGATGAACTTCAAGTGTGGGGTGATCTGGTTTCCTGACTGTGCAGGCCTTTCAGTGCCCACAGACAGCCTTCCCTGGACAAGCCAGAAGGGTGGGTTTTGATCAAATTCTGCCTCCCTGTTAAACATAAACAGGGACTTTTTCCATTCCCAGAGAAAACAATGAGAAGAGAAAACAAAAAGAATTCTGATCTGTTTTTATAATAGTCTCAGATGCAGAGACCATTGTGGTTGGAAGGGACCTTGGCGATGATTTGTTTCAGTTCAATAATTCAGTGTACTAGAACACCGAACCCAGAGCAAGGCAGTGCAGGAAGGCCCAAGGTCTCAGCGAGTAAGAGACGGCCAGGACTAAACCGAGGGCTCCTGTCTCCTGGTCACCTTACTCCCAATAACTGGAGACTTTGAGCCATGCTGATTTGCAGGTTCCTGCTAGCTGTCAAGTGTGTAAGACTAACAGTGGAATGATGCAATCTTGGATTGCTTTGATGGAAGCAGCAGAAATACAGTCTGTAGTACTGACAGCTTTGGAGTCACCCAGACTAGGATTTATCAGGTTGTGAACCTGGGTAAGCCACTTAACTTTTCTGAGGATATGCAAGTGTTGTGGTGTGGCTGGAGCATGGAAAGTGGAGGTAGGTGAGACTTGAAAGGATAAATGGGAGATATTACCGAGGGTTTGTTTTTTTAATTGAAGTATAGTTGATTTTCAACATTGTGTTAATTGCTACTGGACAGCAAAGTGACTGAGTGATACATATACATACTGTACATTCTTTTTGATATTCTTTCCCATTATGGCTTATCACAGGATTTTGAATATAGTTCCTTGGGATATACAGTTGGGCCTTGCTGTTTATCCTTCCTATACATGATAATTTACATCTGCTAATCCCAAACTCCCAATCCATCCCTCCCCTACTGCCCTCCCCATCGGCAACCACGTTTCTTCTCTATGTTCGTGAGTCTCTTTCTGTTTCATAGGTAAGCTCATTTGTGTCATATTTTGGATTCCACATACAAGTGATACCATACGGCATTTGTCTTTCCCTTGGTGACTTACTTGCTTAGTACGATAATCTCTAGATTCATTCATGTTGCTGTAAATGGCATTACTTCATTCTTTTTTTGTGGCTGAGTAGTATTCTGTCAGAGAAGGCAATGGCACCCCGCTCCAGTACTCTTGCCTGGAAAATCCCATGGAAGGAGGGGCCTGGTAGGCTGCAGTCCGTGGGTCTCGAAGAGTCGGACATGACTGAGCGACTTCACTTTCACGCACTGGAGAAGGAAATGGCAACCCACTCCAGTGTTCTTGCCTGGAGAATCCCAGGGACGGCGGAGCCTGGTGGGCTGCTGTCTATGGGGTCGCACAGAGTCGGACACAACTGAAGTGACTTAGTAGTAGTAGTATTCCATTGCATATGTGTACCATATCCTTACCCATTCACATGTTGATGGACATTTAGGGTGTTTCCCTGTCTTGGCTATTGTAAATAGTGCTGCTATGAACATAGGGGCACATGTATCTTTTTGAATTATAGTTTTGTCTGGATCATATGGCAACTATATGGCAACTCTTTTAGTTTTTTGAGAAACCTCCATACTGTTTTCCATAGTGACCATACCAATATATATTCCTAGTTACAATGTAGGAGGGTTCCCTTTTCTCCACACCCTTTCTACTCTCCAGCATTTGTTATTTGTAGACATTTTAATAAAGACCATTTTGACCAGTGTGACGTGGTACCTAATTGCAGTTTTGATTTGAATTTTCTAATAATTACTGACAATGAGCATCTTTTCATGTACCTCTTGGCTATCTGTATGTCTTCTTTGGAGAAATGTCTGTTTAGGTAATCCAATGTGGTTACTTCTTCTGTTGATGGGTTTATGTCATGAATTTTATATCACACTATTTTTGTGCATATATAGGCTGAGTTTTAATATAGTAATGTGTTTTTTGTTTTGCTGGTCATTTCCGTATAAGGGCAAAAAACTCAATAAAACAGATTTCTTTGGATCCTGTCCACTTATGATTGAGGAACTTTCAGCTTTACTCCTTTATTTTTTCCAGTTTGCTTTTGATGTTTCCAGAGACAGGCTTTCATGTACTTTCTGCTACTGTAAGGGGTCCAGCATTTCCTTTTTCTGCTCCTGCTGCATATTTGAGGATAGGTAATATCCCATTATGTGTATATGGGCATTGAAGCTTAGGTGCTTTCTCAGCTTATTGAAAGTCATCTAATTAGTGAGTATTGCTAAGTCACTTCAGTCGTGTCCGACTCTGTGCGACCCCATAGACAGCAGCCCACCAGGCTCCCCCGTCCCTGGGACTCTCCAGGCAAGAACACTGGAGTGGGTTGCCATTTCCTCCTCCAATGCATGAAAGTGAAAAGTGAAAGTGAAGCCGCTCAGTTGTGTCAGACTCTTATCGACCCCTAACAGGCTCTTCCGTCCATGGGATTTTCCAAGCAAGAGTACTGGAATGGGGTGCCATTGGAGACTGAAATTGAATCTGGTCAATTTCAGAACCTAAGTTCAATACCATTTGTTAATCACTGTACTGTATTAGGGGCTTTCCAGGTGGTTCAGACAGTAAAAGAATCCACCTGCTAATGCAGGAGACGTGGGTCAGGAAGATCCCCTGGAGAAGGGAATGGCAACCCACTTCAGTGTTCTTGCCTGGGGAATCCCACAGACAGAGGAGCCTGACAGGCTATAGTCCATGGGGTCTCGAAGGGTTGGGCATGACTGAGCAACTTAGTAACAAGAACAATGATAAACTATATTAGAGGTTTTCCAGGTAGCTCAGTGATAAAGAATCTGCCTGCCAATGCGGGAGCATGGGGAGCTGCAGGAGCTGCGAGTTTTATCCCTGAGTTGGGAAGGCCCCCTGGAAGAGGAAATGGCAACCCACTCCAGTTATCTTGCCAGGATGACCCCATGGACAGAGGAAACTGGCAGGCCGCAGTCCGTGGAACTGCAAAGAGTCGGACGCTACTGAGTGACTGTGCATGCCTGCCCACACACTATATGAGCTCAGTTGGTTTCTCTTCAACATTTTCATTCCACCCCTCATAATTTAGTTATAGTCATGTTTTTATACACAGGGAGTGTAGATGATTTTAATTTCCTTTTTTTCATAGACAAGATCAACTTTACCAGACTGAAACCCTCAAGACAAAGGAGCCCAGGAAAGAAATCTCATCAGGAAAATAGAGGAAGTTTTCATGGAGTTGGTACAAGTCCGAAACTTTTAATGAATCCAGTTGTGTTGTTTTCATAGTTAAGATCCCCTCAGATGTCAGGAGATAGATGCATAGATGTCAGCTCATAAAGTACAGCTCTGATGTGAGAGTGGAAATACCAGAAGCTGGAATCCCTCCGTGCTACGAGATAACGAAGGAAGCCAGAGATAAGTAGGAAGAAACATTGGTTACCAAGAGGGAAAGCAATTGTTTTTTGCTAAATCAAATATTTATGAGACTGGGATTTGATTACCTATGGCTTAACAATTCAAGGGAAAGATAATTTTCTAGAAATGCCCAAGGTGTTGGAGTAATTCAGATAACTGTACCTTGTATGAAAATAATTAATCACTAGAATTTGGAATGCACGCAAATTATGATGAGGATAGAAGATATCTTGCAGTGTGAAGGCATGGTGGTGTAACATGTTGGAAGGATTAAAATATATCCTGTTGTCATGCACCATTCCTTCCCTTGTCAATACAGAGCATTTGGTTTTGATTTTCGATTTTGCTAACATGTTTTGAATGCCTACCACGTGTCAGACACCTTTAGATTGGTTTAAAAAATTTTAATAACCATAAAACCATTAAGGTGTATATTATTTCATTTTATGGAAGAGGAAATTGTTATTCAGAGAAGTGAAACGGTTCTCAAGGATACAGAGCCGATAAGGTGAAACTTTGGCTTGGTACTCAGGTCTGTATGACACTGAAATCCACAATCTTTTCCTCATCCCATTATGCTTTTCAGGCATTCCTAACCTACAATTTCTGGCCTGAAAGGGGGTTATGGAGACTTAGCCTGAGGTCTGTAGTTTTGATGGAGCAAAAAAAAAAAAAAAAAAAAGCAATATATTATCTTGAGTGAGGATGAAGCGAAGGAAGTTGAGATCATTTATCAAGTGTGCCCACTGATTCATTGCTGGAAAAACCTTGCTCACTACCTTTGGTGAGAAATGAACCACAGTCTGTTATAGCTGAAGGAACCAGGCACTCATGTGATTCAACCTCCTCATTTTACAGATGAGTACTCTAGAGTCCTTAAAGAGGAAAGTGATTTGTCCAAGGTTGTTATGTGATGAATCAGTGTCAGGGTTTGCTCACCGGAGTCCTAGCTCTCTGCAGCACTGTCTGGGGTCTGTTCTCTGAAACTACACTAGAAAAGACTCATTCTATTTCTATATACAGCTCTTTAAATATGTGATGACAATGCTAGGTACCCTCAAATCTGCTTCAGGTGAAGCAGACTTTCATTGGTCAAGTGTTTCTATCACGGCCTAGTTTCCAGATTGCTCATCATGTTCCATTTTTTCCAGAAGAGCATCATATTGTCAATTTTCCCCTCAAACTTTTTGTCCAGAAATGAATACATCACCCCACATTATACAGTAAAAGATTCAACTAAGGAGAATGCATATAAGGTTTTGCAACTTGCACAGCTAAGATCAAAGCTACAGTTGTTGGTTTCAGGGTTATGGAGTCATGAATATGGCAAATTGAGATGAAATAGATGACTGTTCTTCCTACTTCAAATTTTTGAAAATGTTGGATAAAATTATACCAAAGAATTTTTGCATGCATCGCTGAAGAATAAACCAAGAACAAAAAATGGGCAAGTGCCAAAACAAAGAGGAAGCTCAAAGTTAGAGCAGTAAAGTAAAAAAAACTATATGGTTACTGTAATGTGTAGAATTTAAAGTCTGGAGATTGGAGATTAGCACTCTCTGATATTGGTATCAGGAGGATACTGGCGGTAGATGAACCAACTGCCTAAAGGCAGGAGCCATGAATATCTGTCTGTTCCTGAGATAAGGACCAGAAAAACCTGGTCTGTCTTTTTGGAAGGCAGCAGGAAGTTTGCAGTCCTCCTGGGGCTGTGCCTGGTAAACAGATCACCGATGAGAAATCAGAACCCCCATGTACACCACGCACAGCTGTGGGGTATGATTCAGAGCAGTACCGCAGTACTGTGAACACTAAAGCAAAAAGGTAACTTCAAAACTAGTTTAGAACCGGTGAAGACTGTGGAGACTAACAGAGACAGATTTAACACTCTACAGGGACATTTCCAGAGCACCGAGACTCCCACAGTGCTGCTGAAGATGAGTATGCAATCAAATATTAAAAAATCAGATGAAGGAATAAATTGCCAGGGGAGAATTCAGCAGGTGAAACAAACATTAACAAATGAAGTAAATATCACCTCAAGATATAGAGGTAATAAAACAATCTAAAACAGAAGTTTAAATAAATTTAAAATGATCAGAGGGACAAAAGGTCAGAGAAAAATAGAAATGAAGGCACAAATCAGGTAATTTGAAAAAATCACAGGGATATCTGCGGCAGAACCAAAGTGAAAGTCTAGAAATGAAGAAAAGGTCATTAAAATAAAGCATTCAGTTGAAAGGTGAGGGGAAGAAATGATGATGCTGAAGATAGTTCTGAGAAAATTATCTAGAATATACACAAGAAGCAAAGAGATAGAAAATGAAGAAATTGAGACACAAAAGCCAGAGATTCCAACATAATAAAAGTAACAGATCGAGATAACAGGGTGGAGGCGATTGAAAGAAACTATAGCTTAGAATTACCAGATTTAAGTATATGAATCTGTAAAGTGAGAGAGCGTATAGGTTCTCATCAGAATAAATTAATTTTTCAATTCAGTAAATACATAATGAGCACCTCT
The DNA here is from genome assembly GCF_000754665.1 of Bison bison bison. Classification (NCBI taxonomy): domain Eukaryota; kingdom Metazoa; phylum Chordata; class Mammalia; order Artiodactyla; family Bovidae; genus Bison; species Bison bison. The sequence continues at coordinate 5,823,777 of NW_011494896.1, forward strand.
TGTATGCTAAATACTGTTGTAGGTGGCAAAAAAAGTTTTGCCCTCATAGCTTTAACATTCTAGTTGAGAATGGGGAGAAATGGACAAAACCCCACAATGCTGCTGCTGCTGCTAAGTCGCTTCAGTCGTGTCCGACTCTGTGCGACCCCATGGACTGCAGCCTACCAGGCTTCTCCGTCCATGGGATTCTGCAGGAAAGGACACTGGAGTGGGTTGCCATTTCCTTCTCCAATGCATGAAAGTGGAAAGTGAAAGTGAAGTCTCTCAGTCGTGTCCGACTCTTCGCGACCCAATGGACTGCAGCCTACCAGGCTTCTCCGTCCATGGGATTTTCCAGGCAAGAGTACTGGAGTGGGGTGCCATTGCCTTCTCCCAAAACCCACAATAGACAAATGAAATATAGCAGGGAAGTGGGAGAATCATGCTTACCTTCTGGTCATCTGGTACCTGTTCAGCCATTCAGCCCATGTGTCTCTGCTGTGCTTGGAGGCTGAGATCTGGTCTAGTTCGTCTCTGCATAGGATGAGGCATGACGTATCATGGATCCTGACATAATCTGGATATCCAATAAAAATAAGATGCATTTCAGTTCAGTTCAGATCAGTCGTTCAGTCATGTCTGACTCTTTGCAGCCCCATGGATTGCAGCACGCCAGGCCTCCCTGTCCACCACCAACTCCTGGAGCTTACTCAAACTCATGTCCATTAGGTTGGTGATGCCATCGAACCATCTCATCCTCTGTCGTCCCCTTCTCCTCCCTTCAATCTTTCCCAGCATCAGGGTCTTTTCCAACATCTTCTGTCACCACTTTTTGCTCGAGTTAGCCTCCATCTTACTGATTTCCAAGCCTGTACTCCTCTGTTGGAGAGAAGTGACGAGAACTGTCTACCTGCTGGCAGCCATGTCTTTGTAATCATCACCCTCGTTAGTGCTTGACCACTCATCTATGTCCTTACTGCTTCTACCAGTGTTTAGTTCTCATGGTTTCTTTCCTAAGTTAGTGCAACTGCTCCCTAATTCCCACTCCAGTACTCTTGCCTGGAGAATCCCAGGGATGGGGGAGTCTGGTGGGCTACCGTCTATGGGGTCGCACAGAGTCGGACACGACTGAAGCGACTTAGCAGCAGCAGCTCCCTAATTGACTTCCTTCCTCTCCCCACTCTAACTCATAATCCATGCTGGCAGTTAGGATGATTTCTCTAAAATATATTTGACTATGTAATTTTCCTGCCTACAGTTCATCAATGACCTTAAACTTTCTTAAACTATAGAAGATACTCTATGATCTCTTTCTTACCTCCCCAGGCTCCCTTCTCCTTCTTCCTATATTCCTACCCCATGTATGGTTCATACCAAATGACTTACAGTCCCTAGACTGATCATATATGTTCAACATATTCTGTGTCTTCATTTATTCTGCTACATATGTATGAATGAGCTTTTTCTTATTTAAGTCCCGTTCCTGATAGCTGGATACATATTCGTCTTGAGATTCAGTGTAGGTTCACCTCCTCTATGGTGCTTCTTCTGATGCCCATCTTGTAGTTGAATTAGTCTTTCATTCCTTGAGATCCTATAGACTGATAAACATTTTGTCATAGTGCCCTTATGCTTGCTTTGAATTTTTTTTAAAATTTTATTTTATTGTTAAACTTTACAATATTGTATTGGTTTTGCCAAATATCGAAACGAATCCGCCACAGGTATACATGTGTTCCCCATCCTGAACCCTCCTCCCTCCTCCCTCCCCATACCATCCCTCTGAGTCGTCCCAGTGCACCAGCCCCAAGCATCCAGTATCGTGCATCGAACCTGGACTGGCATCTCATTTCATATATGATATTATACGTATTTCAATGCCATTCTCCCATATCATCCCACCCTCTCCCTCTCCCACAGAGTCCAAAAGACTGTTCTATACATCAGTGTCTCTTTTGCTGTCTCATATACAGGGTTATTGTTACCATCTTTCTAAATTCCATATATATGCGTTAGTATACTGTATTGGTGTTTTTCTTTCTGGCTTACTTCACTCTGTATAATAGGCTTCAGTTTCATCCACCTCATTAGTACTGGTTCAAATGTATTTGTCTTCTCCACTAATTTTAAGGGTAAATGCCATTTCTTATTTTACTCTATTTCCCCTCCAAATGTATGACATACTTCTCATACCCCATAAATGCTTTCTGAAAGGGGAAGTGAGTAAAGAAATGGTGATTGGCACAAAGAAGATGTTTATTTCAAAACACAGAATTGATTATCTGACTCTGTTTAACCCTGGAAGCCCACTTGGCTACTCTTTGGCCATGGGGAGCTAATCTGAAAGTGTAGATATTTTTGAGGCACAACCTCAAGTCCTAAAATGAGATGTTCTTTATTCTGACTTTATAGGAAGCCTGCAGTCACTTGGAGACCTTGAAAGTCCCCCTCAAAGGTAAAGAATGACCACATTTGATTTAACCACAGAAGCAATTAACTCTCCAGCAGTGTGGAAAACAGCTTTTGAGCTGTATTTATCGATGCATAGATTTCACAGAGCTGTGATATTTGAAGACAAATGACTGTGCCCGTAATTAAGACTGCTGGAGAAATTGGCAGCTGTGATATGATGATGGAAGGCCCAGAGAAAGGGCAAGGGAGTGAGATTGGTCAGGATGATACAGTCTCTGTGACCTTAATGCCCTCTTCCTAGTCATTGATTTCCCAATTAAATATAACTTTTCATTCAGTCAGTTCCTATATACTGCAAGTTATTGATGCCCTGCTGTAGGAAGCACAGATGACCTACGGATGAAACTGTAGGGAAAGATAATCTCACTTTATGTTTTTATTCAATATAACAAGATAGTGAGTGATCACACCATCATGGTTATCTGGGTTGTGAAGATCTTTTTTGTATAGTTCTGTGTTTTCTTGCCACCTCTTCTTAATATCTTCTGCTTCTGTTAGGTCCATACCATTTCTGTCCTTTATCGAGCCCATCTTTGCATGAAAAGTTCCCTTGGTATCTCTAATTTTCTTGATGAGATCTCTAGTCTTTCCCATTCTATTGTTTTCCTCTATTTCTTTGCATTGATCATTGAGGAAGGCTTTCTTATCTCTCCTTGCTATTCTCTGGAACTCTGCATTCAAATGGGTATATCTTTCCTTTTCTCCTTTGCTTTTTGCTTTTCTTCTTTTTACAGCTATTTCTAAGGCCTCCTCAGACAGCCATTTTGCTTTTTTGCATTTCTTGGGGATGGTCTTGATTACTGCCTCCTGTACAATATCATGAACCTCTCTCCATAGTTCTTCAGGCACTCTGTCTATAAGATCTAATCCCTTTAATCTCTTTGTCACTTCCACTGTATAATCATAAGGGATTTGATTTAGGTCATACCTGAATGGTCTAGTGATTTTCCCTACTTTCTTCAATTTAAGTCTGAATTTGGCAATCAGGAGTTCATGATCTGAGCCACAGTCAGCTCCTTGTCTTGTTTTTGCTGACTGTATAGAGCTTCTCCATCTTTGGCTGCAAAGAATATAATCAATCTGATTTCGGTATTGACCATCTGGTGATGTGTAGAGTCGTCTCTTGTGTTGATGGAAGAGGGTGTTTGCTATGATCAGTGTGTTTTCTTGGCAAAACTCTATTAGCCTTTGCCCTGCATCATTTTATACTCCAAGGCCAAATTTCCCTGTTACTCCAGGTATCTCTTGGCTTCCTACTTTTGTATTCCAGTCCCCTATAATGAAAAGGACATCTTTTTTGGGTGTTAGTTCTAGAAGGTCTTGCAGGTCTTCATAGAACCGTTCAACTTCAGCTTCTTTGGAGTTAGTGGTTGGGGCATAGACTTGGATTACTGTGATACTGAACAGTTTGCCTTGAAAACAGAGATCATTCTGTTGTTTTTGAGATTGCACCCAAGTACTGCATTTCAGACTCTTGTTGACTGTGATGGCTACTCCATTTCTTCTGAGGGATTCTTGCTGACAGTAGAAGATATAATTATCATCTGAGTTAAATTTGCCCATTCCAGTCCATTTTAGTCCATTCCAGTCCATTTAAGTCCATCACACCATGATGGTGTGATCACTCACCTAGAGTCAGACATCCTGGAATGTGAAGTCAAGTGGGCCTTAGGAAGCACCACCATGAACAAAGCTAGTGGAGGTGATGGAATTCCAGTTGAGCTATTTCAAATCCTAAAAGATGATGCTGTGAAAGTGCTGCACTCAATATGCCAGCAAATTTGGAAAACTCACCAGTGGCCAAAGGACTGGAAAAGGTCAGGTTTCATTCCAATCCCAAGGAAAGGCAATGCCAAAGAATGTTCAAACAACCACACAATTGCACTCATCTCACACGCTAGCAAAGTAATACTCAAAATTCTCCAAGCCAGGCTTCAACAATATGTGAACCGAGAACTTCCAGATTTTCAGGCTGGATTTAGAAAAGGCAGAGGAACCAGAGATCAAATTGCCAACATCTGCTGGATCATTGAAAAAGCAAGACAGTTCCAGAAAAACATGTAATTCTGCTTTATTGACTATGACAAAGCCTTTGACTGTGTAGATCACAACAAACTGTGGAAAATTCTTAAACAGATGGAAATACCAGACCACCTTACCTGCCTCCTGAGAAATCTGTATAGTTAGAACTGGACATGGAACAACAGACTGGTTCCAAATGGGAAAAGGAGTATGTCAAGGCTGTATATTGTCACCCTGCTTATTTAACTTATATGCAGAGTATATAATGCAAAATGCTGGGCTGGATGAAGCACAAGCTAGAATCAAGATTGCCGGGAGAAATATTAGTAACCTCAGATACACAGATGACACCATCCTTATGGCAGAAAGCAAAGAATTAAAGAGCCTCTTGATGAAAGTGAAAGAGGAGAGTGAAATAATTGGCTTGAAACTCAGCATTCAGAAAACTAGGATCATGGCATCTGACCCCATCACTTCATGGCAAATAGACGGGGAAACAATGGAAACAGTGAAAGACTTTTTTGGGGGCTCCAAAATCACTGCAGATGGTGACTGGCAGCGTGTATGCATTAAAACATGATATTGATTTTTCTGACTTACTTCTCTCTGTATGACTATCTCCATGTCTGCACAAATGGCAATTTGTTCTTTTTTATGGATGAGTAATATTATTGCCTTGGCTTCTGCTTATGCCATTCTCTTTCTCTGTGTAGCATACCCACCCCCACACTTCTCTTAAAAACTCCTACTCACTGTTTAATATTCAGTCAGTGTTCAAATAAAATATTCAATTTAAATAAAAGAATTCTTGAACTACTTCAATCATGTAGACTTCCTAAAACTCTCTCAGATGGTTTAGGGATCTCTTTGATACAGAGCCATCATATTCTTCATATCTTCATATTGCCTTCATCAGACTCTAGGATGGTTATTTCTTTGTTCCCTGTGTTTTCAACTAAGCTGTGAACTCTTTGAAGAAGGCATTGCCTCTTTGTAACTTGAGGGCTCATCTGAGTATCTGCTACCTGGTAGGTATTCCGTACATACTTGAAGGTTTGTTAGTCAGGTTTCTCCAGAGAGAAAGAGATTTATTATAGGAATTGGCTCTCATTAGCATGGAAGCCGAGAAGTCCCACAATCTGCTGTCTGAAATCTGGGAAACCAGAAAAGCCTATTGTTTTCAGTTTTAATCTAAAGGCCTGAGAATCAGGAGCTCTGACGTTGAAAGGCAGGAAAAGATAGATGTCCCAGCTCAAGGAAAGAGAGAATTTGCTCTTCTTTTGCCTTTTGGTTCCATTCAGACCCTCAAAGGATAGACTGATATCCATCCATTTTTGGTGATGGAGGGTCCCTTTTCTCAGTCTCTTGAACCAAATGCTAATCTCTTACAGAAACACCATCACAGACACACCCCCAAATAATGTTTTATCAGGTATCTTGGCTTTCTTCAGTCCAGTCAGACTGACACATGAGACTGACCATCACAGAGGAGCCTGAGACATACCCACTGAAATCCATTTGTGATACAGTTTGACAGTCTCAGCTGGTGGGGTTCATGGCTTTTCTTGCCAGAGAGGCCTGAGGTGGAAACAAGGGCTCAGGAGGCCAGGCTCTTACTCCACTAGGATAGCTGGGATATGCATGCTAAAGATATTAAGCCTCTAGGCTTAGCACATTTTGGATGTGTGGTGGTGAGTGCCAAGGTTGGTGGTGTGCTTAACTCTCCCTCACCAAACACAAGTGGAGTTTGGGTGTGGTCTTGTCCTCATCTTTTATATGTTGTGCTTGGAATAAGACTTGCAAATAGGCATATCTATTGGCCATTTACTTTTTCATAAACTCCCTGTGTCTGTATATACAATTTACCTTTTTCTAAACTTCCTGTGTCTGTATATACAATCAGGCTTTAGGACTGACTATATCATGAAAGTTTCTTTTTTAGGGATAGTTATTTTCTATGAAGTTCCTTGACCTGGGGCTTAGATCCACTCATCAATATACAGTGCAGCTTCAACCCAGACATAACTAGATGAATAGAGACAATGAAAATCATGAATAACCATAGACTCCTGCTGCTGTGTCCTGTCCCATGAAATTAGGCCCTTCTCCTACTGATGCCAGTCTAGTTGAGACCTGAGTTTTCCAAATCCTGTTCTTTTTGGACTGCTTTAAGGTCTAGCGTGTTTTGTGGCCAAGGTTTCTGAAAGGAGAGGAACAAGAGGATGATGGGAGAGGCCTTCTGCAGGTTTTTAAGGTTTGAGCAGCTCCATCTGGATGAAACTGAAACAAAGAAAAATTCTGATCATAAAGACAATGCCTTATGCACTTTAGGGAGATGGATATGTCAACACAATAGTGAAGAAGAAATTGAACCATTTGAGAAATTGAGACATACAGTATTTTTGAGTAAGTCAGCCATTCTCATTCTTCTTTTGGACAGCTACAGGGTCATGCCTTCTTAGGGGAATTTTAGAACTCACTCAGTGGGCTGGCTTTAATCAGACTGCAGCCATTTCCTTTTCTGTTGCCTTGTCATAAGGAGGGGTTTGGTCAGATGCTGTCTCTCCAGCCCATAAGTTGTAATGCAGGTTTTTATGCATGGTCTGAACACAGAGGTGATAGATGGTACCCAGGATCCTTGGGAAGATTGCCTTATGACTTTGCCCTCAGCAAACTGCCCTTCATAAGCTGAAGGCATCACCTTCACAAGGGCAGCTTCAGTGCCTTCTTTGAAAAAGTAATTTTCTTTTGTGAGTCACATGCTGTGTCATGGTTTATCACAATAGGATGAACTGAAAGCTATAGAACCCAGGAGGCAAAAAAGAGCTGTCTAAGGAATAACAAGAACTGATTTTATTCTCTGTCACTCAGTGATAAAAAGGCATTTTGTAAAAGCTTTTAGTTGGTTTTCTTTTTTTCCTAATCATGTTCAGGAATGCATCTAATGCATTTTGTATTGAAAGGAAAAAGGAGAATCATTTTAAAGAATTGCCTTCCTTTAAAAAGATTTTATCTGGCTAGAGTTGGAGATGTGGGCTCCTTATGAAGTATACAAGTCAACAGAATGCTATGGGAACATGGAAAAGTTAGTACGGACTCTGCTTGAGAGAATCTGGGAAGGTTTCATACAGGGGTGAACTCAAGCTGGGCCTCATAGGGTGTGTAGGAGTTTTCTTTGTGAAAATGGAGAAAGGACATTCCAAACAAGCAAAAAACCATGTGCAAAGACACAAAAGCATCTCTCAGACCTCTACACAATTTTTTTTTTTTTTTTTGGTAAGCACTGACTATTTTTGCTCCTGGACTTGGGATAAAAGAAATGCTGCTTAGGTTTACAGAGGAGATATGAATTCCATACCAGTAATAATGGATCCGAAATTAACAGTGTAATTTCAGTTATATTCTTTCGTTTGACAAATGTTTATTGAGAACTTTATCTAGAACGCTGATCTAGCTGTGCAGCAGCCAGAGATACAGCAATGAATGAGACTGACAAGACCTCCTTCCCTCATTGTGGTTAGCGCTTCTCAGTGCTGTTTATAACATTTCTGAGAGTTTTGACCTGAGGATGCCAGGAAAGCAGCTCCCTTCTCTCCCCCTGCCACCCCGTGTATATATATACATGCATGTGTGTGTGTTGGTGGAAATGGATCCTGCTGTGCTATTGTAAGAGAAGTAACTGGAAGTCAGTAATTGAAGCTAGAAGCACAGGGGCTCCTGTTTCTCCTGTTTCTCCTTTCTCAGACAAAGCTGATTAACTATGACCTTGTTTCTTACTGAATCTGGATCCAGCCCCAGAATCTTTCTCAAAAGTACTACATGATGTTTAACAGAAAACAACAAAATTCTGTAAAGCAATTATCCTTCAATTAAAAAATAAATAAAATTTAAAAGTACTACAAATAGCCACTTCCAGCTAATTAGAATTGACTTATAGGATAAAAGCTCTAGGTCAAACATTGTCTGTATAGTTTTAAATTTGGAGAAAAAAGGGGCACTTTAGCAGATTCTGCCCTGGATGTGGAAGTCAGTCTCTACTGGGTGATGATGATAGTGGTAAATGTTTAGCCTTCTACTTAGTTCAATTCAACACAGAATTTCTTGAGCACATACTATATTCTGGCATAGTCCTTGCAATTAGGAGCTTAAAGTCCAGGGAGTAGGGGAGATACTATAATAGGCAGTCCTTGCAGTATGATTTTAATAATAAACATAATAGAGATTAGGATGAGATATGATGGGAAACAAAGGGAGGGATGACTCTTCCTTTGTTTCTACTGGAGGGTTGGGGAAGGGGGTCGTGGAAGACTCCTGGGAGACGATACTTCAAATAAGTTTGAAACGAACTCAACATTGTAATGGCATCCCACTCCAGTACTCTCGCCTGGAAAATCCCATGGATGGAGGAGCCTGGTAGGCTGCAGTCCATGGGATCGCTAAGAGTCAGACATGACTGAGCGACTTCACTTTTCACTTTTCACTTTCATGCATTGGAGAAGGAAATGGCAACCCTCTCCAGTGTTCTTGCCTGGAGAACCCAGGGATGGGGGAACCTCATGGGCTGCAGTCCATGGGGTTGCACAGAGTTGGACAAGACTGCAGTGACGCAGCAGCAGCAGCAGCAACATTGTAAATCAGTTATACTCCAGTAAAATTAAACAAAGAAAACTCTTCTAACATGCCAGTTGAGATGATTACAGTTGAGTTAGTTTAAGATCAGTTTCCATCCAAATTGACAACAGGATGGTATTCTTAGATTTTTAACTAAGTAGAGTAATTTTGGGGATGTGAGAATTATCAGAGTTCACTCACTTATTCAATAAATATTTACTTGCCACCTGAAAGAAAAGATAATTAGGAGCTGGAGTGACAGAATTCTAGACAGACAGAGGTGAAGGTATGAAAGTATAAAATCATTCACATTATCACTGCATAGGTCACCTATATTATAGAATCCCAGGTTCCTGCTCGATTCTTGCCCTTGAGGGAAGAAACGTGGATTGACATCTGCATGACATCCAGTTCAATGTAAGTGTTCAATGAATATTCGTAGAAAGAATGAAAGTTGTCGTCTTTCCTTTGTCTCTCTGACTCTGTTACTTATTTTGTTAATTAAAATCTCTACTGTTTTAAGTTCAGTTGCACTGCGAAATCAGTTTGATTCAGTTCAGTTAATTAGGATTGAGCACATGTTCCATGTAAGGCCCTACCTGAAAGATCAGACAAAGGTCCAGGAGGAGCTGACTTTTGAAATGAGCTTCCTTTGAATATCTACAAGTAGGATGGCTTCATAATTTATTAACCAAACCTGAACCTTTGTGGAGGTGAAAGTGTGATCTATTAGTAGTTGGGATAACAGGCAGGCACAACGGAATGTGTTCTAGATGAATAGGATATGTTGATTATGCTACCTGTGACTCACTTGATTTGAAATCAGTCTTGGATTTAAAATTTCTATTTCATACTTATTAACTATATGGCTTTAAATAAATTACTTAATCTCTATGAGTTCTAGTTTAATTAATTGTAAAGTTAAGATGACAATACATACCTCATAGTAAAATTTGGAAGATCAAGTGCGATTATATATATATATATATACACATTACTTAGCTTAGGGTCTGTCATATGCAGCCTCTAAAATGGTCCCTGTATTAATACATTCCCCTCCTCTTGAATGTGGACTGCACCTAGAGACTTGATTCTAATGAATAGAATGTGGCAAAACTGATGGGCTGTCACTGTTGAGATTAGGTTCTAAAAGGACTATGGCTTTCATTTGCTTCTTTCTCCGTTCTCATCCCGGGAGGAGCCAGCTGCCGTGTTGTGCATAGCTGTATGGAGTAGCCCACAGAACATGGAAATGGTATCTTTGTCAGCCAAAGATACCATCAAATTTCACCATCAGCCAAATCACCATCAAATTTCATCAAGTATCTGCAGTGAAAAATCAGATTTATGTGTTTTTCTCAAAGACCTTTTGGTTAGGAGGAGAAGCTAAGACTGGTTTACACACTTATATTCAAGTCAAGACAGGGAGTGAAGGTAGTCGACTAGAAATAATGGAAGGAGCAAAGTAGTTGATGTCAAAGAATCTGGGTTTAAATCCCAGGTCTAATCAACTACGTGTTGTTGTTCAGTTGCTAAGTCGTGCCCAACTGTTTGTGACCCCATGTACTCAGCATGCTAGGCTTCCCTGTCCTTTACTATCTCCCGGAGTTAGCTCAAATTCATGTCCATGGAGTCACTGATGCCATCCAACCATCTCATCCTCTGTCGCCCCCTTCTCCTCCTGCTCTCAGTCTTTCCCAGCATCAGGGTCTTTTCTGGTGAGTTGGCTCTTCGTATCAAGTGGCCCAAGTATTGCACAAGCCCCTTATCCTTATCCATCAAAAAGAGGGTGGACAGAAGAAGCAAGAACTATAATCAACTATACTTAAACTTATTTCCAAATAAGGTCATTTTCTGAGGCACTGGGGGTTAGGACTTCAGTGTAGGAATTTTGCAGGGACACAATTCAACCATAGCACCTTGGCAGTCCTTTCAGCCGGTTCCCACTGACCGTGCCTCTAGCAAGGTTCCCTTTGCTGGTCAGGCAGGTGTCCCTCCGGCTTTGCTGCTGGCAGCTGTGGCATGCACAGTTGGCCTGATGGGCTGGAGTCGCTGCCAGGGGCAAATGTTGTTCCCCTGCTACCACAGCCAGCTGCATCTTTGTCAACAAGACCACCATGCCTTATTGACCTGCTGGAGATCCTTCCGCTATTATGTTCACCATCCCTATTTGTCATCTGCAAAATAGACTCCCAGCCTCCTTCTGGGTGCTTGTGTATCTGTGTTGCCTGTGTAATCATTTAATACATGTTTTTTGAAAATAAAAATCAACCAATAAGTCAATCCTAGGTCTGTCATGTATTAGCGGGGTGATCTTGGATTATCATCTGTGCATCTTCCCCTTTAAACTGAGTTTCTTCCTTCTGTAAAGGGAGGATAATCATACTACTTTATATCATTCTGCTGATTGGGAGCAGAAAGGCATATTAGGTGTAAAAGTGCTTTGTAAACAATAAAGCAGCTTACAGGTTTATTTACCATTGGTTAAAGGAACCAAATCAATATGTTGCAATTAATGATAATGACAACAAATTAAAGACTATGGGGGTTCAGCAAAGAGGAGGGAAGTGGATTCTGACTGGAGGACTTGGGTAAGTCTTCCTAGGAGAGCCAACATTTGAGCTGGATTTTGAGGAATGTTTTGGGGGTGGGCAGTGCAGGCCGAATAGGAGTGGAGTTGAGCTTAAGTAATGCATCAGAGTATATGTGGTGCATATGGGGAAAATAATGAGCTGTTTAGTGTTTTGGAATCATATGATGGGGAAACTGGAAATTCAAGCTGGACCTAGACTAAAAAATTCTCAAGTTCTGGGCTGAGTAGACTTTAAATTAAAAAATATATATAATTCTATCATCATGCACATAAAGTTTGGAGAGAGTTAGGCATAGTCCATTACCTTAAATAATCTAGTCTTATTTGGAGCTTATCGTATATCTATACTCAGTCCAGAACATGGCACCAGTTATTTCCTTATTATTTCTCTTTGGGTCAATTTCAGACCTCCAGTGGTTTCCTGGAAATCTTTCTCCTATAGGCTATCTTTTTCCACATCTATTTGCATCAGTCTGTCTACCTATCTATCTTTTTGAGATTACCAAGATTATTCATTCCTTTTGTCCAATGCCAGAGAAGCCAGTTGATTGACCTGGCTTGGATTTTCATATTTTTCCCTTTTGTTCAGACTCTGCAGTGTCTTTGACAAACTGATCTCTTACTTGCCAATGCTGACGACCCTTTATAACTAGTGTTGTTGCACTATGAGGCTAATAGACCCTTCCCTACCAGTTAAGATGAAGAATAACTAAACTGGATGAAGAGAACAGAGAATGCCAGTTCCATATTCCCACTCCATTTGTTCATGCATTTGTTCATTTATTCTTGTAACAAATATTTGTTTCGCTAGGTATATAGTGTACATATCATGTTAAACAAAATATATGATTTCTGTCCATGGGAGATTCATATTTTGATTTGAGAGTGAGTTATTAAATGGGTAATTACATAAAAAATGATTATTCACAGTGTTGGCAAATGCTCTAACAAAAAATTCCAGGATATTCTAAAACTGAATAATGAGAGAACTAGCCCAGCCTGGAATAGATAAAAGAACCCTTTCTTATAGAAGTAATGAGTAAACTGAGATTTGAAGGATGGTTGGAAATAAACAAGGAGAATGGGGAAATGAAATAGAAAAGCATTCTAAGCAGAGGGAACAGCATGTGCAAAGGTCCTTTGGGAAGAAGCATGCTGCGTTTGAAGACAGCTGTTATTGGAGAGCAGAGAAGAAAAATGGCACAAAATGTAGCCATAGAGCTTCACAGAAGTCAGATTAAGCATGAATGGGAGTCCATGTTTGGGATTTTGATCTTTATATTAAAAGCAAAAAGAAGCAATTGACAGGTGATATGATCAGATTTACACTTTTGAAAACCACTCTGTATACACAGTGGACAGTGGATTGGAGGAGGGCAAAAGTGGATATGTGGAGCTAGTTGTTCAAATGTGACATCAGAGTGGCTTGAACTAAGGTCCGACTGGTGGGGGCTAGAGAGACTTAGACTCAAGAAATGTTAGTGGTTACATCAAAAGGACTTGGTGATTGATAGGATATGTATTGATAGAGAAGGAGAGAGGGGTGTCAAAGATGAGTCCCAGAGTGCTGACTGTTTGCTGGGTGTTTGATGATGATATCCCTGGAGATGGTTACCCTGAAAAAGCACCAGGTTTGCATGAAAACCATTTTACATTTGTACCTTGCACCTAAAGAGCCCAAGAATTAGAGGAGTTAAATGAATTGATATACAGCAAATTAGTGGTCACCAAAATTTAGATTTCTGGATTTCTCATTGTTTATTCCTGTTACCCCTCCTCACTTCCATGGCAACTGCCTTCTAGGTGATTTCTAGGTTTATAGACTGCTCTCCTTTTAGTCTACTCGCCACATTGATACACCAGTCTGTCTAAAACTCTTCAGAAACTCCCATTCTTCACCTAAAGAATAAAGTCAAAGATCCTTTCATGGCATTTCTTCATCTGAAGAGAACTGCGGGTCATTTAGTTTAGTTGAAGTATAGAACGTGAGCATGGAGAGAGATAAAAAAAGAAACTAAAGTCTATTAGAGTCTAGATTAGATTTTGTAAATAACTTTCTAAATAACTTTTTATTTAGATTGTAATTTGCAAGAAATGGAGAGCCATGAAAGGATTTTAAAATAGCTTTTATTTTTATCAAAATATATGTGTACAAGATTTAAAGGGTCAATTTGCTCCACAATGCTTTTGTAAAAAATAAAAAAAAGAAGCAGTCCCAGCTCTGCACCCTAACCCCATTTTCTCACCTTAGAGAATTAACCACTTTTAACAATTTTGGTTGACTTTAGATATTGTTATTTACCTCCAACTTTCTAAATAACATGCCTATTTTGCTACTCTATAATTTTTAAATTTCTGATAGTTATCAACTGCCCACTACAGAAGATAAGACTTTATCTCTTTTTCACCTCTGATCCCTGTCCGGGCCCAATCATCCACATATATGCTAACTGCCCCTCAGTTTCCCAAAATACACTGTAGTTTTAGCTAGGTAAATATTCAGAGTTTACATTATTATGACTGTGTCAGTTCCATTCAGAGCTTAGAAATAAGGTAAACTTTCTATTTCCTGCTCAACTGATTGTTTTATGTGTAGTTAATAAAGGTCTTGGTTTTTATTTGCTTAGTTTTCTAGGTATTTATACCGTTATCTCTCAACTCAGTCCAAGGTGAGCAAATATTCTCTCAACATATTAAAACACATCAGATGTTTTATTAACTATATCTTCTAGAAGTTTACCTTGGAGTTGTCTGTTCCTGTGAGTTGCCATCCTGGTAGTTCCTCTCTCCATCATTATGGGTATTCCCTTCTCCTCTCCCTAGTGAGGGATTCCTTAGTTCTGTGATTCTATATATTGTTCTTTTATTGTTTAAAACCCACGTGTCCTCCAAAAGCTTCATATGAAAAGCTGCATCAACGGTGAATATTTTGAAGAATTGCACATCAAATAATGTTTTTGCTCTCATGCTCAATTGTTAGCTTGGTTGGGTATAGAGTTCTAAGTTGGAAATAAATTTCCCTTTAAATATTGAAATTATTACTCTGTTCTAGTTTCCCTTGAGAGGTTCAGTGCCATTCTGATTGTCCTTTGTATGAAATCTGTATAGACCCTTTGGTTTCTTCTTGTATGAAACTTATACAGAACTTTTAGGATCTTGTCTTTATCCTTGTAGCTCTGAATTTTCTTGTTGACATTGTTGGGTATAGGTCTATTTTACTATTATGCTAGGCACCCAGTGAGCCATTAACATGCAAAACTTCTCTTTTTCTGGAAAAATTATCAACTCTAAGGTAATTTCTTTATTTTTATTTTCTATGTTCTCTCTTTCTAGAACTCCTAGTATTTGGATGTCAAAAAATGGAACCAGTGTTTTAATTTCATATTAATAATTTTTCTGCTTTCTGGGATAGTTCATCAATGTTGTATTCCACCTCTCTACTGAATTTTTCATTCCTGTTATCTTGTTTTGAAATTTCTAGTCATTATGTCCTCTGATGTGCATGCATGCTAAGTTGCTGCAGTCATGTTTGACTCTTTGCAACTCCATGGACTGTAGCCTGCCAGGCTCCTTTGTCCATGGGATTCTCCAGGCAAGAGTACTAGAGTGGGTTGCCATGACTTCCTTCAGGGGACCTTCCCAACCCTGGAATTGAACCCACATTTCCAGTGTTTCCTGACTTGCAGGAAGATTCATTATCTGCTGAGCCTTAGGATAATCAACTCTTATCTCTTCCCAAATATATATATATATATTTTTTTTTCTGGGTATATCTTTCTGCAAAGTTTGATTCCTTATTAAGTTGTTAATTTCTGTTCTGAGCTGTCTTTCATTTTTAAATGTTTTTCTCAGATAGCTGATGATCATTGTTGACCATTCATATTTAAGAATAGGACATAAGAAACTAATAATGAGCTGTGTTGACATGGGTAGGGCTTCTTTTCAACTGCGGGTAGATTTCCAGCTTGTGCTTCATCCAGCCCAGCATTTCTCAAGATGTACTCTGCATATAAGTTAAGTAAGCAGGGTGACAATATACAGCCTTGACGTACTCCTTTCCTGATTTGGAACCAGTCTATTGTTCCATGTCCAATTCTAACTGTTGCTTCTTGATCTGCATACAGATTTCTCAGGAGGCAGGTAAGGTGGTCTGGTATTCCCATCTTTTTCAGAATTTTCCACAGTTTGTTGTGATTTACACAGTCAAAGGCTTTGTCATAGTCAATAAAGCAGAAGTAGACATTTTTTTGGAACTCTCTTGCTTTCTCTATGATCCAGCAGATGTTGGCAATTTGATCTCTGGTTCCTCTGCCTTTTCTAAATCCAGCTTGAACATCTGGAAGTTCATGGTTCATGTACTGTTGATGCCTGGCTCGGAGAATTTTGAGCATTACTTTACTAGCATGTGAGATGAGTGCAATTGTGCAGTAGTTTGAGCATTCTTTGGCATTGCCAAAGAATACTTGTTATTTTATTCACTAAGTTGTGTCCAACTCTTTGCAACCCCATGGA
Organism: Bison bison bison; assembly: GCF_000754665.1. NCBI lineage: Eukaryota > Metazoa > Chordata > Mammalia > Artiodactyla > Bovidae > Bison > Bison bison. Next base: position 5,839,966 of record NW_011494896.1, read on the forward strand.
TTGTAGCCCGCCAGGCTCCTCTGTCCTTGGGATTCTCCAGGCAAGAATACTAGAGTGGGTTGGGATTTCCTTCTCCAGGGGATCTTCCCAGTTCAGGGATTGAACCTTCTTCTCCTGAATTGCAGGCAGATTCTTTACCACTGAACCACCAGGGAAGCCCTAGCAGAGTACTTATTTAATAATTGCCCAATGAATATTTATTTTGTTAGATAGGAATTGTCTACTATGGTGTTTTTTATATGTATATATAGTCTAATTCATGTATTGTTTTGAAACTGATGTTGTCCCTTCATCTTCCAGTCAAACAACTGGTGAAGTTAATCAATGGGAGAGAAAGGGTGTGGTGAAGTGTGTTAGTGAGCGCCCAGAGCTTCTGCTCAACTGAAGGTCTTCCCTACTCCCGGGGTTGTCCTGGAGGGAATTTCCTCACCTTGGTGGCCTTTTACTACCACTTGCTGTAGGTCTTTTCCTGATCTTAACTGTGGCTACCATTGTTGCTCCTGGGTGGTTTGAATGGTAGCTGAGATGATGTGGTTCTTGTCATCTCTGAGGTCTGGACTCTTCCTTCACTCCTCCGTTGCCCACCTGTCTTCATTCCTCTTAGGCCTGGGTGATCCTCCATCCTTCCTTTCTCTAATAATTGCTCTTCCTGAGACCAGGAAACAGCCTCTTTTGTGCTGGCTCTTTCTTTGGCTCCTAAATAGAGAAACTTTGTGCTCTATTTCCTACAATGCCTCTGCTGTTTTGACTTCTGTTTGATCATGCTTTTATATTTTTCTTAAGAGTTGCATGTATCAGTGCTGTGGTCCAAATGCTGTGTCCCTCCAAATTCATGTGTGCCCAGTGTGTTGGTTTTAGGAGATGAAACTTTTGGGAGGTGATTAGATCATGAAGGCTCCACATGGTTTCATCACTGGGATTAGTACCCTTATCAAAGAGGCCTTAGAGAGCTCCACCATGTGAGGTTACACTGAGAAGAGACTGTCTGTGAACCATGAAGTAGGCTTTCACCAGGTACTGAATCTGTCAGCATCTTGATCTTGAAATTCTAAGCCTCCAGAACTATGAGAAATAAATTTATGTTGTTTATAAACCACATAGTCTATGCTATTTTGTTATGGCAGCCTAAGACAGACTAAGACAATCAGAAACTAAAGACAAGTTCTCCCTAGGACTGGTGGTAAGATAATGTTAGTTATAGCATATGGCCTACTTGGAATTGTTCTATCTCAGTTATACTTCGCTAATATCCCTGACACTTTCAGCAATTTCTTTTTTTTTTTTAATTTAAATGTATTTACTTTAATTGGAGGCTAATTACTTTACAATATTGTATTGGTTTTGCCATACATCAACATGAATCCGCCATGGTTGTACACATGTTCCCCATCCTGAACCCCCCTCCCACCTCCCTCCCCATACCATCCCTCTGGATCATCCCAGTGCACCAGCCCCAAGCATCCTGTATCCTGCATCGAACCTGGACTGGCGATTTGTTTCTTATATTATATTATACATGTTTCAATGCCATTCTCCCAAATCATCCCACCCTCTCCCTCTCCCACAGAGTCCAAAAGACTGTTCTATACATCTGTGTCTCTTTTGCTATCTCCCATACAGGGTTATTGTTACCATCTTTCTAAATTCCATATATATACGTTAGTATACTGTATTGGTGTTTGTCCTTCTGGCTTACTTCACTCTGTATAATAGGCTCCAGTTTCATCCACCTCATTAGAACTGATTCAAATGTATTCTTTTTAATGGCTGAGTAATACTCCATTGTGTATATGTACCACAGCTTTCTTGTCCATTCATCTGCTGATGGACATCTAGGTTGCTTCCATGTCCTGGCTATTATAAACAGTGCTGCGATGAACATTGGGGTACACGTGTCTCTTTCAATTCTGGTTTCCTTGGTGTGTATGCCCAGCAGTGGGATTGCTGGGTCATAAGGCAGTTCTATTTCCAGTTTTTTAAGGAATCTCCACACTGTTCTCCATAGTGGCTGTACTAGTTTGCATTCCCACCAACAGTGTAAGAGGGTTCCCTTTTCTCCACACCCTCTCCAGCATTTATTGCTTGTAGACTTTTGGATCACAGCCATTCTGACTGGCATGAAATGGTACCTCATAGTGGTTTTGATTTGCATTTCTCTGATAATGAGTGATGTTGAGCATCTTTTCATGTGTTTGTTAGCCATCTGTATGTCTTCTTTGGAGAAATGTCTGTTTAGTTCTTTGGCCTGTTTTTTGATTGGGTCGTTTTTTTTTTCTGGAGTTGAGCTGTAGGAGTTGCTTGTATATTTTTGAGATTAGTTGTTTGTCAGTTGCTTCATTTGCTATTATTTTCTCCTATTCTGAAGGCTGCCTTTTCACCTTGCTTAGAGTTTCCTTTGTTGTGCAGAAGCTTTTAATTTTAATTAGGTCCCATTTGTTTATTTTTGCTTTTATTTCCAATATTCTGGGAGGTGGGTCATAGAGGATCCTGCTGTGATGTATGTCAGAGAGTGTTTTGCCTATGTTCTCCTCTAGGAGTTTTATAGTTTCTGGTCTTATGTTTATATCTTTAATCCATTTTGAGTTTATTTTTGTGTATGGTGTTAGAAAGTGTTCTAATTTCATTCTTTTACAAGTGGTGGGCAAAGACCTAAACAGACATTTCTCCAAAGAAGACATACAGATAGCTAATAAAAACATGAAAAGATGCTCCACATTGCTCATTACTAGAGAAATGAAAATCAAAACTACAATGAGGTATCACCTCACACCGGTCAGAATGGCCATCATCAAAAAACAATAAACAAAAAACAATAAACGCTGGAGAGGGTGTGGAGAAAAGGGAACCCTCTTGCTCTACTGGTAGGAAAGTAAACTGATGCAGCCACTATGGAAAATACGATTCCTCAAAAAACTGGGAGTAGAACTGACTAGAACCCAGCATTTGCGACCCCGTGGACTGTAGCCCACCAGGCTCCTCCATCCATGGGATTCTCCAGGCAAGAATACTGGAGTGGGTTGCCACTTCCTTCTCCAGGAGATCTTCCCGACCCAGGGATCGAACCCAGGTCTCCCACATTGGAGGCAGACACTTTAACCTCTGAGGCACCAGGGAAACCCTTTTCCCAGCACCACTACTTGTTAAAGAGATTATTTTTATTTCAGGACAAACGTGTTGTCTGTATGAGAACTTCTCTGAGAGATAGGGGAAGCTTTTGTTCCCTGGATTATGAATTTCAGTCCCAAGGCTGAGATAACATACATACCAGTCTTCAGCAGAACCCTGAGCTATGCACGCCCTTGCCCAACAACTTCCCACTCCCAAAGTGGATACCTATACCAGGCTGCTATGGGAACTCTGCAGATAGTCTGTATTCACAGAATAAACATGCTTTCAGTGAAATGTACACATAAAAGTATATAGTAGAATATCTGATATGTGATAATAGTTTAATAACTGTTAGGGAAAGGAACTGACACTTTTTAAATAGATACCATGGGTACTTAAGTATTGCATGATAGAAGGATTGCAAGGCATTGTGCTATGTGATTGATAACCTTTGTCTTTTTAAATCCTTAAAATAGCTTAAAATACATGTGTTAATTATCCACATCTTACTAATGAAGCCCTAAGTTTGAGAGAATTTAATTAAACTCTTCAATGTCACTTAACTAGCAAGTGGAAGAACTAGAATTCAATCTCAGTCCTGCCTGTTTCTAAAGTTCATGCTCTTTTCATGCTCTTTTCATAGTGCTGTGTTTTCTCCTGTTTGAACCTGAGTGTAAAATTGAATATCTGTATCCAAAGAGATTCCCGTTTTATTCCCGCACATCTTATGTATGTATACACAAGACATACCATGTATAAGATTGTGGTTGTTTAGTTGCTAAGTCATGTCTGACTGTTTTGTGACCCATGGACTATAGCCTGCCAGGCTCCTGTGTCCATGGGATTTCCCAGGCAGGAATACTGGAGTGTGTTGCCATTTCCTTTTCCAGGGGATCTTCCCAACCTAGGGATTGAACCCGCGTTTCCTGCCTTAGCAGGTGGGTTCTTTACCACTGAGCCACCAGGGAAGGCTCCTATAGTATAATTTTTCATATCTCACGCTTCTGTCCTGGAGGACAAGCCAAAGGAGTTTTGAATGAATACCTCCATCTTGAACATTCACTTCAAAAAAAAGGTGAGGGGAAATAAATTTGGAGTATGGGATTAACATATACACACTACTATATGTAAAATAGGTCAACAAAAAGGACCTTCTATATAACACCGGGGACTATATTCAGTATCTTATAATAACTTATAATGAAAAAGAATCTGAAAAAAATCTATGTATAACTGAATCACTTTGCTATATATGTGAAACCAATACAACATTGTAAATTAACTCTACTTCAATGTAACAAAAAGAAAAAAAGAAGAAGGAGAAGGAGGAGAATATAAATAAGAAGGAATGTATCGATATGATGAAAAGAAAGATTTAGTGATAGAGTAAGCCTTTTGGGGGGGTATGATCTTTGGCAAGAAAAATAGAACATAGATTATTTAAACCTATATATGTTTTATTGAGAAAGTATCAGAGGAAACTGCATTGAGTGCATGTTAACCACTCAGTACTTGTGTGCTGAATGCAAATTAATTGCTAAAACCATCTGGTAATCATTTGAATCTGGCAATAAAAGTGATGAGTGAAGCATTTATCATCAGTCTGAAGGCACATTTTTCTAATGGATCTTTTATTCAAGTTTTTATGTCTATTGTGAACTTAAGATTTTCTCTAGATACACAATGCTTCCAACTTCTATTTGTAATTTGGATGATTTCAATGACAAACTGATAAAACTAGAAATAATATTGCAATTGACCTTTATTGGTCAATTGGTCAATAAGGAATCTATCTCTGCCCTCCCCAAAATAGTGCAAACTTTGATTAAATGAAAAGAAAGCCAGTGAATACACTTCAGTTTTAAGAAACCACCTCTTACTCATTTCAGAATATGAATAAAAGTGTGTGTGTGTGTGTGTGTGTATGTATGGGGGTGTACATATGCATGCATACTTCAAGAGAATAGATTTAAATTTCTGTTGTGTATCACTGCAGAGATGTTGATCTAACCTTGACAATGGTATGCTCTTCAGGAAGATAGTAGAAGAAAATAAATATCTTTGGTTTTAGACTACCATCTTTAGGAAGGGTACCTCTCTTAAACCTGGCCCTGTCCAGAGCCCTGTGCTTTATGGGGCCCTGCGCAGGACAAACACTCCAAAATAAAACTCACTTTAAAAGCACATGAATAGCTCTCTCATGTAGAATCTAATGTTTAGCACTGATGCATTGTGACCTGTTAACTCAAACATCAATCTGAAAGGAAGTTAACCTTGAATACCTACTGGAAGGACTGATGCTGAAGCTGAAACTCCAATACTGTGGCTTCCTGATGTGAAGAGCTGACTCATTCACTGAAAAAGACCCTGATCCTGGGGAAGACTGAAGGCAAAAGGAGAAGAGGATGGCAGAGATGAGAAGGTCAGATCGTATTACTGACTCAATGGACACGAACTTGAGCAAACTCTGTGAGATAGTGGAGAACAGAGGAGTCTGGCTTGCTGCAGTTCATGGGATCACACGGAGTCGGACACGACTTAGTGACTGAACGACAACATCCTAAATATGTGATTACTATCATTTAGGCCCCAGGGAAATACTTCTTCATGTCTCTTGCCCTGTGTCCTCAAAATAAGAGGCTTATCTGAATATCTGAGTCTGAGTACAGGCATATCTGTATCTGAGTACTTGAAGTTTTGTAGGTTTGCCTCAGTTCATTTCAGATGGAAAGTGTCTTTCCAATGCAGGGGGGATTTGAGTAGCAGAAAATTTTTAATTGCTGTTCAGTCACTAAGTTGTGTCCAAGTCTTTGCATCCCCACAGGCTGTAGCCCGTTAGGCTCCTCTGTCCATGGGATTTCCCAAGCAAGAATACTGGAGTGGGTTGCCATAAGTCTTTGCAACCCCACAGGCTGTAGCCCGTTAGGCTCCTCTGTCCATGGGATTTCCCAAGCAAGAATACTGGAGTGGGTTGCCATTTCCTTCTCCAGGGGAATCTTCCTGACCCAGGGATCGAACCTGTGTCTCCTGCATTGGCAGGTGGATTCTTTACTTCTGAGCCACCAGGGAAGCCCTAGCAGAAACTTTAGATAAAGAGAAAAGACAAAGTAACTATTTTGTCAAATCTCTGCTCTAAGGTAACATATACAATAGGTTTTTGCCTAGCAATGCATTTGTATTCTAGTTCAGCCCAGCAACCATTAGGGAATGCTTCTTTTTGTTTTGTATTATGTGGTTCCAGAGGTTGTCAAGAATCAGCATGATAATCACAAGAGCTGTACATAAAACATGAGCAATATTTGGAGGTGTTAATCAAAAATTTTTCAGTTCAGTTCAGTCGCTCAGTTGTGTCCGACTCTGCGACCCCATGGACTGCAGCACACCAGGCCTCCCTGTCCATCGCCAACTCCCAGAGTTCACTCAAACTCATGTCCATCCAGTTGGTGATGCCATCCAACCATCTCACCATCTGTCATCCCCTTCTCCTCCTGCCCTCAATCTTTCCCAGCATCAGGGTCTTTTCAAGTGAGTCAGTAAAGGTAAAAACTTATTTTAATGTTTGAAAGTATAATTAATTCTTCTTAATATTTTGAAATAGAGAACTAATTCTAGTGTTTAATGTCCATGTATTGCCAATGCAAACAATCAGTCTCACAATTCACTTGCTGATGTCTAGACCTATGTCTGTACAAATTGTCAGGTGAACTTTTGAATGCTTTGGGGGACTAATTTTGGGACTCTTGAAGTTAGAATTGAGTAGGGAAAAATGTGAGTAAAAATTCTTTGAGGGCATTGTCTAGATAATGAGTCAATCAGATAGAAAGATAATAATCAATGCGTGTATTAGTTTTCTCTTGCTGCTCCAACAAATTACCACAGCATAGCACTGGAAAGGGCTTCCCTTGTGGCTCAGCTGGTAAAGAATCCGACTGCAATGCAGAAGACCTGGGTTTGATCCCTGGGCTGGGAAGATCCCCTGGAGAAGGGAAAGGCTACCCACTTCAGTATTCCAGCCTGGAGAATTCCATGGACTTTATAGTCCATGGGATCACAAACAGCAGACACGACTGAGTGACTTTCACTTCACTTCAGCACCAGAAAATAATATAAATTTATGATCTCCGTTTCTGTAGGTCAGAAGTCCAAGCACAATGGGGCTCAGCTGCTTCTCTATTTGGAGTCCTCAAGGCCAAAATCTAGCTGTTGGTAGGGCTTTACTCTTCTGTGGAAGTTCAGGAATGAATCTACTTCCAAGTTGATTCAGATTGTTGGTCAAATCAGTTTCATGAGGTTGTAGAACTGAGGTCCCCATTTCTTTGCTGGCAGCTGGCCGGGAGTTCTACCCTTTTAGAGGCTGCCTGTATTCCCTGGCTTGTGGTCTCTCCTCCATCATCAAACCTTGCCATGGTAGATCGAGTGCCTCTTGCACTTTGAATCTCTTTGACCTCCTCTTTTGTTTCATCTTTCCTGCCTTCTACTTTTACAACATCTCTCTAAATCCTCATCTGCTTTAAAGGGCCCCTGTGATTACCTTAGGCTTCCCAGGTCACCCAGTGGTAAATAATCTGCCTGCCAATACAGGAGACACAAGAGGCACACGTTTGATCCTGGGTCTGGAAGATGCCCTGGAGGAGGAAACGGCACCCCACTCCAGTATCCTTGCCTGAAGAATTCCATGGACAGAGGAGCCTGGTGGTCTACAGTCCATGAGGCTGCAAAGAGTTGGATGTGACTGAACAACTGAGCACACACACACACACACACACACACACACGATCACCTTGGTTCCACTTGGATAATCAAGATAATGTCCCTCTTTTACAATCAGCTGATTCGTAACCTTAATTCCATCCGCAAAATCCCTTCACAGCATTCCATAGACGTGTTTGGTTGAATAACCGGGGAATGAAAATATTGGGGGGATACCTTAAGGATTCTGTTTACCACAAAGTGCTTTGTAATAATAGTGATTTTTTAAAATGTTTATACAGAACGTTACCATTTATGATGAATGTTCACATTTATTCATTTGTTTGAGTCTCACAACAATCCCATTAAGAAGTGTCTCCTCCATTTCACAAGTAAGGAATCTAAGCATGTGTCTCCCTGCTGAATTTCAGGCATCTAGTGATACGTCCTCACGGTGCTTTGTTAATCAGTCTTGGTGCTGTGGTTGCTTTTTAGATGTGTGGAGTTGGTTCTTAGGTTTAATCCTTAGCGATCCTCATGTGATGGCTCAGTGTCATCCTTTTTCAGTTTCTGCCTGCTTTGTAGTAGTTCTCAATAAAACCCAACTTGGAATGCCAGTTACAATTTTTCTTTAATTTAATTAATTTAGTTTTTAGCCAGTCTAGCTGGTGTCCCAGACATCCTTAAGGTAACACTGGACACCTTGCTCTTGAATGTAGTTTGTGTCACTCCCTAAGCCTACACTTTTGGAAAGACCATGTGGTAGAATGGAAAGAACATGAACCTCATAATAAGTGAGACCGTATCTTGGGAAATCTAGATGACCTATTTGAGCCTGAATTTTCTCAGTCATAAAAATGGAAATAACTTTACCTGTTTTTTTGAGTTGTTTAAGGATTAAGTTGATAATACGTGGATGCACCTGGCACCACTGTCTGATGTAGGTTAACTCCCTAGAAAAATTATAGCTGCTATTAACATAATTATCAGTTTATATTACCACTTTCTCTTTCCATTGTGAGTGCTTGGAGGGTCAGAATCACATTTTACTTATTTTTGCATTTTGTTTCCTAGCATATGGTAGGTTCTTAATAGATTCTTGAATTTAAAATGCACTTAAGAAGGAATTCTGTTAATTGTTTCTGTATTATCTTATGGGGAAAGTGCTTGGTATAAGATGAATGGGGCTGATGGCTACTACTCCTTAGCTATTAATTGAAAAAGAGAACTAGAAGTACATTATTTTTATTTTTCTTCATTAACTTATTTGTTTTCACTTGTCCAGGTTCATTCTCATTGACTCTGAGTTGCTCGCACGTGTCTGGTTGGATTAGCCTTACTCTCACATGGACTATTGGTAGGGGCTGCCATGTGTGTGTGTGTGTGTTTTAATGTCTGCAGTCTTTTCATGGCCCTTAAATTTAGCTCTCTGTGCAGCACATTGGTGCCTCAGGTAACTCCTGCTTACCTCCCATTGTCTCTTTACAGCCTCCCCAGCAAATTTTTTCTTCCAAGACCTTCTGTGCTATCATGGATTGATGGTGAGGGAACTTCTCTCTAAATGGAGTTTCCAAACACACACCCAGATATTACAGAGCCTTGAATGATCTGTTTCTTCAGGTTTTTTTCCCCAAGAAAATATTGAAAAGAGAAAACGTTTGTCATACAGTGTCTTCTATCAGACACTTCCAAGGCTAGAGTAGGGATGGACTGTCTGTATGTAGGCTGAAATACCTAATCCGAATTTAACACCCTAGTTCAGAATGTCATCAGTTTTCTCCAGGATTATGGCAATGACCTTCCAGTGCACCACCTGCATTCATTCTTGCCAAGTCATCTCCCTGCAGCAACTAGAGCAGTACTTTTGAATGCAAATCTCACTTTGTAACCCCCTGACCTGCAACACCTTTTAAGCTCTAAGTAGTTCAATTTTACAATTCTCGGTGAGTGTCTTAGCATTTTATCAGTTAGGATGAATCTAGCATTTTAAACCTCATTATCATGTACTTGTCATTCCTCTTACTTGAAGATTATCTGTGCATTTAATTATTAATTCTCATTGATGATTGTGTGTGTTAGTTGCTCAGTCATGTCTGACTCTTTGCGACCCCATGGACTATAGCCCACCAGGCTCCCCTGCCCATGGGACTCTCCAGGCAAGAATACTGGAGTGGGTTGCCATTGTCTCCTCCACATTGATCATTAGTGGATCATAATGACATGGAACTTGACTCCAGAGAAGTGAATTCTGTATGTACTTAGGCTTGTTTGAGGACTGTAAAGAGTCAAAGAGACCTGGTATTCAGTCACAGCTCCATCAACTCTGATAGCTTCATGCCTCTGGCAGTCTTCCTCTCTTAACTTCAGTTTTCATATCTATGAAATAGGAGTAATAATTTCAGCCTCTCTCCTATGGATATTAAATGGATTGATAAATGTAGAACATCTAGCATGGTGTCTGGAAGAGAGTAAGCTCACTATGAAATGTATTAAGCTTGCTATTAGTATGGGATGAGTACCAGGGAAAATCCTCCTAACTAGAATTTTCTTCCTCACTACCAACTTTTTACTTATTCCTTTGTGGTCAAGAGTAAAAGACAGGTTAATAGAATTTTTCCATGAGAAGCCATGTGGGAAGCTGCAGAGGGAGCATGGTCTCTGGGTCACATAGATATAAGATTATATTCCTGGACTGCACTTTCCTACTGGATGGCCACAGGCAGGTTAGCTTACCTATTTGAAGTAGTAAGTTCCATGGAAGTATAGAAATGCACCTAAAAATAAGCTAGACCATCTGCAGGCATGCTGTTCAGCCAACAGAGATTTAGTGAATGGCTGCTATTGGTTGGGCTCTAGGGACAGAGAGATAAAAAAACCAAATCCTTGTCCTCAGTGAGCTCATAGTCTAAGCTGTCTGAGATGAGATGGCATTGGACCTACCAGATGCTAGAAATGGATCAGCCAGCATAGGTACCTCCCTGCTGGGGGGTGGACAGCAGGAGCTAACATTTGCTGTGGATTAGTCATGAAGGCATTTGTTCAGGGCTAGCTGAGGATCCTGGGTAGTAACAGGGACCGTAGCATCCCTGTGCAATGTTGCTATAGTCAGAATAGGAACTGTGAACGAAACAGTGACTCCTGCTACCTGTGGTAACTTCCTGAAGACCATTTGAGGTTCTCAGAAATGCTACTAACTGTTATGCTTAGGATATAGGCAGGGCAAACTGAAATCATTTTCTATAGGAGATCAAAGCCCTGAACTTGGGGCATATCAGAAAATGGTCACACAGTAATGTGCTATATGTAATAATTGAGAATGTTACATTTTGGTATGGGAACAGAGAGACCATCCCATGTATCTTAGCTTGGAATGGAATGGGAAGACTTCATAAGATGCCGATCATTGGGCTGAGTCTTGGAAGTGCCCAATAGTTCTATCCAGACACCTGGCCAGCTCTCAGCTTGGCTCTGATTATGACCAGACCTATTGAGAGAAAATTCAGGGTGCTCATGACTAGGGCTATTTTGTTAGTTTCCCAGAATCCAGTAACTTTGGTAACTGATGTGTTAAAAAAAAAGCTTTTCATTAGTATTTGCTACATTTATGCTTTTGCATTAATCTAAATGTGGCCTTGATAACTCAAGACTTCCTCACTTTTTCAGTTGCTAAGAGGCGTTCTTTAGGCAACTTGTTTTGGGTTTCTTTTTTAAAAAATTAATTTTTTTTTACCTTTTTAAAAATTTATTTATTTTATATTGAAGGATAATTGCTTTATAGAATTTTACTGTTTTCTGTCAGTCCTCAGCATGAATCAGCCACAGGTATACATATATCCCCTCCCTTTTGAACCTCCTTCCCATCTCCCTCCCCATCCCACCCCTCTTGGTTGATTAAGTTTCCTGAGCCATGCAGCAAATTCCCATTGGCTATCTATTTTACATGGTAATGTAAGTTTCCATGTTACTCTCTCCATACATTTCACCCTTTCCTCCCCTATCCCTAGGTCCATAAGTCTATTCTCTATGTCTGTTTTTCCATTGCTACCTTGCAAGTAAATTCTTCAGTATCATTTTTCTAGATTCTATGTATATGTGTTAGTATATGATATTTATCTTCTCTTTCTGACTTACTTCACCTGTGTAATAGGCTCTAGGTTCATCCACCTCATTAGAGCTGACTCAAATGCATTCCTTTTTATGGCTGAGTAATATTCCATTATGTATATGTACCACATATTTGTGATACATTCTTTGCCCATTCATCTGTCGATGGACATCTAGGTTGCTTCCATGTTCTAGCTATTGTAAATAGTGCTGCAGTGAACAATGGGATACATATGTCTTTTTCAATTTTGGTTTCCTCAGGGTATATGCCTAGAAGTGGGATTGCTGGGTCATATGGTGGTTTTATTCCTAGTTTTTAAAGGAATCTCCATACTGTCCTCCATAGTGACTGTATCAATTTACATTCTGTCTTGGGTTCCTTGAAGTTTTCCATTCTACTCAGGTCTCTTTGCTGCTGTGATAACCTAAGTAATCCTAATCCCTGCTCTAACCGAAGGGGTTAATGCTCCACCAGCTCCTGCTATCCAACTTCTCAAGACAGTAGGGGAGGGTCAGACCTCATTTCCTTCACTGGCCAACTTGCCCTATCTATCTGCTTTCCATCCTAAGCACCCACAGCTTCAAGGCACACGTGCAAGATTCCTCATAAAGAACCAAGACCTCAGAAATGTGTCACTGGAAAGGGAGAGTGAGATTCCCATATGGCTCAGTGGTAAAGAATCCTCCTGCCAAGCAGGAGGCGCAAGTTTGATCCCTGGGTCGGGAAGATCCCCTGGAGGGGGAAATGGCGACCCACTCCAGTATTCTTGCCTGGAAAAATCCCATGGACAGAGGAACCTGGTGGGCTAGAGTCCATGGGGTTGCAAAGGGTCTGACGTGACTGAGTATGCATGCACAAATGGAGAGTAGAGACTCAAATTCCAGATTACATACCATCTCTTCTACTGGTTGAGCCTTGGTGAGCATGTCCCCATGGAAAACTCCTGAACTAAC
>NW_011494896.1:5852927-5857578 GCF_000754665.1 Bison bison bison
CAGAACACTCTGCTTATCTCAAGCAAAGGATGAGGTCTAACTCCTTGGATCTTGAAAATTTGTATTTTCCCGTAGCTTGCAAACCTGAGCGACACCGCAGACTCTAGTTGGACATATACTGGTGCTTGTGATTCAAAAAGGATCCAGAAAGAAAGTGAGATCTCGTCTCCTGAATCAGGGTAATGTGGGTTCCCCTTAGTCTTTCAGCCACTGAGAATCTTGACCTGAATAATTTTATGATGTCACTGTGAAGTAAGCAGACTTTGTAAATATAAACCTTATTCTTTCCCAGAGATTATGCAGGACAGTCCTATAGTAATGGTATTTCCCCTGTCAACAGGGTTTTGTCTGATCTTATGAAATATAAACTCTCTGGTTACTGAGCTGAGAATCTCTTAACTTTTCCTGACCCTTCTTACTCTTTGCTGATAGATATTCTCTTGCTATCTTAAGGGAGAGGAAGAATAGTGTCAGTTTGGATTGGCTGGATCTGATTAAATTTTTGATTCTAAGTCTCCTGATAAAGTTGGTGGCTGGCAGGTAGTAAGGAGGGCTTGTCAGTTTATTCCACCACACAAATAATATTGGGCTCAACCCTGAATTAGTTTCTATCCATATGCAAGAAGCCAGATTAGGTTAGATGACCTTGCTTTGGCATACAACCCCTCTTTCTCTTTAAATACCCCCGGATTTACTTGCTTCACTTTCTGTTAGATTATGGATTCCTTGCACATGGAGGCTTAATGTTATTCATGGTTTAGACCACAAAGCCCAGCACTTTAGCTAGTCACCTGGTTGGTATTCAAAAAGATGTTTGCTGAATTAAACAAGGCAAAATAGAGTGAATAATTCAAAACAATCTTTAAAACCCCTGGATTATTAAATGCATCTTAATAGTACAAAAATACTTCAAAATATATTCTCAAAATTTCTCATAAAAGTTCTCTATCTCTATTGGTAGATCATTGTTAGGATCAAAGACTGAGCCATTTTAATCTCTCTCTGGAATCTTCTGGATGTCAATTTTCTGTGACAACCTCATGTGATTCCATTCTGATTCTTCTCCTGAACCCACTGAGGCAGCTGCAACTGAAAGGGCTGTTGGCCTTATATCAACAGGATGGAATCCTTCTTTAGAGACCAGCTTCTTAAGGACTAATTTTCTTCAGTTAAGCTGCCTGGATCTTGCTGCATTGATCAAGCATTTAATTGATAGCTGAAGATATACCTGCAAGTGCAAGGCAGGTTTTTATTTCAAGCACACTGATTTTTGTTCTCTTTTCTTTCCCCGCTGCCCACCTTCAGTGTATAGATAAGATTTTCACTTGTTTTTATACTCACTTATGGGTATTCTTAGGGCTTCCCAGGTGGCTCAGTGATAAAGAATCCACCTGCCAATGCAGAAGCCACAGGAGACGTGGATTCAATCCCTGGGTTGGGAAGATACCCTGGAGAAGGGCATGGCAACCCACTCCAGAATTCTTGCCTGAAAAATCCCATGGACAGAGGAGCCTGGTGGGCTATAGTCCATGGGGTTGCAAAAAGTTGGACACAACAGTACACATGCCCGGGTATCCTTTGGTATTTCTTTTTAAACTTACTTTTGGATTCAGGAAGAAAGTAACATGTTTTTATCATAGTAATTCAACCATTCATATTTCCTCCATATGGAGGAAATGGCCTGGCTGTATCAAATTAGATTTTGCTTTTAGTAATTGACTCTCCAGCAAATTCTTACTTCTTTTTATAGGTTTGCTAAAAGCAAAGGTAACAACCCTAATCTGTCCTTTAACCAAGAGGAGATGGATTAGGTGTCTGCAAAGATGTGTAACATTGGCCTTGGAAAATCCTCATAATCTCCCAGTCACTGCTTCCTCTGTGTTTCAGAGTTTTAGTCATTGGTGGCTCACAATCCATCCTTAGCAGCACAACTGAGAAAGGGAAATTTAAAAGTTATGAATCACATAACTATGCCCACAGCCTGACTTGGGTCTCTATGCAGGGCCCTATTGCCTGTGGCTGGGTGTTGTTCATGAGCCTTGTAGACTAAGGATCTTACATTCTCCCCTAGGCCAGTTGTACCCTGTAGACCTCAAACCTGCTGGGGAAGGCAGAATGAAATCTGGGCCAGAGCTCAAGACTCCTGTGTGGTGACTGAATCAGCTTGAACCCAGAAGGGGTACCAACTTGGTCACACCACCCAGGGGTAGAGAAGGGCAGTTTCTCCTTAACACATTACTTTTCTACCTGGGAAATAATAATCATTCTGAGCACTCTCCAAAACTACATCTGAGCAGAAAGATGGAGGAGATCGGTTGTCCAGGGTATCTGGCCTGCCTAGATCCCCATTTTGGGTGAATTCAAGGTGGTCAGACTTGAACAAAAGCAGCTACTCTTAATTTGGTTTCCCAGGCCAGAGGTGGTGGTTTTCTCTTTTCTGCACATACTCTCAGCCCCACGTCTTCTGGTCTTGGTGGGATGGGAGGGGTGGGGAGAAAGAATTTGGCTTGTAAAATCCTCTTCTGTGATTCCTGTTAACTCAATAAATTACTAATGTCTAAAGAAAAATCTTTGTCATGGGATTAAAAAGAAAACAAATTTATGTTTTTCTGTTCATAATACATGGGGCCCTCCAACCTGGGACCCAGGGCAAGGGCTCCTCTTGCCTGGATCTAAAGGTCATTCTCTAGGTCCTTACCTGGCCCCTCTGGTGAACTCAGTTTGGGATGTCTGAGTAACTTGAAGCTGCCCTCTGCCCCCTGCACCCCCAAAACTTGAATCCCATGCTCATTGGTCAGTTGAAACAAGTGATCCAAATGCTCCTCTAATTGTCAGCAGCCAAGGATGGGATGATGAGGTCAGCTACTGGCTAGACTTCAAGCAGCATGGAGAAAGAATTGGTTGTTGCAGTTGATATCTGTTGGTATCTCTAGGAGAATGTTAAGAATGTTAGGTTTAAGAAAATAATTCAGGTATATTCTTTGATCTTGCTGAGATGTCTCTTCAAATATCTCTTTAAGTTGAGGAAAAGAACAATTTTCCTAATCCCACTTGGAACCTCTGTCTTGTCACATTTATAACTAAGATTTATTATGCTCCACTTTATCGCACTTTACAGATACAAAATTTTTTTTTTTTTTTTAAGAAATTGAAGGTTTGTGGCAATCCTGTATTGAGCAAGTCTAGTGGTACCATTTTCCAACACCATTTGTTCATTTTGTGTCTCTATTCACCTTTTGGTAAAATTCTCAGAATATATCAAATTGTTTCACTTATTATACTTGTGGTGATAATCCATGATCTTTGGTGTTATTGTTATAATTGGTTTGGAGATCAAGAACCACATCCATATAAGACAGTGAACTTAATCAATAAATGTTGTATATCCTCTGGGTGCTTCACTGACTGGCCATTCCCCCATCTCTCTCCTTCCTGGGCCTCCCTATTCTTTGAGACTTGGTGATATTGAAATTAGGCCAGTAAATAACCCTACAGTGGCCTCCAAGTGTTCAAGTGAAAGGAGGAGCTGCATATTTCTCACTTTAAATTAAAAGCTAGAAATGATGAAGCTTAGCAAGGAAAGCGTGTTGAAACCCGAGATAGGACAAAAGATAGGCCTCTTCTATCAAATGGCTAGCCATGTTGTGAATGCAAAGGAAAAGCTCTTTTGCTTTAAATCAATTTTTATTGGAGTATAGTTGCTTTACAATGTTGTGTTAGTTTCTGCTGTACAGCAAAGTGAATCAGTTATACATATAAATTTTTTTGTTTAGTCGCTAAGTCACGTCTAACTCTTTGTGACCCTATGGACTGTAGCCTGCCAGGCTCCTCCATCCGTGGAATTCTCCAGGCAAGAATACTGGTCAGAGTTGCCATTTCCTTCTCCAGGGGATCTTTCTGACCCAGGGATTGAACCTGCATCTCATGCATTGCAGGAGGAGTCTATACAGAGCTGAGCCACCAGGGAAGCCTATTCATATATATGTATATACACACACACACACACATATACCCACTCTTTTTAAGATTCTATTCCCATAATAGGTCGTTACAGAGTATTGAGTAGTGTTCCCTGTGCTATCCAGTAAGTCCTTATTCGTTATCCATTTTATATATAGTGGTATGTATATGTCTTGAAGGAAATTAAAAATGCTACTCCAGTGAATGATAAGAAAGTGAAGCAGCCTTATTGTTGATATGGAGAAAGTTTTAGTGGCCTGGATAGAAGGTCAAACCAACTGCAACCAACCAGAGCAAGACCCTAACTCTCTTCAATTCTATGAAGGCAGATCGAGGTGAGGACGTTTCAGAAGAAAAGCTTGAAGTTAGCAGCGGTTTGTTAATCCATGAATTTTAAAGAAAGAAGCCATCTCCACACCATAGTTAAAGTGCAAGATGAAGCAGCAACTGCTATAGCAAGTTATCCAGAAGATCTAAGATAATTAATGAAAGTGTCTATACAATTCAACAGATTTTCAGTGTAGTCAAAACAATTTTCCATTGAAAGAAGATGCCATTTAGGACTTTCATAGTTATAGAGGAGAAGTCAATGCTTGTCTTCAAAGGACAGACTGACTCTCTTGTTAGGGAGTAATGCAGCTGGGGACTTTAAGCTGAGGCCAATGTGCATTTACCGTTCTAAAAATCCTAG
>NW_011494896.1:5857678-5867415 GCF_000754665.1 Bison bison bison
GGGTCTTTAAGGATTGTGCTAAATCTGTTGCTGCTGTTTAGTTGCCCAGTTGTGTCCGACTCTTTGTGACCCCATGAACTGCAGCACCTCCAGGCCTCTCTGTCCCTCACCATCGCCCGAAGTTTGCCCAAGTTCATGTCTGCATCGGTGATGCCATCCAGCCATCTCATCCTCTGATGCCCTCTTCTCTTTCTGCCCTCAGGCAGAAAGAATCTTTCCCAGCAACAGGGGATTTTCCAATGAGTTGGCTCTTCACATCAGATGACCAAAATACTGGAACTTCAGCATCAGTCCTCCAATGAGTATTCAGGGTTGATTTCCCTTAAGATTGACTAGTTTGATCTCCTTTGTGTCCAAGGGACTCTCAGGAATCTTCTACAACACCACAGTTCGAAGACATCAATTCTTCAATACGCCACCTTTTTTATGGTCCAGCTGTCACAACCATAAATGACCACTGGGAAAACCATAGCCTTGACTGTACAGACCTTTGTTGGCAGAGTAATGTCTCTGCTTTTCAATACACTATCTAGGTTTGCCATAGCTTTCCTGCCAAGAAGCAAATGCCTTCTGATTTCATGGCTGCAGTCACCATCTGCAGTGATTTTAGAGCACAAGAAGAGGAAATCTGTCACTACTTCCACCTTTCCCCACTCTATTTGCCATGATGTAATGGGGCTGGATGCTATGATCTTAGTTTTTTTAATATTTAGTTTTAAGCCAGGTCTTTCACTCTCCTCCTTCACCTTCACCAAGAGGCTCTTTAGTTTGTTTTTGCTTTCTGCCATTAGGCTGGTGTCAGCCGCGTATCTGAGGTTGTTGATGTTTCTCCTGCCTATCTTGATTCCAGCTTGTGCTAAGTCTACTCTGCCTGTATTCTATAAATGGAACAACGGGGTCTGGATGTCAGCATATCTGTTTGCAATGTGACTTACTGACACAGCTTTGTTAACAAAGCTTACTTTGTTAGATTTGCTGCTCAGAAAAAAAGATTTCTTTCAAAATATTACTTCTCATTGACAGTGTAACTGGTCATCCAAGAGCTCTGATGGAGATGTACAATGAGATTAATGTTATTTTCATGCCTACTAACACAACATCCATTCTGCAGTCCATGAAACAAGGAGTAATTTTGACTTTCAAGACTTATTTAAGAAATACATTTTGTAAGGCTATACCTACCACAGGGAGAGATTACTCTGATTGGTCTGAACAAGGAACATTGAAAACCTGGAAAGGATCCACCATTCTTGATGTCATTAGGAACATTTGTGATTCATGGGAATGGGTCAAAATAGCGACATTAATGGGAGTTTGAAAGGAACTGATTCCAACCCTCATTGGAGGAGTTCAAGAAGTAACTGCAGATGTGGTGGGAATTACAAAAGGACTAGAATTGGAGCCTGAAGATGTGACTGAATTGCTGCAATTTCATGATAAAATCAACACGTGAGGAGATGCTTCTTATGGATGAGCAAAGAAAGTGGTTTTCAGGTAGATCTACTCCTGGTGAGGATTGTTGAAATGACAACAAAAGATTTAGAAATTACATAAACTTAGTCGATGAAACAGTGGCAAGGTTTGGGAGGACTGACTCCAATCTTGAAAGATGTTCTACTGTGTGTAAAATGCTATCAAACTGCATTTCATTCTATAGAAAAATCGTTGGTGAAAGGAAATGGCAGTTGATGCAGCAAACTTCATTGTTGTCTTATTTTAAGAAAGTGCCACAGCCACCCCAACCTTCAGCAGCTACCACCTTGTTCAGTCAGCAGCCAAGACCAGCAAAATGATTACAGCTCATGAAGGCTCAGATGATGGCTAGCATTTTTAACAATAAAGTATATTTAAATTAAGATATGTACATTATTTATAGATACAATGCTATTGCACACTTAATAGACTACGATGTACTATAAGCATAACATTTATACACACTGGGAAGCCAAAAACACTGTGACTTGCTCTACTGCAATATTCTCTTTCTTGTAGTAGTCCAGAAGCAAACCAGCGTGACCTATGTTGTGTGCCCGTATGGTAAATATATTATATGCATTTAGTCTTCACACACCCATATGGAATAGGCATTGTTTGAACAGATAAAGAAACTCACGCACAGGGATATTGATTTATAAAAGGTCACCCAGCATTATAAGAGCTGTGAGTCCAACACAGGTTTGTCCTACTTCTGAGTTGTCACTCTCCAACATACTACTGATTTTTTTAAAGGAATTATTTATTTCATGTTATTTTTCATTGTGGTTTATTACAGAATACTGAATATAGTTCTCTGTGCTATTCACTATGACCTCACTGTTTATCCTCTATATATGTATATATATAATAGTTTGCATCTGCTAATCCCCAAACCCCAGTCCATCACTCCCCTGCCCTCTCCCACTTGGTCACCACAAGTCTGTTCTCTATGTTTGTGAGTCTGTTTCTGTTTCACAGATAAATTCATTTGTGTCATGTTTTAGATTCCGTGTATAAGTGATATCATACGGTATTTGTCTTTTTTTGACTTACTTCATTTCGTATGATAATATCTAGGTCCGTCCATACTGCTGCAAATGGCATTATTTCATTCTTTATTATGTTCAAATAATATTCTGTGTATGTATTATATGAATATGTATGTGTGTGTATATATATATCTTCTTTATCTATTCATGAAGTGTGTGTTTAGATCGTTTCCATGTTTTAGCTATTGCAAATATAGCAACAATTATTGTTGCTATAAACATCGGAGTTATGCACTACTGATTTTTATGAAGAGTTCTTTTGTACTGCCAGTGGGGTCAGGAACATTATCTTGTTCATCTTTTTGTTACAGCTACCTAGTGAATACATATTCATGAAAATTATTCTTATTTTTATAGTAACAGTTGGTCCCTATGTGTTTATTTATGTTCATAGGCTTGGGTCAAAATTTAGGATATGGATTAGAAAACTTTTCATGAAAGGTCTGATAGTAAATATTTTAGGGTTTGTGGCTTGTATGGTATGCTAGAAAGAGTAATGTCCCCCTGCAAAGTCCACCTACTAATCCCAGGAAATGGGGAATATGTTGTTACTTAGCAAAGGGAAATTAAGGCTGCAGATGGAACCAACATTGCTAAATAGCTGATTTAACAACAGGGAGACTATCCCGGATTATCTGGGTGGGCCTAATGTAATCACACATTTCCTTAAAGTGTAGGGGAGAGGCAGAAGGGAAGATCAGAGTAATATTACCAGAGCTGTGAGAAGGCCTCAACCTATTGTTTCTGGTTTTTGAAGACTGAGGAAGGGGGCCAGAGCAGGCAGTTGCTGGCAGCCTCTAGAAACTGGAGAAGGCAAGGGAATTGTGTTCCCTAGAGGCTCCAGAAACGAATACAGCGCTACTGACACCTGGATTTTAATCTAGTGAGACCTACATCAGACTTCGAACCTACAGAACTGTAAGATAATGAACATGTTGCTTTATGCCACCAGGTTTGTGGTGATTTGTCCTAGAAACAACAGACAACTAATACATATGATCTCTGTCACAGCTGCTGAAATCTGTCACTGTGGCAGTCACAGGCAATATGTAAACAAATGGCTGTGGCTGTGTCCAAATGAAATATACAGGAACAGTGAGGTCAGCCGGCTGTAGCCTGTGGATCATAGTTTGCTAACCCCTGGGTTATGATCTACAGCAAAATTAAGTACATTTTGTGGATAAAAATGTCCATAACAGAATGAAGATCTGAGCAACTATCAATTGGAATTTTATGTAAAATAGAGAGGAAAGAAGAAAACTGGTGTTTTACTGAACATCTGCTATGCTCTAGTATGGCACAGGTATAGCTCTAGGTGTTTAGTGTGTGTTTTCTTGTTTAAACTTTGAAATAACATGGTAGGTCTTGTATCATTACCTCCATTTTCACAGACAAGGAGACTGAGTTCAGAGAGATTAAGAAATCCAGGTTCACACAATGGCTAAGTTAGATTTTGAACTTAAGTCTCCCTGATTCCAGTCTCCATTTTTCCGCACTGAGATATGTCTTACTCATTCTCCATGTGTTCTTTCTGAGTCCTAATCACAATAAGATATGTTGTCTGTGGGACTTAGGCTGAATTGGAGAGGCTCAGTATTTTAATCCCTTTTGGGACTCAAATTCAGTTATAACATTGAGTGGTTTCTGTAAGTTTTACTAATGTTAACAGTCTTACTTCTTATAGTTCTGTCTACTCTTCAAAGTAAAGATAAAACGGTTGATGGAAAGAACAGCAGCAGGTAATACCTAATTTGATTTGGGTTTGCATGGTTTGCTAAAATTTTGGTGTCATTATTTCATGACACAGAAGGTAAATTCTGAATTGGAGTAGAGGATTTGAACACATACTTAGCAAGAGATAGTTCTCTACATTTCACTGCTTCTCTTATGTAAAAAATTATCAAGGCATCAATTTTAAGAAGATACTGTTGGAGTTAGCAAGACTCAAATCTTACTTAGGTTTTGCAAAATCTACTTAATTTGATGACAGGTGGAATTAACAAAATTAGAGCCAAAGATCCACTATTATTTCCTCAAGGTAAAAGTATTAACTATTTATCAGGTTCTGAAGCCAACAAGATGAAGATCTGACTAAATATCACACATGTAACCACATATATATAGGAAGGGAATTTTTTAGATACTGTTTCACAAAACGTTTTTCTGGGGTGTGTAAGTCCCAGGAAATTCTACTTGAAAAAAGAGTTCTATTATCAAATACCTTAATAATGGATTAAATAGGCTGTGGCACCAATTCCAATTTGTGTGTGTTTGGGGTTCCCCCACAGCAGTAAGCAATTCTCAAGGCACCAACTGGATGTCCATTTTAACTCAGTTCTGACACTGTCCACCAAGAGATGACATCAGATGCTACATGTTAAGGGTTCAGTCCTACAAGTCCCCTTCTTTCCATCCTCTACTTTGGATGCCACTTGAAATCCCAGGTTGTCACCTGTGCTCCTAACTGGCTCTAAGGCAGAGGTTTCCAGGATTCCTTCCTTGGTTTGGTTAATTTGCTAGAGCAGCTCACAGAACCCAGAGAAACATTACTGGATTACCAGTTTACTACAGAAGGGTATAACTCAAGGGCAGTCAGATGAAGACATGCAGAGAGCAAAGTATGGGGAAAGATCATGGAGCTCCCATTCTCTCTGAGCACCATGCACCCAGCACTTTCTTAGGTTCACCAGCTTGGAAGCTCTCAGACCCTTGTCCTCTTAAGTTTTGGTGGAGATTTCATTACATAGTCATGACTGGGTAAATCACTGGCCACTGGCGATTGATTCAACCTCTAGCCTCTCTCCCCTCCAGGGATGCTGCGGGGGAAGGGGTGAGACTGAAAGTTCCAGCCCTCTAATCACGTGGTTGTTTCTCCTGGCAGCTAGCCACCATCCTTAGGTCACCTAAGGGCTTTCCGAAAGTCACTATTAACATTAAGAAAGAACTTTTATTGCTCTTAGCACAGAAAATACCAATAATTTCAGGAGCTCTGTACCAGGAACAGGTCAAAGACCAAATATATATTTCTTATTATAAATCACAATATCATGAAAATTAAACAAAATTAAATAGATATTTTAAAAGAAATTGAAAAATATTTACTTGGCTGCACTGGCTCTTAGTTGCAGCATATGGGATCTTTAGTTGTGACATGTGGAATCTCTAGTTGTGATATGTGGGATCTAGTTTGCTGACCAGGGATCAAACCCAGGGCCCCTCCCCCTTGGGAGCTTGGAGTCTTAGTCATGGGACCACTAGGTAAGTCCTGAGATTTTTTGATTATAGGACATCTTAGAGCCTAAAAGAGTTTTCCAGAGGAAAAAAGTGTGCAGTTTTTCTAAAACTCATTTGAATGAGGGCCGCTTGCTTCATAGAGTGTCTTATGAGACTAAAGTGAAAGTGCAAAGTTGAAAGTTGCTCAGTCATATCCTACTCTTTGCAACCCCATAGACTATACAGTCATGGAAATCTCCAGGCCAGAATACTGTAGTGGGTAGCTTTTCCCTTCTCCAGAGGATCTTCCCAACCCGGGAATCGAACTGGGGTCTCCTGCATTGCAGGTGGATTCTTTACCAACTGAGCTACCAGGGAAGCCTGACTAGTATTTCACGAACCACTGTTTGGGGAACATGGAGGCAATGGTGAGCATGAATGCCCAGAGCCATGAAATACCCTCCCAGGCTTGGGGAGCAATCAGTAGTTCCAATTCAGGTTGGGGAGCAACCGTAGTTGTGATGTGTGGAGGGGGATAGTTCAGAGACTAGATAATAGACAGTACTGTAAATGGTTTAGACTTTATCCTAGACAATGAGACCAATTGAAATATATTTTAAGGAAGGTGGAAAAATGATCAGATTTAGTGCTTTTTAGAAGGATTGCTCTGGTTTTGGTGTGGAGATGATATTTGAGAGGCTGAGGCCTAGAGAAATTTGTTACAACTGGGTTGACCTCTTGGCGGGTGTCAAGCTGAATGACATAATCAAGCCAAACGGTGGGTGGAGAAAGGATTTCATTACTTGCAATAAGTATTGAGTACACTAGGGATATTTCCCAAAGCAATGTCTCCCCAAAAGCAAAATTGGGGAAGTTTTAAGCTATGGAAGCATGTGTATTCATGAAGAGAATAGAACAAATAAAAATTTAGCATAGAATTTGGGCAAGAGTCACCCTGGGTTGACAGAGCTCGTATCTTAGTTGATTGAAATCACTAGGGCCCGCAAAGGTCAGCATCATCAATTCTCTGGCTCAGGTTAGTCTGGTGACTGATTGTCCACTGGGCTTCAGACCCTGTAAAACAGCTCAAGAAGGTGTGTCAGGCTGTCCTTTACCTTTGAAACAGAACTGGGAGTCTTAGTGACTGCCCTTTTCCCCTCCAATATGGTTATTTCTCTGGCCTGTCAATAGCTGCTTGTTCCTACATTCTTTTGTTCCCTTAAGATCATTAGTGACTGAGACCTCTTCTTCTGCCTGACCAAGCACTGTGGCCAGGCTTGTATCCCAGAATGACCTAAAATGGCTTCACTTATGTCAAGAAAGCTATGACTGGTTCTCTTTCTTTGGGGAACCCAACCATACCTGCCTATGGAATCAGGTTGACTGTTAAGGCCACCACTGCCTTAACCCACAAGGAGAGATTACAGAGGGCTAAGCAGACAGAGTACTGACACGTTCTCACTGACTGAGACTGAGGAAGGGAAGATGTGAAGTAGGTAGATTCTGCAGGGCTTGATGACCGATGGGGAGGTAAGGAGAGAGCCAAGTCAGAGTCGACTTCCAGGTTTCCAGTTTAGGTGACTTAAGCATTGAGTATGTCACTCATCAGGACAGGCAGGAGGGAGTGCAGGTTTGGAGGGAAAGACAATGAATTCAGTCTGCATACACCGTCTCTGTTAGCTCCCATGTGGCACCACGCCTTGAGCTATTTGGGAAGCAATTGTCATCTTATTCAGTCTTCTGCCATTTCCTGCCAGGTTCCATGCTTTAGCTTTCCAGCTAGCTTTCCTGTCTTTGGATTATTCTCTTTCAATTCTTCAGTCTTAAAAAAAAGAGCCTCTCATTTACTAAAGGCATTAACCTAGCCAGGCACATGCTAAAGCACTTGACCCAAATATGACTTCATTCACTTTAGTTTTCTGAACATCTACATGTAGAATGTGTTATTATACCCATTTTGTAAGTGAAAATTCAGACAAGAAGAGCTGAAGTAACTCTATGTTCACACAATTGTAAAGTAACAGTTGGGGGTTTCCTCTAGACTTTTTTTTTCAGACTTGATTTTTAGAGCACTTTAATGTTTACGGCAAAATTCAGCAGAAGGCGCAGAGATTTCCCATATAACCCCTAACCCCACACATGCGTAGATTCCGCAGTGATCATCATCTCCCATCAGAGTGATCCATCTGCTGCAATTAATGAGCCTACACTGACGCATCATTATCACCTAAGTCCATTGTTTACATGTGGGTTCATTCTAGGTGCTGCACCTTCTATGAGTTGGGCAAATTATAGTGATGTTTCTACCATTACAATATCAGTTTCACTGCCCTAAGAATCCTCTATGCTCTTCTTATTTATTACTCCCTCCTCTCAAACTTACTGGCTAGACTTTTAACCACTAATATTTACTGAATTTATGTGCATATCAGGTTCCTCCATGTTAAATTCTCAACCAAGGATTAAGCTCTCCTTGGTCCTATTTCACAGAATGAATAGCCCCCGCCTCTACATACTGATAGACCTTGGATAGACAATTGTTCTCATCTCACATGCTAGCAAGTAATGCTCAAAATTCTTCAGGCTAGGCTTCAGTATTACATGAACCAGGAACATCCAGATGTACAAGCTGGATTTAGTAAAAGCAGATGAAGCAGAGATCAAATTGCCAACATCCTTTTTTTTTTTTTAATTTTATTTTATTTTTAAACTTTACATAATTGTATTAGTTTTGCCAAATATCAAAATGAATCTGCCACAGGTATACGTGTGTTCCCCATCCTGAACCCTCCTCCCTCCTCCCTCCCCATACCATCCTTCTGGGTCGTCCCAGTGCACTAGCCCCAAGCATCCAGTATCGTGCATCGAACCTGGGCTGGCATCTCGTTTCATACATGATATTTTACATGTTTCAATGCCATTCTCCCAAATCTTCCCACCCTCTCCCTCTCCCATAGAGTCCATAAGACTGTTCTATACATCAGTGTCTCTTTTGCTGTCTCATACACAGGATTATTGTTACCATCTTTCTAAATTCCATATATATGCGTTAGTATACTGTACTGGTGTTTTTCCTTCTGGCTTACTTCACTCTGTATAATAGGCTCCAGTTTCATCCACCTCATTAAGACTGATTCAAATGTTTTCTTTTTAATGGCTGAGTAATACTCCATTGTGTATATGTACCATAGCTTTCTTATTCATTCATCTGCTGATGGACATCGCAGCACTGTTTATAATAGCCAGGACATGGAAGCAACCTAGATGGCAGCATCCTTTGGATCATAAAAAAAGCAAGGGATTTCCAGAAAGACATCTACTTCTGCTTCACTGACTACACTATAGCCTTTGACTGTAAGGATCACAACAAACTGTGGAAAATTCTTAGAGAGACGGGAATACCAGATCACCTTACCTGCCTGCTGAAAATCCTGTGTTCAGGTCAAGAAGCAGCAATTAGAAGTGGACATGGAACAATGGACTGGTTCCAATTGGGAAAGGAGTGTCAAGGTTGTATATTGTCACCCTTCTTATTTAACTTAAATGCTGAGTACATCATGCAAAATGCCAGGTTGGAAGAATCATAAGTTGGAATCAAGATCACCAGAGGCATATCAATAACCTCAGATATGTTGATCAGTTCAGTTGCTCAGTCGTGTCCGCCCAAACTCATGTCCATCGAGTCGGTGATGCCATCCAGCCATCTCATCCTCTGTCATCCCTTTCTCCTCCTGCCCCCAATCCCTCCCAGCATCAGAGTCTTTTCCAATGAGTCAGCTCTTCACATGAGGTGGCCAAAGTATTGGAGTTTCAGCTTTAGCATCAGTCCTTCCAAAGAACACCCAGGACTGATCTTCTTTAGAATGGACTGGTTGGATCTCCTTGCAGTCCAAGGGACTCTCAAGAGTCTTCTCCAACACCACAGTTCAAAAGCATCAATTCTTTGGTGCTCAGCTTTCTTCACAGTCCAACTCTCACATCCATACATGACCACAGGAA
>NW_011494896.1:5867515-5868158 GCF_000754665.1 Bison bison bison
CTTCGTTTTCTTAATGTTGAGCTTTATGCCAACTTTTTCACTCTCCTCTCACTTTCATCAAGAGCCTTTTGAGTTCCTCTTCACTTTCTGCCATAAGGGTGGTGTCATCTGCATATCTGAGGTTGTTGGTATTTCTCCCGGCACTCTTGATTCCAGCTTGTGCTTCTTCCAGCCCAGCCTGGCATTTCACATGATGTACTCTGCATATAAGTTAAATAAGCAGGGTGACAATATACAGCCTTGACATACTCCTTTTCCTATTTGGAACCAGTCTGTTGTTCCATGTCCAGTCCTAACTGTTGCTTCCTGACCTGCATATAGTTTCTCAAGAGGCAGGTCAGGTGGTCTGGTATTCCCATCTCTTGAAGAGCTTTCCACAGTTTATTGTGATCCACACAGTCAAAGGCTTTGGCATAGTCAATAAAGCAGAAATAGATGTTTTTCTGGAACTCTCTTGCTTTTTCAATGATCCAGCGGATGTTGGCAATTTGATCTTTGGTTCCTCTACCTTTTCTAAAACCAGCTTGAACATCTGGAAGTTCACAGTTCACATATTGCTGAAGCCTGGCTTGGAGAATATTGAGCATTACTTTACTAGCGTGTGAGATGAGTGCAATTGTGCAGTAGTTTGAGCATTGTTTGG
>NW_011494896.1:5868314-5900817 GCF_000754665.1 Bison bison bison
GAGTTTGAGCATTGTTTGGCATTGCCTTTCTTTGGGATTGGAATGAAAACTGACCTTTTCCAGTCCTGTGGCCACTGCTGAGTTTTCCAAATTTGCTGGCATGTTGAGTGTAGCACTTTCACAGCATCATCTTTCAGGATTTGAAATAGCTCAACTGGAATTCCATCACCTCCACTAGCTTTGTTTGTAGTGATGCTTTCTAAGGCCCACTTGACTTCACATTCCAGGATGTCTGGCTCTAGGTGAGTGATCACACCATTGTGATTATCTTGGTCATGAAGATCTTTTTGTACAGTTCTTCTGTGTATTCTTGCCACCTCGTCTTAATATCTTCTGTTTCTGTTAGGTCCCTACCATTTCTGTCCTTTATCGAGCCCATCTTTGCATGAAATGTTCCCTTGGTATCTCTAATTTTCTTGAAGAGATCTCTAGTCTTTCTCATTCTGTTGTTTTCCTCTATTTCTTGCATTGATCACCGAGGAAGGCTTTCTTATCTCTCCTTGCTGTTCTTTGGAACTCTGCATTCAGATGCTTATATCTTTCCTTTTCTCCTTTGCTTTTCGCTTCTCTTCTTTTCACAGTTATTTGTAAGGCCTCTCAAGACAGCCATTTTGCTTTTTTGCATTTCTTTTCCACGGGGATGGTCTTGATCCCTGTCTCCTGTACAACGTCATGAACCTCCGTCCATAGTCATCAGGCAGTCTATCAGATCTAGTCCCTTAAATCTATTTCTCACTTCATAATCATAAGGAATTTGATTTAGGTCATAAATTTAGACCATTTATGATTTAGACCATTCATACCTGAATGGTCTGGTCATTTTCCCTGCTACTGCTACTGCTGCTAAGTCACTTCAGACATGTCTGACTCTGTGCGACCCCATAGACAGAAGCCCACCAGGCTCCCCCGTCCCTGGGATTCTCCAGGCAAGAACACTGGAGCGGGTTGCCATTTCCTTCTCCAATGCATGAAAGTGAAAAGTGAAAGTGAATTTGCTCAGTCGGGTCCGACTCTCAGCAACCCCATGGACTGCAGCCTACCAGGCCCCTCCGTCCATGGGATTTTCCAGGCAAGAGTACTGGAATGGGGTGCCATCGCCTTACTTTCTTCAATTTAAGTCTGAATTTGGCAATAAGGAGCTCATGATGCAAGCCACAGTCAGCTCCCGGTCTTGTTTTTGCTGACAGTATAGAGCTTCTCCATCTTTGGCTGCAAAGAGTATAATCAATCTAATTTTGGTGTTGACCATCTGGTGATGTCCATGTGTAGAGTCTTCTCTTGTGTTGTTGGAAGAGGGTGTTTGCTATGACCAGTGCATTTCCTTGGCAAAACTCTATTAGTCTTTGCCCTGCTTCATTCTGGATTCCAAGGCCAAATTTGCCTGTTACCCCAGGTGTTTCTTGACTTCCTACTTTTGCATTCCAGTCCCCTATATTGAAAAGGACATCTTTTTTGGGTGTTAGTTCTAAAAGGTCTTGTATGTCTTCATAGAACCCTTCAACTTCAGCTTCTTCAGCGTTACTGGTTGGGGCATAGACTTGGATTAGTGTGATATTGAATGGTTTGCCTTGGAAATGAACAGAAATCATTCTGTCATTTTTAAGACTACATCCAAGTACTGCATTTTGGAGTCCTGTGGATGCCACCACCCTAACGGCAGAAAGCAGAAAGGAACTAAAGAGCCTCTTGATGAAGGCAAAAGAGGAGAGTGAAAAATCTGGTTTAAAAGTCAACATTCAGAAAACTAAGATTATAGCATCTGGTCCCATCACTTCATGGCAAATAGATGAAAAAGCAGTGGAAACAGTGACAGTCTTTATTTTCTTGGGCTCCAAAATCACTGCAGATGGTGACTGCAGCCATGAAATTAAAAGATGCTTGCTCCTTGCAAGAAAAGCTATGACCAACCTAGACAGCATGTTAAAAAGCAGAGACACTATCTTGCCGACAAAGATCTGTATAGTTAGGGCTATGGTTTTTCCAATAGTCATGTACGGATGTTACAGTTGGACCATAAAGAAGGCTGAGCACTGAAGAATGGTTGCTTTCGAACTGTGGTGCTGGAGAAGACTCTTAAGAGTCCCATGGACAGCAAGGAGATCAAACCAGTCAATCTTAAAGGAGATCAACCGTGAAGATTCATTGGAAGGACTGATGCTGAGGCTGCAATACTTTGGCCACCTGATGGGAAGAGCTGACATACTGGAAAAGACCCTGATGTTGGGAAAGATTTAAGGCAGGAGGATAAGGGGACGACACAGGACAAGATTGTTGGATGGCATCACCAACTCAATGCACACGAGTTTGAGTAAACTTCAGGAGATAGTGAAGGACAGGGAAGCCTGGTGTCTTCCAGTCCATGGGGTTGCTAAGAATCGGATGTGACTGAACAGCAACAAGAGTTTTCTTAGAGCCCTTACCTCATCCTTCCTTGGAATAATGTCATACCACAGGATATGAAAACACTCTGTGGTCTTGAAAGCACATTGGTTATCTAGAAGGGCATGGGCAAGTACCTTAGGAAAAGACTGCAGAATGCCATGGCTCCTTTGAGACAGAAAAGTAATGGAAAGCTTGGGGAGATCAGATAGGAGATTAATTTGTATACCAAGGAACTCATGTAGAAATTGATCAAATCTGAGGGCAGCTCTTTCTACATAAAATCCTCTGGACACTTACATACTGATTTATGTTGAGGGCAAACCAAATGGTCTTGAGGAGTAATCCAGGGCTTTGCTCCAGATACTCTGCTTTGAATATCAGTTTACAGGTTGTGGGATGACTGGCAAGGCATGCAACCCTCTGAGTCTCATTCCCCTCACATGTTAAGTGGGGTAATGATGCCTACATCTTTAAGACACTGAGATGATAAAAAGGACAGTGGGTCAAAACTACCTGGCACAAGATGGTGGCTCCTTTTGTCAAAAAGTTCTTCTTCCTTTTATTGTTATCACCAGTCTTCACCTTCTCTTCACCTTGCAGAACTGATCTCTGCTCCCTTTGTTGTCCCAGGTACCTGTACATAGTTCTCCTGGCATGCTCACCAGGTGGTGTTGTAGCCAACAGTGTGTGGCTCTCCCCATTCCCCGTCCCTTCCCTTTCTGGCCCCATTGTCCCCACCTCCTGCAGCACAAATTCCCTGAAGTCAAACATGGATTTTTATGATTGTCTACGTTATTAGTTCAGTGAATTGCACCCATTACACATTTAGTGAATTTTCGCTTTGCCCACTTTCATTGCTTTATTTTCCTTCATAGGTCTTGAACATGAACGCGAATGTGAAGTTGCTCAGTCATGTCAGACTCTTTGCGACCCCATGGACTGTAACCTACCTGTAGGCTCCTCTGTCCATGGGATTTTCCAGGCAATAGTACTGGAGTGGATTGCCATTTCCTTCTCCAAGGGATCTTCCCAACCTAGGGATTGAACCTGGGTCTTCTGCATTGTAGACAGACCCTTTACTGTCTGAGCCACCAGGGAAGTCCTTCATAGGTCTTACTATGGCTTAAATTTATACTGTTTATTAACTTGTGTCTCTTTCACTGACTATGTAAACGTTAAGATAACAGAGACTTTTGTCTCTTTTGTTCACTGTTGTGAACAAAATCCAGAATAATGCTTAGGACATAGTAGATACTCAATATTTGTTGACTGAATGAATTTTACGTATTACTCATATTACTGAGCTTCCTCCGTGGCTCAGACAGTAAAGAATCTGCCTGTAATGTGGGAGTCCTGGGTTCGATCCCTGGGTTGGGAAGATCCCCTGGAGGAGGGCATGGCAATCCATTCCAGTATTCTTTTCTGGAGAATCCTCATGGACAGAGGAGCCTGGCGGGTGACTAAGCACACACATTACTCATATCAGTGCAGTGAAGTAAGGTGTTATTAGAGATTAGGAATGTAGATATGCCTACATACTTTTAGTTTATCAGAAATAAGGTAGAGAATTTGAAATTAGATCTTTCTGACTCCACAGCTGATTCTGATTTCAATATACTGACTGCTTCTTCTTGTTGTTCAGTCACTCTGCTGCTGCTACTGCTGCTAAGTCGCTTCAGTTGTGTCCGACTCTGTGAGACCCCATAGATGGTAGCCCACCAGGCTGCCCCATCCCTGGGATTCTCCAGGCAAGAACACTGGAGTAGGTTGCCATTTCCTTCTCCAATGCATGATAGTGAAAAGTGAAAGTGAAGTCGCTCAGTCGTGTCTGACTCCAGCGACCCCATGGACTGCAGCCTACCAGGCTCCTCCATCCATGGGATTTTCCAGGCAAGAGTACTGGAGTGGGGTGCCAGTGCCTTTTCTGGTTCAGTCACTCAGTCATGTCCAACTCTTAGAGACCTCATGGACTGCAGCACGCCAGACTTCCCTGTCCTTCACTGTCTCCTGGAGCCTGCTCAAACTCATGTCCATTGAGTCAGTGATCCCATCCAACCATCTCGTCTTCTGTCATCCCCTTCTCCTCCTGCTTTCAATTTCCCAGAATCAGGGTCTTTTCTGATGAGTCAGTTCTTCACTTCAGGTGGCCAAAGTATTGTAGTTTCAGCTTCAGCATCAGTCCTTCCAATGAATCTTCAGGGTTGATTTCCTTTAGGATGGACTGGTTTGATCTCCTTGCATACCAAGGGACTCTCAAGAGTCTTGTCCAACATTACAGTTCAAAAGCGTCAGTTCTTCAGCACTCATCTTTTTTTATGGTCCAACTCTAACATCCATACATGACTACTTGAAAAACCATAGTTTTGACTATATTTACCTTTGCTGGCAAAGTAATGTCTCTGCTTTTTAATATGCTGTATAGGTTTGTCATAACTCCTTATTAGTAATTGTCATAAATAAAGAAGCATTTAGGTATGGCATTAGGGGATACTTGAAGAGACATAAAGCCTTTCCTTTCCACTCGAACTTGAGAGGCAATGCGATGTAGAAAGAAAGGAATGTGATCTTTGGGCAGACAAACTTGACCATGACTTCTGGTTCTGTTTCTTCAGTGGATCACCTTGGAGAAGTTCCCTATTTTTCTCATCTACTACTTTCCTATTATTAAGCAGTTACAATACTTTTATTTCTGGGTTGTTGGCAGGATTAGATGATATAATGTTTGCAACACAGTACCACCTAACAGGAGATTAATAAATGACATTTATCCTTCTAATGTCACTTCTGTCTCTACCTTTCCGTTCAGCATTTAGTTATTATATCAATGCATTTTTATGTTAGTATTGTCTCCTTGGCAAGATTCTAAGCACTTTGAGGATAGAGGCTATATCTTCAACTACTTATGTATTTCACACAACCCCTCCTGGGGCTTGTGGTGGTGACTTTCACACTTGTATTGATGAGGAACTTGTTTGATTTTTTTCTAAATCCTGGGAAAATCCCTGACAGTTGGATAAATAGGTGCTGACTGGGCAAGTTCATTCTATCAGTAATAAATTTGGGAGTGGAAGATGGATTATCTTCCAGGTTGAGGGTCAGTTATGATAAGCCTCAAGATCAATGAATAGAACAAGGACAGCATGTCTGTAAACTTCTGAAATAAAATGATACTATTTTGAAGATATTTTCAGTTGCTATTTTGATTTTTTAAATTCTCTTACTGCCACCAAACAAATGCCATTACTACAAACAAAAGTTGCAAGAAAATAAAAGCTAAGAACATATTCTTAAAGTAAACATTTTTTATGAAAAATTAAAATGGGGATTTGTCAGGTGCTCTATGGATCAAATTTTTAGATTGTTTGTTAATAATCTAAACTTCAAAACTTATAAAAATGTATTTAGACAAGAGGCTCAGTGGCCTCTGGGAAAGTCTTGAAAATCAATTTGAGCAAAGTAGAATAATGTATGAAATAAGTCTCTTAATATGTGAACTCTAAAGAGTTTGTGGTGAAATGGGAAATATACATTGGTTATTAACAACTGAGGTTAGAAAGGCAATCGACCTGGGTTCAATTCCTGGGTTGGGAGGATGCCCTGGAGAAGGAAATGGCAACCCACTCTGGTGTTCTTGCCTGGAAAATCCCATGGACAGAGGAGCCTGGCGGGCTACAGTCCACGGGGTCGCAAAGAGTCGGACACGACTGAGCGACTAACACAAAGAGTTTGTGGTGAAATGGGAAATATACATTGGTTATTAACAACTGAGGTTAGAAAGGCATTTTGATTTACAGTGGAAAAGTATTGCAATTTCACTTTCCACTGGATAGGCAGAAAATGGGCTCTGCCTCATTACATTGTGAGATTTGTGTTTATGCTGAATCCCCATCCATGTGAACACAGTAAGCTATTGAAATCTGAATTATTGAGTTTCTTTCCAGGAAGTCACTGACTTTCAGCTCAAATATAGTCTGCTGCTCATTCTTCCTGCTTCTTGTTACACTGATTTATTTCTTTTTCTTCTTAGAGATTCAGTTATGACCAGGTAAAATGGACCTTCCAACTTGGCACACACTACCAAGTCAAGGTTCCAATCCTTCCAATGGCTGGGTGTTCATTGGAAGGACTGATGTTGAAGCTGAAACTCCAATACTTTGGCCACCTGATGTGAAGAGGTGACTCATTTGAAAAGACCCTGATGCTGGGAAAGATTGAGGGTAGGAGGAGAAGGGGACGACAGAGGATGGGATGGTCGGATGGCATCACTGATTCAATGGACGTGAGTTTGGGTGGACTCCAGGAGTTGGTGATGGACAGGGAGGCCTGGCGTGCTGCAGTTCATGGGGTCACAAAGAGTTGGACACGACTGAGCAGCTAAACTGAACTGAACCAAGTCAAGGTTACTTGTTAAGAGGCAGGGGAGAGTTCTATCCCTTTGTCCATATTCAGCCAACTATCATGATGAATAAAGCCAACTTTTCCAAAGAGAGGACACGGTATGAGAGCATGGCATCAGCTCAAACACTACTGCACATT
Source organism: Bison bison bison (assembly GCF_000754665.1). Taxonomy (NCBI): domain Eukaryota; kingdom Metazoa; phylum Chordata; class Mammalia; order Artiodactyla; family Bovidae; genus Bison; species Bison bison. The sequence continues at coordinate 5,875,233 of NW_011494896.1, forward strand.
CCCATTCCTATAAGCTCAGTTGTTGTTTTTTCCATGTAAAAAATCACTTCCAAAATTAGGAACTTAAAAATTAGTTAACTCATGATTTTATGGTCAGCAACTTGGCCTGAGATTGGTTGCATAGGGCCAGGTTTGGCTGATCTTGGCTGGACTCTGATATATACATATATAGCCATCTTGCTGTATGTTGCAAGATGGCTTAGTGGGAGAGCTTGTCTTAATTCCATGTGGTCTCTAATCATCTACCAGACAAGCCTAGACTTGTACATGGTGGCCAAGGAAAGGATCCAAGGGAGCTGATGGAAGTGTGCAAAGCTTCTTGAGGCTTAGGCTGAGAGCTTGCCTCACATCATGTTCACTATGTGCTGTTCCCCAAAGCAAATCATCAACACAGATGGATGTAAGGGAGGAGAAATATATTCCACCACTGATGGGAGAAACTGCAAATAATTTTGGCAATTTTTGTAATTGAACATTTGGTGTCCTTTGTGGTTTTGTGTTAAGGTTTTACTTCCATCAGTTTGAAGTCCATTGAATCATTCTATGCTTAAAGGAACTCTCCTATGGAATTATCATATTAAGCTTTGTATTCATATCTGGGGGTTTCCCAGATGGTGCTAGTGGTAAAGAACACACCAGTCAGTGCAGGAGATGTAAGAGATGTAGGTTCAATCCCTGGGTCAGGAAGATCCTCTGGAGGAGGGCATGACAACCCATTCCTATATTCTTGACTGGAGAATCTCATGGACAGAGGAGTCTGGTGGGCTACAGTCCATAGTGTTGCAAAGAGTCGGACACAACTGAGCAGCTTGGCACACTTTCATATCTGGATCACCCCTGGGTCTTACTTCAGATGCCTAAATGCCTTGACAATAAACCCAGATACTTCTTCATGCCTCTCATGCACTTAACACAGGATTTATGCAAACCAGACCTCAGAAGAGTTACAATGAATTTATGCAGATAAATTCAACTAAAATAATATCCTTAGGTTCTGAATCACTTTGTCCTTCATTATCTCTTCCATTCTCACAGCAGTCCTGTGATATAGGCGGGGGAGATGTTACTGCCTTCTTCTACTTGATGTCGAAACTGAGGCTCAGAAAATTAAAACGATTTCTGTGAGGCCCCACAACTGTGTAATTGGTAGGGCTGAGGTTTGAACCCAGGTTGTCTGACTGCAGATCCATCTCCTGATTCACTGCATGTATTTACTTTAGCTGACTGGCTGGCTTCAGGCTGATGGTAAGACCAGATTGACTTCCTCTATTGGTCAGAAACAATCCAAAATACTATTTTTCAGAGTAGAACCTAGGGCTTTAGGTGAAGAGGTGTAATAGTGGTCTGGGCCACAGAGGTCTGCACATGGGTCGTAGTTGACTGGGGGAGGGATCTAAGTGCTGGCCCAGCTCTCTGAGCCTTCCCTTTCATACTTGGTGACTTTAATTTTCCTTCATCCTCCTGAACTATGAAGCTTTAAAGGTGGGTGGTGAGGGTGGGCTAGTGGGGAGGATGATGTTTCAATTTGAAGACAAATGCTACTGGGCACCCATGGCCTCTTGCTCTAATGCTCAGAGCTCTGATGACCCCGTGCCCAGCAGGGGCTAGTAGAGGGAACTTGAGCTCCTGAGCAGATATGTCAGGGCTCAAATTCCTGCTCTTTTATTTGCTACTCAGTCTGCTCGTTTGCAAAATGGGACAAACTATACCAACTATCAAATAAGTTCTACCAACAAATTCTACCAACTATTGAATAAATAAAAGGAGATAATGTATTTGGAGGGCTTCACACAGAGTAAGTGCTAAATGACTTCGTATGTTTCCCCACTTGGGTGTATACTCATGTAGGACAGAAATTTCTCTCTGTAATTTTCTAATTCCATGTCAAGCTGCACACAAACTAAATAAACATGTCTTTTCTCTCCTTTCTTTACTTAAATGATTTTATCTTTTGACCTGAAAACTTAAATTCAATTTGACCTGATATGTTCAATTAATAGGGCTTCCCACGTGACTCAGTGGTAAAGAATCCACCTGCCAGTGCAGGAGAGGTAGGAGGCACAGCTTCGATCCCTGGGTCAGGAACATCTCCTGGAGTAGGAAATGTCAACCCACTCTAGTATTTGCCTGGACAATTCCCTGGTTGGACATGACTGAGTGGCTGAGTATGCAGGCATTCAATGAACAGCTAATACTTTTGGCTCTGTGTTAGGTAATAGGCTAAAGCATAGGGGTAGAAACATATCAATAACTAAAATAAATCTTTCATCCCAAGCTTCTTGCAGTCAAGCAGGGAAGATGTGAGCTTAAGGGTGGTCCTATAAGATAAACTGTGATACAGCTAGAAATAGAGGGCCCAACAAAGAGCTATGAAAATGCAATAAGAATAGATGTTAATCTATTACATTGGTTAATCTATTATGTAAGTGTGAAGCTTCTTAGAGGAGATTTCACTTGAGCTGGATGAATTAGTTGGCTTTAACAGGTGGGATATGATATTGTGAGAAAAGATCAAAAGAGACAAGACCAAAGACAAGGACTGAAAATTAGGAAATTTTATATTTCTTGGCGAGTCTGAATAAGGGAGTCCTAATTTTGGAGATCACCATTGTAATTTATCATCTATATATGGTTGTATAGTCGCTAAGTTGTGTCTGATTCTTTGTGACCCCATGGACTGCAGCATGCCAGGCTTCCCTGTCCTACACTACCTCCCAGAGTTTGCTCAAACTCATGTCCTTTGAGTCAATGATGCTATCCAACCATCTCATCCTCTGTTGCCACCTTCTCCTCCCGCTCTCAGTCTTTCCCAGTATCAAGGTCCTTTCCAGTGAGTTGGCTCTCCACATCAGTTGGCCAAAATATTGGAACTTCAGCTTCAGCAGTATCAGTATATTAAGAACTGCCAAATTTGTATCTCCAGGCCAGGTCTCTCTCTTAGATTCTAACTAACATGTTTAATCACTTGTGGATTTCTACCAGACATCTCAAACTCAGCATGTCCGAAATTGAACTTATCTTCCTCATCCCCAAGCTTCTCATACTCATAATATTCTTCATCTTAGTTGATGACAGCTTCTTTCAGTAACTTCTGCTGAAAGTTCTGAGGTCACCTCGGACTTTGTTTTTTACATCTCACATTCAATTCAATTCAAAAACACGCCTCAGCCTCAGGGCCTTTGAACTATCATTTCTGGCTGAAATGATCTTATGAGAATCTCCATAAATGACTATCTCATCTCTTTCAAATCACCTCTACAGTGAAACCTAATCTGAGAACCCTCTTCAATACTACAGCTTGTCTCCTTCGCTCAGTCATGTACTTCTTTTTCTCCTTATCTCAAATGACATTTTTCCTATTCCAGTTATTATATTCTACCATACATAATTTATACATAATTTACTTTTTATAAGATTTTGTGTGTGCATGTCTCTGTGTGTGTGTTTAATGTACATGCCAAACATTTAGAACAGTGACAGGTACAGAATAGACACTCAAAAAATTTGAAGAAATAAATGACTTCTGAAAAAATTTTTATTCACTTACCATCCCGTCCAAATCTTTTTCTCTACTTGTTCAACTTAAATATATACATGTTTCGACTGACAGCTCAATTTTATATTTGTAGACCGGTTTAGTGTGGAAGAATGTGATTATTTATAAGCAATGTAAGACATACGAAACGAAGCTATTTTGAAGGAAACAACATTGTTATCACAATTATTAATACAGCCCCCCCACCACGAATTCTTCATTGAGAAAAAAGAAATATCTTGGGAAAATGATCAACTGTGGAGCATACTATGCACATGAATTAACATTCAGTTCTATTTGAATAGGCTTTGTGGCTGCACAGTTGTGAGATGGAAACCTTTGCCTTTTGCTTTTCAAATCATTCTTTGCGAAGTCTTAACCTGACCTGCCATGTCCACTTACTTTAATGAAACACGAAGCTGCTTAAATTGAAATTTCTCCTCTCCACATTCTGTTTCTCTGATTAATTTAGTGTTGGCATTTAAGCATGATTACATTCCCTTGGGAATCAGTGATGTTTTAGGCAATTTCATCTGTTTAATTTACATTTTGTTGAAAGACTTAGGAAGGCAACTGCTTTTTAACTCAAGATCCCCAAATGTCCATGCATCCTGATTATAGCTGATCTTTCTATTTTCATTATGCTTTCATGAGTTGAACTTATTAAAATATGAAAATAAAGGAAAGCAAATCCACCATGTCAAATAAAATGCACCACTGCTTCCCACTCTCCACACAGAGATGCTTTTCCATCATGCTTCCATGCTTTTTAAATTAAATGTCAAGTTTTGCACAGCTGCCTCGAGAGACTTAATCATGAGGTACAAAGTTTTGCTTTGCCTTGCCCTAGATCGTATTTGACTTAGTGCTTATTACTGATAAGACTATTATATGATCAGAACAACTAATATTGGATTTTAATGTTGAAAACATCAAGGTAGTTTTTAGCCAATATCCCATAATTGCTTCTTTTCATCAACGGCTGTAATAAAAATAATGAGGATCTAAATTATTTTAAGAAGTCTATTTTATAGATTTGCTATCTTGTTTCATTTGGTAGTATAAATTGCAGAAGACAGAGAATCAGAACCACCGGGTTTCTAGTGCTGAAAGAATATTAGAGATTACTTTTATTTTTATTATTTTCCATTCCATTCACTGACAGAGAGGGAGCTGGGCAATTTAAAAGATTGAGGGCAGAGAGGGAAACGAGTCTTTCAGGTGACGAGACTCTGATTAGAGTACCCCTTCCCTCTTGTTTTTATTAATTTAACAGATATAACAATCCTCTTATTGAATGCTGTGTCCTATCCCCACGCTAGAAATTGGACAAACAAAAAGAATAAGACATAGGTTCTACACTTAAGAAATGGTGTTTAGAAGCCTCTTGAGAGAAAAATTTACTCTTTTCTTTTTTTTCAAACTTTAAACTTTTTATTTTGTATTGGTGTATAGCCGCTTAACAGTGTTATGGTAGTTTTAGGCGGACAGCAAAGGGACTCAGCCATCCATATACATGTATCCATTCTTCCCCAAATCCTCCTCCCATCCAGGTTGGCACATAACACTGAGTTCCATGTGCTATATAGTAGGTCCTTGTTGAATTTACTCTTTTATTAAAGTCCAAAGTTAAAATGCCTCTTTTTTGTGTGCCACCATTCTTTTATTTTAAATAATACTTTAAACATTCCCCAGGTGCCCATAGCTAAAAACATTGGTATTTATCTATTTTTTATTTGTTGCATGTTTAACTTATTGGCTTCCATTAACTTTTTGTGCAATGGGTAGATATACTCTAGATATTTGCTCAGGTAGTAATCCAAGGTGCTCCCCACCCCGGTTTCCAGGAATAGACTCCATAATAGATCATCATTCCATCTTGGGAATTGTAGTCTTTTCCCTTATGGGGAAAATTAAAATGTTTCGTTGTTTAGAAATAAGCCCTACAAAGCTTGAAGCTTTTAAATCTTAACTATTCCCACACCTGCTTATTTTACTTTGTTTTGTCTGCTCATGTAGACTTATTTCACCCTGCAGCTTCCAGGACCAATTCTGACTCTATGCCAGGACCTGGTTTGAACTATGATTTTACTGCTTCCTAGCTGGGTTATCAGGACCATCGTACATAGATATGCACACAGGTCTAGGAATTGTCAAGTATTTCACAGGTGCTCCAAGGTACTTGATGTTGTGGTCCCAAGTTGTGGTTGTCTGGACTTGGTTTTTATTGGCTTATAGCTTATTACCAGTAAGGTTTGTAGATGGGCTGAACAATTAATATTGTATTTCTCATTATTTTTATAATCCAACTCTAATGAGAGGATAAAGATATCTGTTACTCAAATGATCTATTGAGCAGTATTTTTATTTATCTCACTTCGTGGTATTAGTTGGTGTTATTACTGTAGATGGACCATTCTGGAGGTTTCTGTATGCAAATTGCAGAGCCATACATGCGGTTCACAGGTTATGTTGGTATGAGAGGTTAAGGTCAACCCCAGAGTTAGAGAGCACACAGTCCTCCAGAAGACTGCTCTCATCTTTGACACCAACAGCAAATTTGAGGTGAGGGGAGGGTTGTCAAAACTACCCTTAAAAGTGAAAGTGAAGTTGCTCAGTCGTGTCCAAGTCTTTGCGACCCCATGGACTGTAGCCTACCAGGCTCCTCTGTCCATCAGATTTTCCAGGCAAGAGTACTGGAGTGGGTTGCCATTTCCTTCTCCAGAATATCTTCCCAACCCAGGCATTGAACCCAGGTCTCCAGGTTCAATCATTTGCTATAAAGACCCACAAAACTCACTAAAAGCTGTTATACTCAGAGTTATTATGATTTATTATAGGGATTAAGATCAACCAAAGGAAGAGATGCCTGGAGCAGAGTCCAGGAATTTTCCAAAGGTGAAGCTTTCTTTTTACTCTCCTGGTAACGTGTTACTCTCTAGCAGGGATATAAGGCAATGTGGGTGGAGTATTGCCAACCAAGGGAACTCAACCGGCCTTGGTGTCCACACTGGGACTCCATTGCCTTTGGGATGATTGATTGATTGATTGTCCACGTGGTTGATCTCAGTCTCCAGTCTCAACACCTCCCCCACCACCAGCTCGCTCCCCAGGTGTGATCCAAAGTCCTTACCCTAAATCACATGGTTGGTGTGAGTCAAAGCCCCCACTTTAACTCACACTGTTACTATTTAGCTAGTCCAAGGCCCTCAAGCAAATACAAACACTTTACCTCCCAATAGGCCAGGACAAAGCCCAGAACTTTTTTTAGGCAAGATTAAATTCTTTATGACACACTTGGGAACATCCTTTAATTTCCTTTTATCTCTGTTCCTTCACTTATAGAACAAGAGCACTGCTGCTGCTGCCAAGTCACTTCAGTTGTGTCCGACTCTGTGCAACCCCATAGATGGCAGCCCACCAGGACTAATCGTATGTAATTGTTAGGGTTGCTATGCAGGTTAATGCTTAAGTATAGAAACTACTTAAGATTACAAAGAAAGTGGGCAATGTGCCATTCTTCCTTTTGAGTCTCTTTATTTACATACAGGTGGGTGAGGCCAGTCCATTCTTATTAATTTGTCTTTGGTTCCAACTCCAGTCATTTTGATAAACTCAGCCTTAGTCACCCTCACTGAGAAACCTTGGGTTTGGTCTTTTTCCTACCTCAGGGCACTAGTTCATTATCATTATTTGAGTTCTGTAATGGCAGTAGATCTCTTCAAGTTTTGTTCTGTTTTCCTATGCTTGCAACTGAAGACTTTTCTTAAAGACTGTATCAGTTTGCCCATTATTTAATGATGGAACTTCTATAATCATTTTCTATAGTCATTCCCAAGAAGTCTCCTTTGTCAGCTCCTCCCTTTCTGCCTTGTTTTCTTCAGTTAAGAGAGATGCCATTTTTGGCACAATAGGTAATATTTCCATTCAAGTGCTGTGTGTGTGTGTGTGTGTGTGCGCGCATGTGTGCGTGTACTTAGAGAAGATGAGGGTGGAAGGGGTAGGGTCTTTCACTGATTTTGAACTAACTGAGAATGAAGACAGAAGAGTAAATAGATGAGGCCCCAAATTTCTTTATTGGCAAAATCTCAGTATTGGAAAATATGACTTCTATTTTCAGATAAATGAATTTTTCTTCACTGAGCCCCTAAATTTAACAGACACAGGCAACTCACAGGTACAGAAGTAGGCTGCCCCATCTCATATGGGAAGAGCTAGTTGGGCATACCTGCTTTATTCTCATCCAAATTTCCAAGAAAAAAAATCACTACTACTCTTCTCACAATGAGTGAGTGAAGGAACAAGAAAGGCCAGGAGTGTTCCATAACTCAGCCTCTATGACAGAGAAAGAAATATAAGGAATGGCATGCCACAGATATGGTAGTAATGGCCATGAATTTTTTCATGTCTTCCTGTATCTGTAACTTTCACTGGTCTCCTCTTATATTCCCGCTGGGTTTGGACACGTACCTTGCGTTGGCAAGTGGGAAAATAGCAAATTTGACTGAAGCTGTAGCTTGAACAGTGTTTTGCTTTGGGGCTTGCCCTCCCTTTCTATTCTTGAGACGCCAACCTCTGTGTGAACTATAGCAGGTAGTCTGCTGGAAGGTGAGGCTCCACATGGGAGGGCTTTAGCCCTCCCAGCATCTTAGGATTGCTCTCATAATTTAACCAGCCCCAGCTGATCCATCAGCTGACCACCTACTACAGGAGGGATCCAACAGAAGAATCACCCAGCTGAACCCAACTCATCTTACCAACTCACAGAATGTGATATAATTAATGGTAGTTTTAAGCCTCTAAGTTGTGGTGGTATATTATGTAGCAGTAGATAATTGATAAATGGGGAGAATACATCACCATAAAATGAAAGATCCATGGCCAGAGAGTCCATAATAACCAGTATTTTATTACAGATAAAGAAGGTATAAACAACTATACCTTACTTCTTGCAACTTGCAACTATGGAGCCTTCTCATCAACAAAAAGACTAGAGAAGGAAAAAATTAACTATTACACTGATATCCACAATAGGCATAGGTGTAATTCATTTGTGGAGCTTCCCAGGTGTCTCAGTGGTAAAGAATTGGCTTGCCAAACAAGAGATGCAGGTTCATTCCCTGGATCGGGAAGATCACCTGGAGAAGGAAATGGCAAGCTACTCCAGTATTCTTACCTGGGAAATATGAAGGACAGAGCAGCCTGGTTGGGCTACAGTCCATGTGGTTTCAGAGTCAGACATGACTTAGCGACTGAACTACAACAACAAATTCATTTGTAGTGTATCAGCAATTAAATCCACAGGGTTCAAGATCCAAGTTCCGTGAGACTTCCCTTCCATATCATATTTGTTCTGATTTTACATCCTTTCCTACTCTATGTTGGTGAATTGGAAATCTTATTTTCTCAAGCAGTTTGCAATCCCTGGGGGTAATTTACCTGGCATTTCATTGGGATGGATAAGTTCCACCTTTGAATTTATAGCTTTCAGGGCCAGAACCCTCATTTCAGAAGAATTCTTTTTTTAATTTGATTTCTGACAATAAAAAGCAGTGCATCAAATGTAAAGTCTATAAAAAGAAATCATCAACTGCGATTATAGAAACTGCTCTCCCAGTGGGAGAATTATGCAGCTATTACCAAAGCATGGCATAATGTGACTGCCTGAAATATAAATATACATACAAATCAATAGAGCTTCATATTTCAGATAAACATGTACATCACAAACACTTCTGTACCAAAGACACCTTGATAAAGAAAATATAGAACAAAATATGTTTTGTAGGGTTTGTGGTTTGCTGGGAAGAATGTTCAGAGGGATAACTTAATTCATTCAGCAAAGTGCTTTCCTGAAGCTATGGGTACAGAGATAATAGGCTTGGTTACTGCTTTCAAAGAAACAGTTGTCTAGTGGGAGCAAGCAGTGTGATCAGTATTATGACTAAGACAGGCATATAGGATGGGTGGATGACATCACTGTCTCAATGGACAAACTCCAGAAGATAGTGAAGGACAGGGAAGCCTGGCATGCCTCACTTCATGGGGTTGCAAAGAGTCTGACATGACTTAGCGACTGAATGACAAATAGGAACACAGGGAAAGAATTCTAACCTAGAATGGAAAGAGACCTCAGCAAAGGCTTCCCAGGGGTGATGAAGTGAAAGTCTGTGTTGTAGGGGAAGCAGGGATTAGCCAATGGATGTTGAGTGGGTAGGTTGATCTGGATGGAGGAAATGAATTGTGCAAGACCAAACTGGAGTGGGGGGATCTAGCACAGTGCATTGTGGTGGCCTGCTGCACAGATAACAAGCATGGCTAAAACAAAGAGTTTAAGTGGTAGAAAGGCGGAGTGTGGAGCAGTGAGTCCACTGAGGTGAACACGGCACAGGTGATAAGGAAACTTGCAGGACACCCTGAGGATTTCGGAGTTACTGTGGTACCATGAGGAACCAGTCACAGTCACTGAAGGGCTTTAAACAGGGAAATGGGGGGAAGGAGAGGGTGAAACCAATTGAGAGAGTAGCATTGGAACATATACATTCAGTTCAGTTCAGTTCAGTCGCTCAGTCGTGTCTGAATCTTTGCGACCCCATGAATCGCAGCACGCCAGGCCTCCTTGTCCATCACCAACTACCGGAGTTCACTCAAACTCATGTGCATCGAGTCGGTGATGCCATCCAGCCATCTCATCCTCTGTCGTCCCCTTTTCCTCCTGCCCCCAGTCCCTCCCAGCATCAGGGTCTTTTCCAAAGAGTCAACTCTTCGCATGAGGTGGCCAAAGTACTGGAGTTTCAGCTTTAGCATCAGTCCTTCCAAAGAACACCCAGGACTGGTCTCCTTTAGAATGGACTGGTTGGATCTCTGTATACATTGCCACATGTAAAATAGATAGCCTGTGGGAATTTGCTGTATGATGCAGGGAGCTCAAACCCAGTGCTCTGTGACAACCTAGAGGGGTGGGATGGGGTGGGAGGTGGGAAGGAGGCTCAAGAGGGATGGGGCATACATATACCCATGACTGATTCATGTTGATATATGGCAGAAACCAACACAATATTGTAAAACAATTATCCTCCAACCAAAAATAAATAAATTTAAATTAAAAAGGTCAGGGCCATGATATGGAGATCTGATAATTTTTTTTTTTTTTTAAGAATGATGTCATGTCACTAATTGGACTATGGAGAATGGCTTAAAGACAGGTCAACTGGGCTTTGCAGCAATCCAAAAATAAAAGATGAAGTTCCAAATTAAGGCAAGGCTTTGGGTTAAGAAGTGGACAGATTCAAGAAATATTTAGAATAAACAGGATTATATTATAGTGTCAGAACATGGAAACTACAGGGCACACAGACTAGTTATTAGTGCTGTTTTCGAAGGTGACGGTAGAATGTAGGTATGCTAAAAGGACGATTGATACAATGGGAAGTTATTTCCACCCTAAGGCTTAAATAGCAAGAGGCGAGGGTAGTTCCTAGAACCTGGTGAGAAAGAACTCTAGAAAGGTGGGTCAAAGGTCACAGCTAGCTCACGAGGTCTTAGTAGAGATGGAGCCATGGACAAAGCCCCTTGACCTCAGTCTCTTTCCTGTCTTGGGTGGGTTCCTGGGGCTGCGGATTGGCTGAATATAAGCCCATTGGTAGGGTTTCCCTCGTAGCTCAGTTGGTAAAGAATCTGCCTGCAATGCAGGAGACCTGGGTTCGATCCCTGGGTCAGGAAGATCCCCTGGAGAAGGAAATGGCAACCCACTCCAGTATTCTTGCCTGGAAAATCCCATGGACAGAGGAGTCTGGCAGGCCATAGTCCATGGGGTCATAAGAGTGGGACATGATTTAGTGACTAAACCACACCACCACAAGCCCATTGATACCCTCATTGGAAGTCAATGTGAGAAAGGGATGGGAAGAGAGAAGCATCTGGAGAGGAGATCTGGAAGGTATCTATCACAGTAATGCAGTGAGTACAGGGGATCAGAAACAGGAGGAGGCAGGATAACTATTAGAATTCCAGTGTAAGACAGAGTGTATGGTCTTATGTATGGTCAATGTCCCATCCATTGACACAGGGAAATGCAAGGCAGATTTATTGATATATTTTGGGGAAAAACAGAGAGAGAAAGAATTTAGCTTTGGAGATTCCGCGTTTCAAGTGCTTGAGGGACTTTTATTTATTCATTTAACAAACCTGTGGTGGGCAGCCATGATGACTGAAGGCCATTTCTTTTAAAGATAGGAAGTTTGAGGAATTCCCTGGTGGTTCAGTGGTTAGGTTTCTGCCCTTTCACTGCGTGGTCCTATGTCTGATCCCTGGTCAGGGAACTAAGATACCACAAGCTGTGCAGTGCTGGGGGCGGGGGAAGTTTTGTCTTCTTGGAGAGTCTGATGCAGGTATCTTTTTATACTTGAGATAGTGATCCTGATCATCTCTTCAAGTAAATGAAAAAGCCTGAACTGTTAATTGTGTTTAAATAAGCCTAGAGCCAAACACGTTTCCATAAAAATGGTTGAAGTAAATTGGCATTAATTTAACACATTTTTATTGAGTTTAAGTAGCATGATGAAATGGGATAACTAGGTTTGGAGCTAGACATGATCTAATTACAGAATATGAGCACTGTAATTAACTTGCTGTGTGTCCTTGACCAACTAATTTCTCTGAATCTCAGTTTACTTTTTTGTACACGGAGATAACAATCTATTTGTCAATAGATTGGAATGTAGTACTTGCAATGTAATTGAGGGGCAGTGGAGTTAGAGCAACATTAAAGCCCCTAACTAAAATAATTTTTGAGTTAGAAATAAGTTTTAAAGCTGGAAGTCAGTTTAGTGGTTAATGTTGTTCAGTCGCTAAGTTCTGTTCAACTTTTATGACCATGGACTGTAGCCCACTAGGCTCCTCTGTCCATGGGATTTTCCAGGCAAGAATACTGGAGTGGGATGTCATTTCCCTCTCCAGGGGATCTTCCTGACCTGGGGATTGAACCTGTGTCTCTTGCATCTCTTTCATTGGAAGGCAGATTCTTTACCACTTAGCCACCTGGGAAGTCCCTCAATAGTTAACACATGTATATTAAAACTTTGGCTGAGAAATTCATTTTAGGCTTCCTGATTGTTATATGCTTACAAACATTTTTATGTGACTGTCAAGCCCTGAGAGTCATTTTCCATAAAATAAGTAGATAAGCAGTTTAGGTATTTTGCTAATTATTTTTTCACCAAGAAATAATTATATCTAGGCCAAATGTGAACCAACTATCAAATGGAATAAGTTTTCTGGAGAAGCAACATTATTGCCCTTTTACAGTCAGTGTGCTAATTGATGATAATTTTGTTGGCATTTTTATAAACTGGTCGTATTTGGGGATATGCTGCTTTGTTTTTTTCCTCTATCATTAACTTGTCATGAGACTCTGAAAGTTTTTGGGATTAATTCTTCCAGATGGGATAGGTGTAAGGGGACCAGGGTTCTGTTGCCTGCTTCAGTGTCACCAGCAAGTAATCTAATTTACTAGTGTCTGCACAGATGGTGTCTTTTATGACATAACAACTAAATGTGGCACTGAAACAAATGAATGACACTGTATCAATTGAATCACATAGTTTTACCATCAATACACACTCTTAAAGACTAACACATGTAAGTGGCTTCTATATGAGGTTGTTTGTGAACATTAAAAATTACTATATCGAGACAGCAAAAGAGACACAAATGTATAAAACAGTCTTTTGGACTCTGTGGGAGAAAGTGAGGGTGGGATGATTTGAGAGAATAGCATTGAAAAGTGTATATTATCATATGTGAAACAGATTGCCAGTCCAGGTTCGATGCATGAGACAGGGTGCTCAGGGCTGGTGCACTGGGATGACCCTGAGGGATGGGATGGGAAGGGAGGTGGGAGGCAGGTTCAGGATGGGGAACACATGTACACGTGTGGCTGATACATGTCAATGTATGGCAAAACCCACTGCAATATTGTAAAGTAATTAGCCTCCAATTAAAATAAAAGAATTAATTTAAAAAAAGAACAATTGGTATTCCAATGGAAGTTTTTATTTATTTGCTTGTAAGAAACAGAAATGATGAAAAAGAAAAACCATTAGAAGGTAAATGGAAGTTTCTTATAAACTGTACTGATGTAGGGGACCCAGGATGGGAACTTGAATGTTTGGGCCCCACTAAAGCTGGAAATGAAAAACTGCAACTAAGGCAAAGTTCCTCATCCCTATTTCTCCCGGGGATTTGTAGTCCCCTTTCACTGATATCTCTGCTTCTTCCTGGGCATCTGCGCTGTTCTCACTGTCCAGAGACCCGTGTTCTATTCCTTTTCATCATCCTGAATGTGTCCAATACATTCCTGTTCATCTCTTCACCCCTACTAGTCCTCAGCCAGAGCATGGCCCGTGCACTTGAGGGCCTCTAGATACCTGATCCTAGCTTCAGTGTGTCAGGTCCACATTCTCAGTATCATTCTTTGCCGGGGCTTGCTGGTCATTCCGAGTGAAGTCTCTGGTCTTTGGCCAGCCGATGGTTGGCTGGTTTTGAATCAGTCCACCCTTGTTCCAGTGCGCTTCTACCAGAGAGCTGACACTGTATGGGCAGGTGTTTAACCAGCAGGAGTTTGAGTGGGACGTGCAATGATAGACACATTTTGTAGAGTCAAATAGAAAATCGAATTAAGGCATACCCATCTCAAAATAAACTGCAGTTCATTCTTTCATTATCTTTCAGTAAGATAGAAGAGCAAGCACAGGGAACTCAGCACTCTGATAACATATCTGGGAAAATAATCTGACAAAGAATGAATATATGTGTGAAAGTGAAAGTGTTAGTCTCTCAGTCGAGTCTGACTCTTTGCGATCCCGTGGACTGTAGCCCACCAGGCTCCTCTGTCCATGGGATTTCCCAGACAAGAATACTGGAGTGGGTTGCCATTCCCTTCTCCAGGGGATCTTCCCAATCCAGGAGTTGAACTCAGGTCTCCTGCATTGCAGGCAGCTTTTTTTTTTTTTTATCATTGGAACCACCAGAGAAGGGAAAACATGACCTGTGCCACCCGGGAATTGAACCTGGGTCGCAAGAATGGGAATCTTGCATGATGCCATTACACCAGCAGTGCGGCGGGATAGATGTATATGTGTAACTGAATCACTTTGCTATGCTGAAACTAACACATTGTAAATCAACTATACTCCACTATAAAATAAAAATTGAATTTAAAAAAAGAAGGAAAGAAACAAATATGTACAACACCTGACATGTAAGAAGCCACCTTGAAGCAACGATGGTCTCCAATTATGTAACTAGGCAAGCTGTCTCAGAGGTCACAGGATAGAAAGGTTCATATACCAAATTAAGATGCTCAAATCACATAGTGTATCAAGTCAATTGGACACCTACGTGAGAAGCAAAGAGAAACAAAAAGAGGGAGGTGGTTAATGTACTTAGGTTAAGATGCAAGTGAGATGTATGGACTACACTACCCAAAATATACTGTGTTCTGTATTTTGTCTCTACTTGCTGCGTCAGCTTTGCTCACTGATGTGCATGCTGGGACCAGAATTGGGGTTTGAACAAAGGAACCCAATAAACAGAAAGCACCGGTTGCCCAAACACATAGTCTGTCTTTTAGAGAGATGCAGCAGCAAGTACACATTAGCCTGAACTGTGAGGGGTTTTATTCCTGTTTCTTGGGCAAAGAATAAGTGGGGCTTATATTGGATGGCTGATATTGAGATGACATAGCTGTCAGCCCAAAGAAGGCACAATCACACCTTATAAGGGGCTTCCCTGGTGGCTAAGTGGGAAAGAATCTGCCAGCAGTGCAGGAGACCTGGGTTTGACCCCTGGGTTGGGAAGATCCCCTGGAGTAGGACATGGCAACCCACTCCAGTATTCTGGCCTGGAAAATTCCGTGGACAGAGGAGCCTGGAGGGCTATAGTCCATAGGGTCGCAAAGAGTCAGACATGACTGAAGCGAGTAAGCAGCAGCAGCAGCACACCTTATAAATTTGTCTTTTTATCCCTTTGTATTTATTAGTAGCACTTATTTATTCTCTTATACATTTCATTATTTTATCCATCTTTAACATATCTTATAGTTTATTAACTTAATTACTATTGACATTTAACATATCTTTGCACTCTGCCTCTGTTTTATAAACTACTTGCTTACTTCCCTCCTAAATGTAACACTGTTAAAGGGTTTCACTCATCCCATTTATTTTTCTTCTAGAGCAAAACTGAATATTCTCAAATAGTAGAGCAATCACAACCCCTTCTATGATAGTTCATGGAAATAAAAACTTCCATACATGTTATCTCATTTAATATTCTCAACAGTCCTTAGAGGTGGTATGACTGTTAGGTGGGGGAGCTGAGTCTATGTGAAATTAGATAACTTGTCCAGAAATCACAAAGGCAGTAAGAGGTAGTGTTGGAGTTCACATGGTTTCTCTTCTTCTCCATGTTGTTGACATACTGATACTTCCATGGGGGTCCTCACACTTGGTAAATATGACTGATATGGCCCTCATATTACATTGAAAACATCTGCTTACAAAACTGTTTTCACATTCTACAATGAGGTGCTCAAGGAGAGAGATCGTGCCTTCTTCATCTTACTATCTGAAATGCTTGGAATACATGGACTATCCCCTGAAATACGAGAAATGTCCCCTTCTCAAAAATCAGAAGCTGTTATCCACCATATTATTGCCTTATTTTTCCTCCTCCCTGCCTCCATTCCTTCCCCTCTCTCCCTTCTTCCTTTCCTCCCAAAAGATGTTAACATTTGTGAGATGATTGTGATGTTTTGCCAGTGATGTGTTTAAATAACTTGTTTCCTTTCTTATCTTTGCTTGCTTACCGTCTTCACTGGTGATTGTGCTCCAACTGCTCAACATTTGTAGGTGAGAGAGTGATCTCTAAATGTCGTTCCGTTCAGAGGTGTTATGACCTATCTCTCCAGTAATACAAGGAGTGAAAAGTAGTTTTACTTAATGAGGCAGAACATCTGAGCTGCTGGTCTAGAAAAGATATCAATGAAAGTTGTTCATGTAACTCTTCAGCTTCTTGGTTTTTACTGTACATGCCTTCCTAGTTTCCCAAAACATAAAAATGTGCCATTTAAAAGGCATTAGATAGATTTTGCTGGCTTAACATGCTTAATGACTCAGACATTATAAAAAGTTGTGGAGCCTGTGACTCTTATGTCCCCAGCGTGGCAAACTCTTCAGGCGGAGCCAGAGTTTCACATAAGGATTATTAAAAAGGTAGGTTAGCCACCATCTAGCAGAGAATGAAATTTCTCTGTTTTATATTTTTCAAAAGATAAAGTGGCAAAGTTGGTTTGGGGATGAAAGTGCTGTAGAAGACATTGAAAGGCATGATTTTATCCTTCATTTTGTCTGATGAATAGTCTGAGAATAGGAAGGTATATTTGTTGTTGTTCAATCGCTCAGTTGTGTCCGACTCTTTGTGACCCCGTGGACTGTAGCACGCCAGGCCTCCCTGTCTCTCACCATCTCCCGGAAGGTATGAGGCATGTTCAAACTCCTATGGTGGTTTCCCAAGACTCTCTCCCACCCCTGTACTATCCATTCATTAACTCAGCAAACACTGAGTCCTCCTGCATATCAGGTACAGTGAACAAGACTGTGTCCTGACCTATTCCTGAAGTCATCTAATATATCTCAAATGCCACAGTATTCTCACCATTAATATTGTTAACACTGTTGATAATATTCTTACAGTTAACATCTCACCCAGTTAATATTGCCTTCCTCTGAAGTCCCACATCCCGTGGTTGAGCCTTTTTGTAGACACTCTCCCTTCTTACTTACTCCTGCTCTTCATCCTTTTTCCTCTTTTTCTTCCTCCCAGCTTTCCTCTTTCCCTGCCTCCCTTCCTAGAAACACTTATTACATAACTTTTGTGTTGAGGGCACTGGGATAAATGCTGGGAAGACAATGGAGACTAAGAACTCCTGTTTTTAAAGGGCTTGCAGTGTACATGGAGACTGGTATGTCAGGTCTCAAATTACAATGTGAAAAAGGTTTTGTTTTTGCATTTAATTGTATGTGTCGCCTCCACGTATGGACGTGAGAGTTGGACTGTGAAGAAGGCTGAGCACCGAAGAATTGATGCCTTTGAACTGTGGTGTTGGATAAGACTCTTGAGAGTCCCTTGGACTGCAAGGAGATCCAACCAGTCCATTCTGAAGGAGATCAGCCCTGGGATTTCTTTGGAAGGAATGATGCTGAAGCTGAAACTCCAGTACTTTGGCCACCTCATGCGAAGAGTTGACTCATTGGAAAAGACTCTGATGCTGGGAGGGATTGGGGGCAGGAGGAGAAGGGGACGACAGAGGATGAGATGGCTGGATGGCATCACTGACTCGATGGACGTGAGTCTGAGTGAACTCTGGGAGTTGGTGATGGACAGGGAGGCCTGGCATGCTGTGATTCATGGGGTCACAAAGAGCTGGACATGACTGAGCGACTGAACTGAACTGAACTGTTGCCTCCATATGGCCCAGGGGCTTCCCTGGTGGCTCAGACAGTAAAGAATCTGACTGCAGTGCAGGAGACCTGGCCTTGATTCCTGGGTCAGAAAGATCCCCTGGAGAAGGTAATGGCAACCCACTCCAGTATTCTTGCCTGGAGAATTCCATGGACAGAGGAGCCTGGTGGGCTACAGTCCACAGGGTTGCAAAGAGTCAGACATGGCTGAGTGATTAACATTTTCACTTTTTTTCCTTCATCCTCTCCGTCTGGCCCATGGTAACACCTCAACAGTTTTTTTAGAGAGTAAATCTTTCAAAATAGAATTTGGTCCCAAGTCATCTTCGTATTTTCCAGAGTTCCTTATGGATATTCATTGTGCAATTAATGTTTCCTGAATTAAAATTGTGTTTGTGTGTGTGTGTGTGTGTGTGTGTGTGTGTGTGTGTGTTAGTCACTCAGTCATGTCCAACTCTTTGTGACCCCATGGATTCTATATGTCGCTCCTGGCTCCAGGCTCCAGGCTCCTCTGTCCCTGGAATTCTTCAGGCAAGAATACTGGAGTGCCTGTATTGCCCGTAATGCCAAAAGGTTGCCATTCTTTTCTCCAGAATTAAAACAGAGAGAATCAAAATGCTGTACAAATCATGTGAGGCACTAGGTCATTCCTTGCTATTTTAGTTTTTTGCTGCCTCCCCCAACCTTTTTTTTTTTTTTAAACTTTTAATATATGTTTAATAAATTTTTAGATTGCATCTTTGAGAAATGTAGATGAGGTAGCATTGTCAGGATTTGGGGTGACTGATTATAACTGGGAAAGGAATCAGAGGAAGGGAATAGCATTGGCTGACTTCTAAATATTGGCCCCCAAAAGCTGAGTAAAATACATGAAAATTATACTAGGAGAGGGAATTTGGTTGGCAGTGAGTTACTTTTGACAAACTGAGTCTGAGCTGCCTTTCCTTTCTGAGTTTTGTTCTTTTCCTTATGTCATGATGAAAACAACTAACTTAAAAATTTGTTTGTTTGTTTTTTTTTGGCCGAGCTGGGTCTTAGTTGCAGCATGAGGGGTCGGTCCTTAGTTGCAGCATGCAAACTCTTAGCCACAGCATGTGGGATCTAGTTCCCTGATCAGGGATTGAACCCCAGCCACCTGCATCGGGAGCTCAGAGTCTGAGCCAGTGGACCACCAGGAAAGTCCCCCAAATAACTAACTTTTGTCAACCATTTATTATGTGCCAAGTGCATGGTGCTAAGTGAGGTAGATACTGTGATGCACATTTTAAATGAAGGAATTGAGGCGCAGAAAGATAAAGAAATCTGGCCAAAATCATGATGCTATAAAATTGCAGATATTTGGATTTAGTTCCATAATGTGAACTCTTTTTTTGCTATTCTGCATGACATAATGTGGTAGATACAGAATAATAGGTTTGGAGTCAACTATCCTTGAATATTTTACATGAACTTGAGTAAATTAATTAATCCCTCTGAGTTTCAGTTTGCTGAAAGTTGGGATAGTAATGTTGATGAAAAAAATTGCACAATCTACAAGTTGAGAATTATGTTTTATTTGGTGAGCATTCTGAAGACTTCAAGTTCAGAACACAGCATCTCAGGTAACTCTGTGAGACTGCTCCAAAGGGTCAAGGGGTTGGGGGTAGCCAGGATGGAAGGAGTTTTTGCAACAAAGACCAGGTATTTGGAACATCAAAAGATTAATTAAATCTTAATTAAAAAATCCCAGATATTTCAAGTTAAGGAATTTAGTGCTTTGCTATGTACGGGAATAAGCTAGAGGCTGGGCTCACTGAAGTCATTCCTCTGACAGGCACCTCAGCTATATCTGGGATCAGCATCCTGCTTTTCTCCATTCTGAATCCCCTCAGGGTGCACAGTAGGGAGTCACTGCTGTGGTGGAGGGCTTGGCAGTGGGCAACTTCTTTGTCTCCATCCTGAGTTCTCTTAGGCTTATCGTCTGGCTAGCTGCAATGTGATGGCTCAATGGCTGCAACATCCTCTGTTTATGACAGGCAAAGGATTTGCCTGATATGACAGCCAAAATGTTCATTCACAGTAATATTAATTGAAATTATTGCCTTGTAGATTATATGAAATAAGTTTCCAGAACAAGGTCTGGCTCTGAAGAAATGCCCCTTCCTTCACTCCTCTCTCTTCAGAGACCAAGTACTCTTGAGAATGGAACCTACTAAGCTCTGTTTCCTGGGGAATCAACATTCTATACCAGGGTGGAAATGCCTTGTCTGTTTCATAGGGCTTAGTGGGAAGTGGGTAATACAGTGATGGGGTTGTTGCAGAGGGCCTTTGGATCTCTAAAATCCATGATCATAGCCTAGAATTAGAATTAGTAGTCAGCTTATTCAGGGGTCTTTAATAGATCTTGATATCAGAGCACGGATGTATTCCTAGTTATTATACACAATAGTTCCTGAGCAATTGTTCCATGTCCTTAAAATTTCTTGAGAAAATTTAAGAGTGTAATAGATGGCCCCAGCCCTAGCATCCTATTTTCCAGTCTCAGCACGGCTCCTGGTTCCCTCTGCCCTTCCTGTGACAGGCTCAGCTATCTCAGCAGGCTCACTGCTCCTCTCGGAAGGGAACCCCCACACTCCTGCCACCTACTCTGTTGCTTGGGTCTCTTCTTGTTTTAGTGCTTCCTTCCTGTTTGCCTCTGAAGGGAAAACCAGAAGCCCTTCTCGCTTCAGGGACTTGCTGATGACTGTGCCATGGATAAATAAGTATACAAATAAGTATAAGCCATGGATATAAACAAAAGGATAAGCTTCCAGACCTTGGAAAGTCCTCAAAGTTTGGCTCCCAGACTTGACTCCTTCCTGACATGAAAGCTGAAAGTCCTACTGCTTTTTTTTAAATTTATTTTTAATTGGAGGGTAATCGCTTAACAATGTTATGTTGTTTTCTGCTACAACAACATGAATCAGCTGTAAGTATACGTATATCCCCTCCCTCTTGAGCCTCCCTCCTACCACCCCCATTAAGTCCTGCACTTTTTATTCTAAGTGATGGAGTCCACCAAACTCACCTCATTCCTCAGACTCCACCCTTTAATAACACCAAGTTGAATAATGGAAGGAAGGGTTGTAAGAACTGATGCCTTCTAATTTTCAGAAGGCAAGGAAATGGCAACCCACTCCATTGTTCTTGCCTGGAGAATCCCAGGGATGGCGGAGCCTGGTGGGCTGCCGTCTATGGGGTCGCACAGAGTCGAACACGACTGAAGCGACTTAGCAGCAGCAGTAGCAGTAGCAGCAATATAATCTGGGCTGGGAAGTCAAAACATTTGTTTGTTTGTTTAATGTTAGTTTTTGCCAATGTAGTGAAGCTTATAGACCAGCTCTCAGGATGAAATTTTTATGTGCATAGAATAAAATGCTTACAATTACAGAAGATAATAATTATACTAAAACAAAAGAATAGAAATATAGCGTGGCACACCTTTCAGTATATTAACCTGCAAGTGATTTTGGACAGAGTGCATTGGAAAGCAGTGACCGTTGGGTACCAATGCGAGAACACACAGCTCTATCCTTCAGGGCTAAGTGACTACTCAGGGCAGAGTTGCCCTGTAGTTGGCCCAGTATCTGTAGACAGGAAGATGATGATGAAGTGCGATTAGAGGTGGAGTCCTCAATACTACTGATATTTAAAATTAGTCATGTATAAGTGATAGGTTTGCAATAACTGTAATGTGATACAAAAATATCTGTTATTTCTCTTGGTGACAGAGTCATTGATATGGCTGATACTACAGGGCTTTATTATTTACATTTGCAGGTTAAAGAAATGCTAAATTTCAGTTAGAAATATAAAAAAAATTAAAAAATTAAATAACAAATATTTTATTTGTTATGTTCTCAAATATAAGTCCATGAATCCCAGAAATCTCTTAATAGTCCTATTGGTGGTCTCTGGACCCCAGATGAAGACTCTGTCTTAGAACCACTCTCAGCTGTTCTTTCTCTTCACTAGGTCACCATGACCTGCCCTCTGGGCCTTCCTCATTGTCACATAGTTTTATCTAAATATATTGGAATGTCACTAATATCAGAATAAATTAACTGCATCTGTAAGAATCAGGAAGCCTGAGCTGTTATTTGACTTGGGGCTGCAAAATGCAGTGATAAAATTTTGCTTCCCTATCCTTGCCACTTCTTGCATTAAAAAAAAAAATTATTTAGTAGAAGCATCAAGGGTTAGGGAAAGGAAGATGGCAAATGCAGATGGAGCATAAGGACCACATAGCTCATGGTAGATTTCCAGATGAGCATGAATATGCAGATTTTAGGCATATGATAATCAAAAGGCCTGGGGGTTCTTTTCCCAATCTCCTTATATTTTGGTGTTGTAGTCAAAGTACATTCTGATGATGCTAATTAGATTTTCCTCCCATCTGTGTTAGGATTTCAGTTATGATTGTATGTGTATCAATTTATGAATAGAGAGGAATGCCGTCTCATCTCATGGACCATCCGATGTCTGATTAAGGAAGGATAGCTAGTGAAGTGTCTCCTAGCCTCTGTGTTCAGTGTGTTGTGTTGTTTCTGAAGCGGTGTGTTCTGGAACATGACCACCTCTCTGGGCCTTTTACTGAATGTGTCTTGGAAAGCACTGACTGCTGCTTTCCTCAGTTAGCATGGACAAAAGAATACATCTTCAAATGACCATATTGGTTATTTTAGTAAGTTATATTCATAAGAGTGTGGAGTCCTGAACAAAAGGAGGAACAGTCCTGTTCTTTGCATACACACAGAGTCATCTCCCTGTAAAAAGTAAAATGTCTTTCTTACATTTATTTATTTTTGGCTTCTTTTAGGAAGTTTAGTGTGTTTTAAAATTTTTTAGTGAGATATAGTTGATTAACAATGTTGTGTTAATTTCAGGTGTAGAGCAAAGTGATTCAGTTTCACATATATGTAAATATACGTATTCTTTTTGCATTCTCTTCCATTATAGGTTATTATTAGATACTGAGTATAGTTCCTTGTGCTATTCAGTAGGTCCTTGTTAATTATCTATTTTTTATATAACAGTGTATGTATTTTAATCCAAAACTCCTAATTTATCCCTTTATCCTTCCCCCTTCCCCTTTGGTAATCATAAGTTTGTCTTCTTTGTCTGTGATTCTATTTCTATTTTATAGATAAACTCATTTGTATCATTTTTTTTTTTTTGGATTCCACATATCAGTGACATCACACTTGTTTTGTCTTTCTGACTTAACTTCACTTGGAATGATAATCTCTGCATCCATCCATCCATGTTGATGCACGTGGCATTATTTCTGTCTTTCACTCTGCATCACAGTACATCACACCACATCTGTAGGCTCTGGCCTCAGCTCCTGGTGGGTTCTACCCCTAGCTCTCTCTCACATGCAGAGACAGAGCCACCCCAGACAGCCTGCAGATCCCCAGGCACAGCCGGTCACTTCATGCCTTTGTGCATCTTGGGCCAATGGCTTGATTTCAGTCCTGCTTGTGGTGAATTCAAGGTTTTGAAGTCGAATTGTACCTCATTCATTTCAAATCCTTAAGAAATCTTTTCCTAAAATCTCTGGGAAGAGGTAAGCACTTTCACGTGTCTTCACACTACTGTGTTTAATGTTTGTATGTCAATGGCGTGATTTGTTAATTCATTCGGCACGTGTTTATGGGAGATCTACTCAGTCAGGGTCTCAGCCGTCAGGCACTGATGAGTAAGATGGACGTGTCCTGACTTTTCCGGAGTTTATGGCTCAGTCATCACTCCACATCACTGTATCATATAATTTACAAGTTTCTTCTCATCAACTCAAGAAACACAGCTCTTTTTTTCTTAATTTCCCCTCAGACTATTCACAAAATAGTTGTAGACATTATTTATAGAAGGCTTTTTACATACAGAAATTGAAAATACCATAAATTTCAAGATCAGACATCTCCTTTATTAAAAGTTCTTCTACCACCCCAACACTGGGAACTGACCAAATTTCTCAGTGAGCCTCAGCATTCTGCTAGGCTGATTCTTCCCTTTGAATCTTCAAGGCACAATCACAACTTAATTTCTCACAATAGTTTTTCAGAACAATTTAATTCCCATTCCCTTATTCACTTCCAGGCATACTTTCTGAAACCAAAAATTAATTGAGAGACTCTGATGAAAAAGTATCATCTGCCCTGGATCTTAGTATTTAACAATATAGAAGTGGTAAAAAATAAGAAACTTTAGGTTTTATTCACTTATTTGTGATTAGTGGAAAGCACTAGTGTGGAAACACTTTCTCCTCCATTACTATGATTTATGTACCTCATCCAAACTTTTAGAAGGCAGAAGTATCTACACTCAGGTTTAGTTTTAAATAACATTAGAAATTCTGCTGTAATATTGATATAATGCTATATATTGATATAGCATTTTTGACTTTTTAAAGGGCTGTAATTTTATCTTTACTGAGAGTCAATACTAAAAGATTAACGGACTAGAGAAAGATGAATTTAAATTTGTTATGAGAGACTGACTGGTTAAAACCTGGGGTGGGTCTACTGAGCCAGACCTTGCTATTTGTAATGAAATGTCAGTTTTGCAAATGTTTAAAAGACAGGCTATGTTCCACTTTTTTCTTGACTTATAGATCTTTTTCATATATCCCTCCCATTTTTTCTGATTTTATCATAGAAAGTGTCTGTGGCCTGTGAAAGTATTAAACCAAATTTCATTGTGTTTTCAAATACTTGCATGTTTAAAGATAGATTTATTTGCCTATTTATTTTATTTGTTGCAGTGGCTAATATTTTCATGACTCTTTGGATGTAGATGTGTTAATTTAAATGGAAGAAATATTTGTGTGCTTAGCTTGTTTTTAATATTGTTATTTGTCATTATCAGTACTACTAATGCTTGGTGTATTTTGTTCCAAAATTTTTCATATATATTCATTTTCTATTACTATAATAAAAATCATATGATATTTTGTGTCTTGCTTTGTTCTGCATTTTGAGCAGGGCTCAAAGTCTTTTTTCCAGCTTTATTGAAATGTAATGGATATACAACATTATGTAAGTATAAGGTTCCCAATATGTAGATCTAATCCATTTATATATTGCCAAACAATCACTGCCATAGCATTAGCTAACACCTCCATCCATTTCTTTTAAGATCTACTCTCTTCAGTTCAGTTCAGTTCAGTCACTCAGTCCTGTCCGACTCTTTGCAACCCCATGAATCGCATCACGCCAGGCTTCCCTGTCCATCACCAACTCCCGGAGTTCCCCCAGACTCACGTCCATCGAGTCAGTGATGCCATCCAGCCATCTCATCCTCTGTCATCCCCTCCTCCTCCTGCCCCCAATCCCTCCCAGCATCAGAGTCTTTTCCAATGAGTCAACTCTTCGCATGAGGTGGCCAAAGTATTGGAGTTTCAGCTTTAGCATCATTCCTTCCAAAGAAATCCCAGGGCTGATCTCCTTCAGAATGGACTGGTTGGATCTCCTTGCAGTCCAAGGGACTCTCAAGAGTCTTCTCCAAC
>NW_011494896.1:5901159-5907288 GCF_000754665.1 Bison bison bison
CTAGACGGACCTTTGTTGGCAAAGTAATGTCTCTGCTTTTGAATATGCTATCTAGGTTGGTCATAACTTTTCTTCCAAGGAGTAAGCATCTTTTAATTTCATGGCTGCAGTCACCATCTGCAGTGATTTGGAGCCCAAAAAGATAAAGTCTGCCACTGTTTCCACTGTTTCCCCATCTTCTTCCCATGAAGTGATGGGACCGGATGCCATGATCTTTGTTTTCTGAATGTTGAGCTTTCAGCCAACTTTTTCACTTTCCTCTTTCACTTTTATCAAGAGGCTTTTAAGTTCCTCTTCACTTTCTGCCATAAGGGTGGTGTCATCTGCATATCTGAGGTTATTGATATTTCTCCCGGCAATCTTGATTCCAGTTTGTGCTTCTTCCAGCCCAGCGTTTCTCATGATGTACTCTGCATAGAAGTTAAATAAACAGGGGGACAATATACAGCCTTGACGTACTCCTTTTCCTATTTGGAACGAGTCTGTTGTTCCATGTCCAGTTCTAACTGTTGCTTCCTGACTTGCATACAGGTTTCTCAAGAGGCAGGTCAGGTGGTCTGGCATTCCCATCTCTTTCAGAATTTTCCACAGTTTATTGTGATCCACACAGTCAAAGGCTTTGGCATAGTCAATAAAGCAGAAGTAGATTTTTTTTCTAGAACTCTCTTGCTTTTTTGATGATCCAGCGGATGTTGGCAATTTGATCTCTGGTTCCTCTGCCTTTTCTAAAACCAGCTTGAACATCTGGAAGTTCATGGTTTACGTATTGCTGAAGCCTGGCTTGGAGAATTTTGAGCATTACTATACTAGCGTGTGAGATGAGTGCAATTGTGCAGTAATTTGAGCATTCTTTGGCATTGCCTTTCTTTGGGATTGGAATGAAAACTGACCTTTTCCAGTCCTGTGGGCACTGCTGAGTTTTCCAAATTTGCTGGCATATTGAGTGCAGCACTTTCACA
Source organism: Bison bison bison (assembly GCF_000754665.1). Taxonomy (NCBI): domain Eukaryota; kingdom Metazoa; phylum Chordata; class Mammalia; order Artiodactyla; family Bovidae; genus Bison; species Bison bison. The sequence goes on from NW_011494896.1 coordinate 5,902,119, forward strand.
GCATCATCTTTCAGGATTTGAAATAGCTCCACTGGAATTCCATCACCTCCACTAGCTTTGTTCGTAGTGCTGCTTTCTAAGGCCCACTTGACTTCACATTCCAGGATGTCTGGCTCTAGGTGAGTGATCACACCATCATGATTATCTGGGTCTTGAAGATCTTTTTTGTACAGTTCTGTGTATTCTTGCCATCTCTTCCTAATATCTTCTGCTTCTGTTAGGTCCATACCATTTCTGTCCTTTATTGAGCCCATCTTTGCATGAAATGTTCCCTTGGTATCTCTAATTTTCTTGAAGAGATCTCTAGTCTTTCCCATTCTGTTGTTTTCCTCTATTTCTTTGCATTGATCGCTGAGGAAGGCTTTCTTATCTCTTCTTGCTATTCTTTGGAACTCTGCATTCAGATGCTTATCTTTCCTTTTCTCCTTTGCTTTTCGCTTCTCTTCTTTTCACAGCTATTTGTAAGGCCTCCCCAGACAGCCATTTTGGTTTTTTGCATTTCTACTCTCTTAGTAGCTTGCAAACATAGAGTACAGTGTTATTAGCTGTAGTCTTTATACTATACATTAGATCTCCAGACCTTTTCATCGTATAACAGGAAGTTTGTACCCTTTGACTAATATTACTCCATTTTGGCCACTCCTGGCCCTTGATAACCACCACTCTACTCTTTATTTCTCTGAGTTTGACTTTTTTGGATTTCATGTGTAAATGATATCATAAAGTGTTTGTCTTTCTTTGTGACTTACTTCATAATGCCCTCAAGATTCGTCCACGTGGTCACAAATAACAGGATTTCTTTTTTTTCTCATGGTTAAATAATATTCCATTGTTTATATATATAACATTTTCTTTATCTATTCATCATTGATAGATGCTTAGTTGTTCCCATTCTTGGTTATTGTGAATAATGCTGAAGTAATATGGGGGTTCAGATATTTCTTTGAGATCCTGTAAAACCAAAATTTTTAGTGATTGAATGATATTTCATTGAACTGATATGTGTTTACTTCATCATTCCTAGGGTTGAATAATTAGGTTGCTTATTTCTGTTTTTTTCACTAGTACAAGTAATTCTGTGATTAGCTACTTACATTTGATTTTTTTCTCCCACATTTTGATTTCCTAGAGAGGTAATTGCTGACTGTCATAAAATTATTTTTAAGTTCTTGATCTCCAAAATCTCTGAAAGGCTTGAAATAGTACACAATCCTACTAGCTGTATAGAAGAATCACTGTTTATTGATCACCAGCTGCTGCTCCTGCTGCTAAGTTGCTTCAGTCGTGTCCGACTCTGTGCGACCCCATAGACGGCAGCCCACCAGGCTCCCCTGTCCCTGGGATTCTCCAGGCAAGAACACTGGAGTGGGTTGCCATTTCCTTCTCCAATGCATGAAAGTGAAAAGTGAAAGTGAAGTCGCTCAGTCGTGTCCGACTCTTTGCGACTCCATGGACTGCAGCCTACCAGGCTCCTCTGTCCATGGGATTTTCCAGGCAAGAGTACTGGAGTGGGGTGCCATTGCCTTCTCCTACAATGAGTTAATTACTATATTGCTTTAATTAGAGTTATACTATTGGATTTTTATTACTCATTTTTTCTTTTTAAATTGTTTAATTTTTGTTCTCTGATTAATATATCATTGTCTTAGTGGTTTCTTACTTTATAAGGTTTTTATATATAATAATTTCCTTGAATGATATTTCCTGCAAATATTTCCCACAATTTGTTTTCCTTGTAATTAAAAAAAAAATTTGCTGTTGACATTCAAGAAGTTTTAAACCTTCATCTCATCAAATCTGTAGGTCTCTTCTCCTGTACTAGAAGTTAGAAAACTGGGCGTACATGTCTGGACCTCCACTGTTCCAATTTTGTAACTCTTTGGGTTTATGATTTCATCACAGGGAGTCAGCTAACACATTTTTTTTTTCCTTCTGCTTTAAGACAGTGTGTCTTAGTGAATGCTACCTTTTCATCCATATTTTAGAGAACCAGTTTTTTTTTTTTCCCAGAAAGTAAGATTTAAATTCTAAGAAACATAACAAAATCTCCTAAACAATAGCAAAGATTCAGTGTACACTTTAAGATAATTTTGTATGAAAATAATTTAAAACAGCCCTGGTTCATAAAGAGCTGTTCATAAACAGCTCTTTATTGCTCTTCACTATAGCTGAGGAAACACAGCTAGGTTGTCTGTTTGGATCCAAAGCCTGTGAACTTTCTCTGTATTTTTTTTCTTTAGTGATCAGAGACTTCTGCTTGCCTTTTTTCTTTTTTTCATTGTTATCCTTACATGAATTCAATGACAAAATGTATGAAGAGCCTGTGTTGTGCTTTGTAGTCTTCTGGATGCTGCCGATACAAATGGATCAGTTCTCTTCTGGAGTTTACACTGGGAAGAGTTGCATTATATACTAAGGAAGGATGTGGCAATTAATCTGAAACCCTCCTTCCTTTTTTTTTTAAATGAGGATGCCCCTGGAAAATACTGTGGCAGACAGAAACTGAATTTAAACCAATGTGACTGAAAAAAATCCTTCAATATCATAGTTAGAAGATCTTGATGGTGAGGAAAGATATCTAAGAAATAAAAAGTTCCCCAAAGATTTATCCTTGAACAGAAGGAAAAAAAATGCATGGACGCTTGAAATGCATTACTACTCTGGGGCTTGGGAAACTGGCTTGCCGTGGCGTTCAGTCTCCTTAGTGAAGAGATGAAGATCACATCTACTATATTTTTTAATCAACTTTCCTCATTCCAGTAAACTGAATTAAGTGCTAATGTGGTTTCTCACCTTCTTCTAACCTTCAATTAGTTATTAATAAAAACTTCAATCTGCACATCGATTCAATTGGGCTTCCCTGGTGTCTCAGTCGGTAAAGAATGTGCCTGCAGAGAGGGAGACCTGGGTTCAATCCCTGGGTCCGGAAGATCCCCTTGAGGAGGGCATGGCAGTCCACTCGGGTATTCTTGCCTGGAGGATCCCATGGACAGAGGACCCTGGTGGGCTATAGTCCATGGGGTCACGACTGAGTGACTAACACTTTCACTTTCACACAATTGCTTAAACTTCTAATTAGTCTTCTCAAGATTCTACACATCAGAGGCTATGGTTTTAGGGTCTGGCAGAAAACTTGGGTTAACATTTTGAAGTCAGTGCTGGAGAAATGTGAGGTAAGTCACCAGTCATATATTCACCATATGAATATATGAATGTATTGAATTATATATATATATATATATATATACACACACACACACACACACACACACACACATATATCGGAGAAGGCAATGGCACCCCACTCCAGTACTCTTGCCTGGAAAATCCCATGGACGGAGGAGCCTGGTGGGCTGCAGTCCATGGGGTCGCTAGAGTCGGACATGACTAAGTGACTTCAGTTTAACTTTTCACTTTCTTGCATTGGAGAAGGAAATGGCAACCCACTCCAGTGTTCTTGCCTGGAGAATCCCAGGGACGGGGGAGCCTGGTGGGCTGCCATCTATGGGGTCGCACAGAGTCGGACACGACTGAAGCGACTTAGCAGCAGCAGCAGCAGCACACACATATATATTCATTTCTGTTTATCCATTCTACATATAATAGTTTGCTAATCCCAAGCTCCCTATCTATTTTTCCCCTCTCCTCTTTGGCAACCACAAGTCAGTTTTCTATGTCTGTAAGTCTGTTCTGGTTTTGTAGATAAGTTCATTTATATCATTTTTTAGATTCTACAAATAAGTGATATCATATTTTTTTTCTCTTTCTAACTTACTTCACTTAGTATGATAATCTCTAGGTCCATCTATATTGCTAAAAATGACATTATTTCATTTTTTATGGCTGAGTAATACTCCATTGTTGGAGAAGGAAACAGCAACTCATTCCATTATTTTTGCCTGGGAAATCCCATGGACAGAGGAGCCTGGTGGACTATGGTCCATGGGGGTCACAAGAGTCAGACATGACTTAGTGACTAAACCACCACCACCACCAATGTTCCATTGTGTGTTTCATATATATATGTGTGTGTGTGTGTGTGTGTGTGTAAACTTATACACACACACACACACACTGTACCTTCTTTATCCATTCATCTGTCATTGGACACTAAGGTTGTCTCCATGTCTCGGCTATTGTGAATAGTGCTGTTATGAACACAGGGGTACCTGTATCTCTTTGATCTATAGTTTTGTCAGGGTATATACCCAGGATTGGTACTGCTGGATCTTATGGCAACTCTATTTTTAGTTTTTCGAGAAACCTCCATATTGTTTTCCATAGTGGCTGCACCAATTTACATTCTCACCAACAGTGTAGGAGGGTTCCATTTTTTCCACACCCTCTATAACATTTGCTATTTGTAGGCTTTTTAATAATGGCCATTCTGACCAGGGTAAGGTGGTACCTTATTGTGATTTTGATTTGCATTTCTCTAATTAAATTAGTGATGTTGAGCATCTTTTCATGTGCCTGTTGGCCATCTGTATGTCTTCTTTGGAAAAATGTCTATTTAAGTCTTTTGCCCATTTTTAAATTGGGTTATTTGTTTTGTTGTTGTTGAATTATATGAGCTGTTTGCCTAAGGTCACACAGCTAGTCAAGTTATAGAATTGAGTTTTGCCAGGATAATGTTTTGGTAAGACATGCAACAGAGACATCCTCAGTGATTTATCTAAAATTCCTCCAATAGTATTGGTGCATAGTGGTGACCAGGTTGTCTTTTCTATGCTGTGAAGTTTGTGAAGGATCTTAGCAAGGTTCCACTTGAGGTCACATGGTACTAACAGTCAGCTATCCTGGGAATGTCAGAGGTGAGATTCAGATAATTGATATCCATATAGTTTCTAGTATTTGTTCTTTGATACTGCAGCTGAATTCTGGCTTCTATAATGGCCTATTTGAACCCTTCCAAAGTCTAGGTCATCTGGTCCCATCACTTCATGGCAAATAGATGGGGAAACAGTGGAAACAGTGGCAGACATTTTTTTGGGGGGGGCTCCAAAATCATTGCAGATGGTGATTGCAGTTATGAAATTAAAAGATGCTTACTTCTTGGAAGAAAAGTTATGACCAACCTAGATAGCATATTAAAAAGCAGAGATGTTACTTTGCCAACAAAGGTCTGCCTAGTCAAAGCTATGGTTTTTTCCAGTAGTCATGTATGGAT
>NW_011494896.1:5907388-5933799 GCF_000754665.1 Bison bison bison
ACAGCTGCAAGGAGATCCAACCAGTCCATCCTAAAGGAAATCAGTCCTGAATATTCATTGGAAGGACTGATGCTAAAGCTGAAACTCTAATACTTTGGCCACCTGATGTGAAGAACTGACTCATTGGAAAAGACTCTGATGCTGGGAAAGATTGAAAGGGGGAAAAGGAGGGGCCGACAGAGGATGAGATGGTTGGATGGCATCACCGACTCAATGAACATGAGTTTGAGTAAACTCCGGGAGTTGGTGATGGACAGGGAATCCTGGAGTGCTGTAGTTCATGGAGTCGCAAAGCGTCAGACATGACTGAGCAATTTACCTGAACTGAACTGAACCGAAAGTCTAGATATTTGGAGGGTGTCAGAGAGGCAAGTAAGTTTATAAGGACTAACTGCTTGATATAATGATGAGCTAGCATCTGTTAGTTTCTAGACTATCTATTCTGAAGAGAATTTTTGCCTTTAGAATAGTTACTTCTTGGGACCTCCCTGGTGATCCAGTAGTTAAGAATCTGCCTTCTAATGGAGGGGACACAATTTTGATCACTGGTCAGGGAACTAAGATCCCACATGCCGTGGGGCAACTTAGCTTGAGTGCTGCAGCCAGGGAGCCCATGCTCCGCAGCTACTGAGCCTTTGAGCCACAGCTAGAGAAGCCCTTATGTTGCAATGAAGACCCAGCGCAGCCACAAAATGAAAAAAGAATAATGACTTCCTTTGTCAGTATTAGGGTATCTAGAATTCCTTAACTATGTAATCATTTTTAAAATAGGAATCCATCTTGTGTTTAGAAAGAGTTACTCTTTTCAAGGTATCTCAAATCATGGATAATTCCACAAATCTATCATGTTGTCAGTATAGGAACATGTTTTAGAAGGACTCCAAGATGGCACAAGACTGTTGAATAATTTTATTTTGCAAAGCCATTACATTGTTTTGGGGCCTTACTCTGTTTTTGTTCTAAGACCCTCTCAGTATGTTTTCCTGGAGAAGGAAATGGCAACCTCACTCTGGTATTCTTGCCTGGAGATTCCATGGACAGAGGAGCCTGGCAGGCTACAGTCTATGGGGTTGCAAGAGTTAGACATGACTGAGAGACTAAGTGCATAGCAATATGTTTTGGTAAATGCTACAGGTCTATTCGGAGAACTATTCCTATTCTGTTATTTGCTTATATACCAGTCCTATATTTGTAGCTTAAGGCCATTCATAAAAAAAAGGGTAGTGCATCAGGAGTATCTGCCTGTGGATCTGCTCTTGAGTGTTGACTTTATTGTTACTGGAAAGTTATTGGAAAAGTGATTTCTAAAACCTCTGATGGATTTGTCCTTTCTTTGCTTTCAAGACTGGACTGACACTTAGCCATTTCTTACTGGAGATAAAGCAAGTATAATCCCCAGTGAGGGTTGCCCTACACTTGGTGCTTTTTAAAATCCCTGTTCTATTTGGTGGACTTCAGGAATAACTTTATCTTTTTGGAATATTTCCCATAAGATTTGTTTTCAGTTCCTGTCTTTGTTTGTATCAGACTTCAGCATCCAATATCAAATGGACCTACTCTTAATAGCATAGGTATTAACTATTATAGGGCAGGATGATGAGGCCACTTGGTTCCCAATACCACTGAAGGTCACTAGTGAATTTCTGCATTTCCTCTTATTGGAGGATATTTGATATTGGAGGATATGTGATAATTGTCTATAAGACAGATCAAGGCCAGATTGTAAAATCTACCTGTGAATATCTACCTGTATATATTCCTGTTTTGGTGATTTTATTTTCCAAGGAAATTGTGACATGTAGGATAAAATCAGAGGGAGGAAGATGATTTAAGACAGGATAATTGGGGGAAAAAGAAAGAATATCCAGGAGAAGAAGATAAAAAGCAACAGTTAGGGGACTATCACAAGAATGAAAAGATATTGTGGGATATAAGCAATCACTGGAGGAACAAGATTTTGATGGATCCAAAAGTGTTTTTGTTGATCAACTGCTAAGTCGTATCTGACTCTTTACGACCCTATGGACTGCAGCATGCCAGACTCCCCTGTCCTTCATTATCTCCCAGAGTTTGCTCAAGATCATGTCCATTGAGTTGGTAACGCCATGCAACCAACCCATCCTCTGTCATCCCCTTCTTCTCTTGCCCTCAATCTTTCCCAGCATCAGGGTGTTTTCCAATGAGTTGGCTCTTTGCCGACTCAGGTGGCCAAAGTATTGGAGTTTCAGCTTCAGCATCAGTCCTTCCAATGAATATTCAGAAATGATTTCCTTTATGATTGACTGGTTTGATATCTTTGTAATCCAAGGGACTCCCAGCAGTCTTCTCCAGCACCACAATTTGAAAGCACCAGTTATTCAGTGCTTAGTCTCTGTTATGGTCCAACTTTCACATCCATATATGACAACTGGAAAAACCATAGATTTTACCATATGGACCTTCATCAGCAAAGTGTGTCTGCTTTTTAATATGTTGTCTAGGTTGGTCATAGATTTTCTTCCAAGAAACAAGCGTCTTTTAATTTTGTGGCTGCAGTCACCATCTGCAGTGATTTTGGAGCCCCCCAAAATAAAATCTGTCACTGTTTCCAGTTTTTCCCCATATATTTGCCATGAAGTGATGGGACTGATGCCGTGATCTTAGTTTTCTGAATGTTGAGTTTTAAGCCCACTTTTTCACTCTGCTCTTTCACTTTGATCAAGAGGCTACTCAATTCCTCTTCACTTTCGGCCATAAGGGTGGTGTCATCTGCATATCTGAGGTTATTGATATGTCTCCCAGCAGTCTTGATTCCAGCTTGTGCTTCATCCAGCCTAGCATTTTGCATGATGTACTCTGCATATAAGTTAAATAAGCAGGGTGACAATATACAGCCTTGACGTACTCCTTTCCCAATTTTAAACCAGTCCGTTGTTCCATGTCCAGTTCTAACTGTTGCTTCTTGCCCTGCATATAGGATTCTCAAGAGGCAGGTCAGGTGGTCTGATATTCCCATCTCTTTAAGAATTTCCGCATTTTGTTGTGATCCTCACAGTCAAAGTGTAGTCAATGGAGCAGAAATAGATCTATTTTTTGAATTCTCTTGCTTTTTTTGGTGATCCAACAGATGTTGCCAATTTGATCTTTGTTTCCTCTGCCTATTCTAATCCTGCTTGAGCATCTGGAAGTCTTGGTTCCAGATGCCTAGCTTGAAGTAGTTTGATCATTACCTTGCAAGGGAGATGAGTGCAATTACACAGTAGTTAGAACATTCTTTGGCATTGCCTTTCTTTGGGATTGGAATGAAAACTGACCTTTTCCAGTCCTGTGACCGCTGCTGAGTTTTCCAAGTTTGCTGGTATATTGAATGCAGCACTTTCACAGCATCATCTTTTAGGACTTACAATAACTCAGCTGGAATTCCATCACCTCCTCTAGTTTTCTTGATAGTAATGTTTCTGAGGCCCACTTGACTTCATACTCTAGGATGTCTGGCTCTAGGTGAGTGAGCACACCATCGTGGTTATCTGGGTCATTAAGACCTTTTTTGTACAGTTTTCTGTATATTCTTGCCACCTCTTCTTGATCTCTTCTGCTTCTGTTAGGTCCTTGTCATTTCTGCCCTTTATTGTGCCCATTTTTGCATGAAATGCTCCCTTGGTATCTCTAATTTTCTAGAAGAGATCTCTAGTCTTTCCCATTCTATTGTTTTCCTCAATTGCTTTACATTGTTCACTTAAGAAAGCTTTCTTATCTCTCCTTGCTGTTCTTTGGAGCTCTGCTTTCTGATGGACATGTATTTTCCTTTCTCTTTGCCTTTCACTTCCTTTCTTTTCTCGGCTATTCATCAGGCCTCCTCAGACAGCCACTTTTCCTTTCCTCATTTCTTTTTCTTGGGGATGGTTTTAGTCAGCACCTCCTGTACAATATTATGAACCTCTGTCCATAATTCTTCAGGCAGTCTGTCTACCATATCTAAGCCCTTGAGTCTATTTGTCACCTCTACTGTATAATCATAAGAGATTTGATTTAGGTCATACCTGAATTGTCCAGTGGTTTTCTCCACTTTCTTAGAATTTAAGCCTGAATTTTGGAATAAGGTGATCATGAGAAGAGCCACAATCAGCTCCAGGTCTTGTTTTGCTGATTGTATAGAGCTTCTCCATCTCAAAGTGCAAAGAACTTAATCAATCTGATTTTGATGTTGACCATCTGGTGATGTCCATGTGTAGAGTCTTCTCTTGTGTTGTTGGAAGAGGGTGTTTGCCATGTTCAGTGAGTTCTCTTGGCAAAACTCTATTAGCCTTTGCCCTGCTTCATTCTGTACTCTAAGGCCAAAGTTTCCTCTTACTCCAGGTATCTCTTGACTTTCTACTTTTGCATTCTAATCCCGTATGATGAAAAGGACACTTGTTTTGGGTGTTAGTTTGAGAATCCCATAGACAGAGGAGCCTGGTGGGCTACAGTCCATGGAGTTGCAATGAGTCGGACATGAATGAGGCTACTTAGCATGCACATGCTAGAAAGTCTGGTAGGTCTTCATAGAGTCATTTAGCTTCAGTTTCTTCAGTGTTAGTGGTTGGGGCAGAGTCTTGGATTATTGTGGTGTTGAATGGTTTGCCTTGGAAACAAACCGAGATCATGCTATCATTTTTGAGGTTGCACCTGAGTACTGCATTTCAGACTCTTTTGTTGATTATGAGCACTACTTCATTTTTTCTAAGGGATTCTTGCCCATAGTAGTAGATATAATAGTCATGTTAATTAAATTTGCCCATTTCTGTCCATTTCAGTTCACTGATCCCTAAAATGTCAATGTTCGCTATTGCCATCTCCTGCTTGACCATGTTCAATTTACCTTGATTCATGAACCTAAATCCACGTTCCTATGCAATATTGTTCTTTATGGCATTAGGCTTTACTTGTTTTTAAAATTTTTCAAATATTTCATTAACTTTAGGTAAATAAGTATTTAATGAATATATGTATTATAGTATATATATATAATATAATTTGGGATAACATGTTTTGATAAAATGAAGCTTTTAAAATTAAAAAAATAATTTTATTTATTTATTTTTGGCTCTGCTGGATCTTCATTGCTGCATGGGCTTTTCTCTAGTTGCAGTGAATGGGGGCTACTCTTTACTCCAGGGTGTGGGCTTCTCCTGTTGTGCAGCACGGGCTCCAGGGTGTTCGGGCTTCAGTTGTTGCAATTCCTGTGCTCTAGAGCGCAGGCTTGATTGTTACGGTACACGGGCTTAGTTGTTCCATGGTGTGTGGGATCTTCTCAGACCAGAGATTGAACCATTGTCCCTGCATTGGCAGATGGAATCTTTACCACTGAGCCACCAAGGCAGCCCCAAGCTTTTTAAAAAAAGACGATTTACTTATGTATTTGGCTTTGTTGGGTTTTAGTTGCAGTACATGAGATCTTCACGGCACATGCAGGTTCTTTGTGGAGTACGGACTCTCTAGTTGTGGCTTATGCTCTCTGGTTGTGGCCACAGGCTTAGCTGGTCCACAGTATGTGGGATCTTACTTCCATGACCAGGGATTGAACCCTCATCGCCTGTATTGCAAGTCAGATTCTTAACCACTGGACCACCAGGGAAGTCCCAATGATGAAGCTTTAATAAGGAATTTTTAAAGAGGTTTTTAAAAAAAAAACCACACTCATGGACAAAGAAGGTCAGATTTGTGGTTACCGGAGGCAGGTGTTAGGGGAGGAAAATTGGGTAAAGGTTGTCGAAGGCATCCGCTTCCAGATGAAAGATAAGTAGTAGGGATATGATGTATAGCAAGATGACTGTAGTTAGCACTGCTGCATGATACAGGAAAGTAGTTAAAGTGGACCAGAAGAGTTCTTGTCTCAAAGAAAGGGATCCTTGTGAGATAATGGACGTTAACTAAACTTAACTCTGGTAATCATTTCACGATACATGTAAGTCAAATAATGCTGTACAACCTAAACTTACACAGTGTTGTAGGTCACATATCTCAACAAAACTGGAAAAGAATACCAAAAGAAATTTATTCCAAAAGAAGAAGGAAGACCACTGACAGAAAATTTTCTGCCTTTTTGGTCTAAGATGGGCTATTTTGGTTGTATTCCAAGTTTACCAATGTGGTCCTGAAAGAAAGAAAGTGAAGTCGCTCAGTCGTGTCTGACTCTTTGTGACCCCGTGGACTACAGCCCACCAGGCTCCTCCGTCCATGGGATTCTCCAGACAAGAGTACTGGAGTGGGGTGCCATTTCCTTCCCCAGGGGATCTTCCTGACCCAGGGATTGAACCTGGGTCTCCGCATTCCAGGCAGATGCTTTAACCTCTGAGCCACCAGGGACGCCCAATGTGGTACTGATGCTGCTAAGTCGCTTCAGTCGCGTCCGACTCTGTGCGACCCCACCAGGCTCCCCCGTCCCTGGGATTCTCCAGGCAAGAACACTGGAGTGGGTTGCCATTTCCTTCTCCAGGGGACCTTCCCAAAACCCAGGGATCAAACCCAGGTCTCCCACATTGCAGGCAGATGCTTTAACCTCTGAGCCACCAGGGACGCCCAATGTGGTACTGATGCTGCTAAGTCGCTTCAGTCGCGTCCGACTCTGTGCGACCCCACCAGGCTCCCCCGTCCCTGGGATTCTCCAAGCAAGAATACTGGAATGGGTTGCCATTTCCTTCTCCAATGCAGGAAAGTGAAAAGTGAAAGTGAAGTCACTCAGTTGTGTCCAACTCTTCGAGACCCCATGGATTGCAGCCTACCAGACTCCTCCATCCATGGGATTTTCCAGGCAAGAGTACTGGAGTGGGTTGCCACTGCCTTCTCCAATGTGGTACTATATAACACCAAATTATTTCTGGTGACATTGTGCCATTTTGTAAAACAGGTCCAAGCAGGTATCCAGGCTAACAAAAGCACAAACTTAGAGGCAGGAACTCAGTCTGCTCCAGGTCTACCAGTATTTTCCCTATTTCTTGACTTTACCACACTCATTCCCCCTCCCACCCCCCACCCCAGGTCTATTATGTTCACCATTTCCGCTGCTCCAGCTGCTCTTTTATTTTATTCAGTTTTCTTTCTGTTCCTGGGTAACTCCTCAGGTATTCCGCTCATCAGAGCTGTCACCCTCATCACCTTATCTAAAATAGCTTTCGATCCTTTTCTCTATTTTTTTATAGCACTTACCATGCCTGATATTTATTATATATGCCTATGGTTTTGGCCTGTTGTTAGCTCCTATAGGGTTGGGCTTTGTTTGGCTTACATGCTGCTCTGTCTCTGCCATCTAGTATCATTCTTGGCACGTTTGAATCAGGTGCCTAGTAAACATTTATCAAATGAATCAAAATACAATCTCACATTAACCAGAATGTGAACTAAGGTGAAATTGCCATTAATAACTTATTTTTCTCTTTTTCTCTCAGCTTTAGTGAGGTATAATTTATGTCTCATACCATTCACCCATTTAGAGTATAAAATTCAATGGCTTATATGTAAAATAGATGATCAGTGTCCAATGCATGAAGCAGGGAAACTCAAAGCTTGTGCTCTGGGCAACCCAGAGGGAGGTGGGAGGGGGGTTCAGGATGGGGGGACATGTGTGCACCTGTGGGTGATTCATATTGAGGTATGCCAAAGACCACCACAATACTGTAAGGAAATTATCCTTCAATTAAAGTTACTTAATTAAAAAAATTCGGTGGCTTTTAATGAATTCACAGATATGTGTAATCATCACCATAGTCAATTTTAGAACATTTTTATCACCTCAAGAAGAAACTCCACATCTTTTTTTTTCAGTTTTATTGAGGTATAATTGACATACACTGTACAAGTGTAGGGTGTACAGCATAATGACGTGACTTACATATATCCTGACATCATTATCACAGTAAGCTTAATATTCATTGTCATAAAGATACAAAAAAAGAAAAAGAGGAAAATTTTTTTTCTTTGTGATGAACACTCTTAGGATCTACTTTATTAGCAACTTAAAAAAAAATAATTTATTTTAATTGGAGGCTAATTACTTTACAATATTGTAGTGGTTTTTGCCAAACATCGACATGAATCAGCCACGGGTGCACATGTCTTAGCAACTTCTAAATATACTATTCAGGAGTGTTAAGTGTAGCCATTGAGCAAAATAATCCCCAGTACTTGTTTATCTTACACCTGGAAGTGTATGACTTTTGACCATACTTATCTTACTCCCCTACTCTCACTCCCTGCCTCTGGCAACCACAAAACGAATCTCCTTTTCTATGAGTTTGTTCTCTTAGATGGCATTTATAAGTGAGATCATACAGTATTTGTCTTTTTCTGACCTATTTCCCTTTGCATAATGCCTCAAGGTTCATCCACGTTGTCACAAGTGGCAGGATTTCCTTGTTGATGGTTGAAAAATATTTATATATGTACCATTCATCAGCTTATGGACACAATGCTGCTATGAACATGGGGGTGTAGACATCTGTTCTAAATAGTAGAAACTCTGTCTCTTCAGCCGTCATTCCCTCATCCCCTGTTTCCTACCGACCACATTTTCCTTTCTTGGTATATGATCTGATGCTTGAGGCACCACTGCTGGATATTGTATGCAGCGCAAAGGACCTGACGGTACCTGCTGCACACGTGTGCAGCACGTGATGCTGTCCCTTTTAATACTCTTAAGACGTGAAGCTGGAGATACTATTCCCAGCTTTTTAGATGTGGAAATTGGAACCTAAGGAGTTAAGAAATGTGTCCGAGGCCTCATAGCTGATCCCCAGAGCTCTCCTCACTTGATGAGGTAACAGGGAGTATGTGTGAAATTCACAGCTGGCCTTTCTTTTTGGGGATTTTGTGGCAGTCAGTCTTGATGCTGGGCAGTGATGATCAAGGAGGAGGTTCTGGTTTATGCTAATGAAGGAATGTGATTCTGTACAAAATTACAGAAAGTGTAATTGATGATAGTGTCCACTGCTTTTCATTTTTTACAGTCAATATTAACAATTTGGACTTGAGTTATAACAAGAACTATTTAGAAGCACATTTTTCTCCTTCAGAATAACCATATATCTCTTTCAAATTGCAACAGTGATAATTTTTTGACCTTTAATTTATACATTCGCTGATGTAGCAAATGTATTTTTGAAATCTTCTAATACTCTAGGTATCTGCAGCCTTCCAATTTTGGAGGTTCTTTTTTCCAAGAAAACTATCTGACATACAGTAAAAACTTTATGCAAATGATATTATTATATTATTTTTATAACAAAGAAAAATAAAAAACTGACAATATACAGTAATAGAAAATGGTTAATGGATGCATTCCTGTGTTTAAAAATTATATAAGGAGGTAAAACAAGTAACATTTAATTACTCAGGAAATGCTTGGGATATAGTGTTAGATTAACAAAGTAACACTGAAAATTCAGAAACAGTATGACTGAACTATGTAAGCAAGTGTATCGATAGGTGACTTGGGGATATGTTCTGGCATTCAGATGACTAGATTTGGTTCCTGTATTATACACTCCCAAACCACCCCTCACGTTTCCTTTTTTATACTCACATCCCTAATTACTTGTGCAACGTCTACCATTTCCACTAGAACATCGATTCTGTGATGGCAGAGACTGTACTTACCTGGCTGCCTCTAGCACCTGATACAGTGCCCGATGTAAATACGTAATGGAATGTTTAAGGAAAACGTGCACCTAGATGAGGTGTTGGTGGCCTGATGGAAGATCTTAAGCGTGAGGGCTTTGAAATCAGACATCTCAAGTTTGTGATCTGGTGCTACCCCTCCTGGTATCTCTGGGACTGCCTTCAGCCTCTTCCTTTATTGTAAAACAAAGACAATTCGAATACTTGATTCACAGAGTTGTGGTGAGGATGATGTGATGTAATGTATGTGAAGGACAGGACTGGGCACAGAGAAGTTGTGCAGCAAATGACAGCAAGCCGGATCATTATCATTTTGTTCTGTATGTTCCGGTTTTCCACCATGCGACTCTATACATTTATGGTTAGAAAAATCAAGCTTAAGAAGAAAATATTGAAAAATTGGTATGTCGAATGTCTTCCTTTTCATTTTTTTCAGCTAGGAATTTGAAATACTTTCACTGACTGTTCACTGAAATATCGTCTACTTTTTGAAAATACTGTGAGAGTTTTTCTTCTCCATGGAGCCTCACTTTTTAAAGGAAAGGACCGAAATGCCCATGCTTGCAAATTCTGGAGACAATATATTTATTCCCAAGTCAAAGTTTTTATGGCATTAAAAAATAATTCCTCAGGTGTTTTTCACACACAAACTCATACAAAAGTTTGTTGAAAATCCTTTAGTCACCAGGTATAAAATATAAAAAAAAATGACTAATTTGGCCCCTAGCACTCCAGAGGATCTATACTGGGAAAACTTTTTTTAAAAAATGCAAGTGCCTAGGGAAATAATCTAAGGGATTCTAGACAGGAAAATGGCAGAACACCCAACACCCATCTCTAGGAACGCTGTCACCTTTACGGATTGTTAGTTGTGTGTGCACAGCTGGAGGCTTTTATTAGTTAGAATGCACAGCAAAAACAAATTCCATATCCAATTCTATCATTGCCTCAATAATGATATTTCTGGCAAACTACAACTCCTCGCTGAAGACTCAAGTTAAATGTCTTCCTTGAGAAGTCTTTCATGACCCCCACTCAGAGTTCAGTTTGCTTTGTTTTTAGGTTGACTATGTGTGT
This sequence comes from Bison bison bison, assembly GCF_000754665.1. Lineage (NCBI taxonomy): Eukaryota > Metazoa > Chordata > Mammalia > Artiodactyla > Bovidae > Bison > Bison bison. The sequence goes on from NW_011494896.1 coordinate 5,918,096, forward strand.
GTTATCTGTTTTCATTAAAAATGCCTCTAAGGAAAAGTATTTGTCTTGTTTTCTGGTATTATTAGCAAAGTGCCTGGTGTGGGACATGATCAGGAAATATTGTTGAATTAATGAATTAACGAATGAGTTAAACAATCTGACAAAACATCCTTTTAGTCAAGCAGGATTCACAATCACAAAAAGAAGAAATAAAGAGAAAACATAAGTTTAAGTTTCTTTGACACAGTACAAAGATGGCTTCTGGTCACACATTTATGTCTGAAGAGTATTGATTAACACTGATGATTTTTCTCTCTTAGTTTGTGAGTTATTTAATTTAGCTTGCCAAATCCTTGAGGGCAAGAGTCATATCTCAGGCATCTTTGGATCTCCTGTGGTGGTTCCTGTGTTTGGATCTCCATGAGCAGATTATAAAAGATCTTTCATTCTGCTCAAGTCCCTCAGAAGATATCTTCTTGATGAAATGGTTCTTAGCGCCTAATTCTCAAACTCCTCTTATTGTAGTATAAGCATCTCATGACAGTGTTTTCCACATGATATTAGTTTAAGAAAAATTATATTTACATCTTTCAAAATAAATACATTTTAAACAAATTGATGTGAAGTAAGTTTTGAGTTACATTCTAGATACAACTGATAGATTGTCAGAGTCACCTAAAATAAAGGTGCAGGGAGATCAAACCAGTTAATCCTAAAGGAAATCAACCCTGAATATTCTTCAAAAGGATTGATGCTGAAGCTGAAGCTCCAATACTTTAGCCGCCTGATGGGAAGAGCTGACTCATTGGAAAATACCCTGATGCTGGGAAACATTAAGGCAAAAGGAGAAGAGGGTGGCAGAGGATTGAGATGGTTGGATAGCATCACCAACTCAATGGACATGAATCTGAGCAAACTCTGGGAGATAGTGAGGGACAGGGAAGTGTCACAGTCCATGGGTGTGTCGCAGTCCATGGGGTTGGAAAGAGTCAGACACGACTTAGTGACTAAACACACACACACACACACACACACACACACGCACACATGCACACACACATACACTCAGGTGCCTGAGTCTCTTTCTTACAATATTTCTTAGCCTTCTGGGGAAGACAGAGAAGTCAGCAATTGTAATGACTTGAGCCCAAAAGAGGACTTCCCTGGTGGCTCAGATGGTAAAGAATCCGCCTGCAATGCAGGAAACCTGGTTTCGATCCCTGGGTCAGGAAGATCCACTGAAGAAAAGAATGGCCACCCACTCCAGTATTCTTGCCTGGAGAATCCCATGGACAGAGAAGCCTGGCAGGCTAGAGTCCATGGGATGGCAAAAGACTTGAACACAACTTAGTAATTAAACAACAATAACAATGTATCTATTATATTATTTGTTGTTGCTCAGTCATATCTGACTCTTTTCCAACCCCATGACTGCAGCTTGCCAGCCTCCTCTGTCCACAGAATTTCCCAGACAAGAATACTGGAGTGGGCCGCCATTTCCTTCTCCAATATTATATTTTATTATGTATAATGTATATAATATATTATAAATATATATACAAACTGGGCTGGAGGCTTAGAATAGAATGTGATTAATTTTTCTTGGGGGTCGCTAGGGAAGTGTGAGAAAGTGGATGATTTGGGGGCTTTGTCTTGAAATAGGAATAGAATGCTCCAGTTATACAAGGGGAAAAGTTTATTCCAGGAAAAAGAACATTATGAGCAAAGGCACAGTGTTTCCAAGAAACCCCAGTAGCTCACTAGTTCTTAGGCTTAAGTGTTGAGGTAGTTTGGAGATGGTTCTGAGCAGGAGCCAGTCATCATGACTCTAGTGACCATACTTCAAACTTTGGACTTTACCAGGCAAATCAGTGCTTCTCCACTGGGGAGGCACACGTCAGAGTGATCAGTTCTGATTTCTGGGCTTTCTCTAAGCCTCCTGAATTAGAAAGTCCAAATGTGACCCTTTAGTATATGTTATTTTCAAAGCTCCGTGGACCAATCTGATGCAATGACACTTCAGGGAACAGTGGCACCATTGAAAGTTTAAAGCTTTTTCATTGTTGCACAAGGTATTCTCTTGGTTTTCTACTGTTTGGATGACCTACTCCTGTCTCATAAAACACGAATTGGATTGTAATGCTTGCTATCCAAGCTTGTAATAATTATTTGACATTTTCCATTCAACTATGCAGGATAAGTGGAATCTGGTGACTATGGAATCCACCTTCTCTGTGGAAGTAACCTTGCCAGAAGCTGCGTAATGTGAAAATGGCCATGAGTGATTTCTTTTAAAACCATTTTAGTTATAAAAATCTTCCCAAAGTATAGAATTGAATAATTCAATAGATTTTTATGAAAGAATCAGGTACTGAAGGTCCTTTACTGAGGCATGGAAACCAATATATATTTAGGATGAGAAAAAGATTTACAATATATTACAATTTTGAAAAAGTTCACAAAATCAGGCATGAATTTTTTCTAATGATACAACATGTAAAAAAAGAAGGAAGTCTTGCAGTATGTGATGACAAGGGCGAACCTGTAGTGCATTATACTAAATGAAATAAGCAGTCGTAGAAGGGGGTCTCAAAGAGTTAGACGCAACTGGGCACACATGCGCACATGTGCAGAGATGGACAGTGCGTGTTTCCAATTTCTATGAGGTTTCTAAAATCGTCAAACTCACAGAAGCAGAAAGTAGAATGATGGTTGCCAGGGGTTGGAGGGAGGGAGCAATGGGGTCTTATTGTTTAAATGGTACAAACTTTCAGTTATGCAAGATGAATAAGTTCTAAAGATCTACCCGTACAACAGGTAGGTTGTCTACAATAATGTATTGTGTATACAATAATGTATTGCACACTCAAAATTTTGTTATACAGGTGGATCTCATGTTAAGTGTTCTTACCACAATTGAAAAAGAAAAAGAATGACTGTATCTTCAGTTGGTACTTGTCTTACTCCTTTCAGTAATTAGTGGATGGAATGTCTCAGTATTTGGTAGACAGAATAAACAGAAGTGAAATCTATATCTTTTGTTATTGAAATGGATAAATTATCCAGCTGAAGGTAGGAAATTAAATCATTTCAAGCAGAAAAATAGATGATCTTCTTTCCCCGATGAAATGGTAGGTAGAGCGTATGATATACTTGGGAGATGGGTTCATGCTACATCATGGTTTGAGATTTCAGCACCAATTGTAAAGAGCTCGGTGGGAACGCTTGCATTTCATGCCTCAGTTTTGAGTGGCATCGAAGCTTATTCAAATCAGCATATTGAGTAGGAGAGGGACTAAAGACACTGGGAAAGAGAAAAATCAGGTAGCTGAAGCTACTTCTGTTTTAATTGCTTTAGGAACTGCTGATATTTTTTGGAACAAGGGAAATACAGAGTTACAGAATTGTGTGGCTAGAGAATCTAAAAAATTATTCAGTTCAGTTTTCTACCTCACACTTACACCTACCTTCCTGAAACAATTTTGCTTTTCATCTAATCCTTAACTTTTAAAATGACATGACTTCTATGTGTGTGTCTAAGTCACTTCAGTTGTGTCTGACTCTGCTCCTCTGTCCCTGGAATTCTCCAGGCAAGAATACTGGAGTGGTTTGCTATGCCCTCCTCCAGGGAATCTTGCAACCCAGGAATCAAACCCAAGTCTCTTACATCTCCTGCCTTGGCAGGAAGGTCATTTACCACTAGCACTGCCTGGGAAGCCCCAAACACATGAGTCTTTTCAGTAAGAAACTGATCAAGAGTTTTCTCAGCCCTTCCTTTTATATCTCCAGTGATAGGGATTCTACTGCACTTGTGAAATGTTGTTTCAAACTTTTTCTTTCTATTAAGCTTGGGCTTCCCTTGTGGCTCAGCTGGTAAAGAATCTGCTGCAGTGTGGGAGGCCTGGGTTTGATCCCTGAGTTGGGAAAATCCCCTGGAGAAGGGAAAGACTACTCATTCCAGTATTCTGGCGTGGAGAATTCCATGGACTGTATAGTCCATGGGGTCTCAAAGAGTCGGACATGACTGAGTGTCAAAGTTTTTCTATTAAGCATATACTGTTATGGTGGAGAATATGCATTTGAGACTCCAGCAATCCTAGGTTACTATCCACTGCTCATCAGTCATAAATTATTTAATTCATTATTTAACTTCTCTAAGCCTCTGTTTGGAGAAGGCAATGGCACCCCACTCCAGTACTCTTGCCTGGAAAATCCTGTGGACGGAGGAGCCTAGTGGGCTGCAGTCCATGAGGTCCCTAAGAGTCGGACACGTCTGAGCGACTTCACTTTCACTTTTCACTTTCCTGCATTGGAGAAGGAAATGGCAACCCACTCCAGTGTTCTTGCCTGGAGAATCCCAGGGACGGGGGAGCCTGGTGGGCTGCCGTCTATGGGGTCACACAGAGTCGGACACAACTGAAGCAACTTAGCAGCAAGCCTCTATTTCCTCAGCTGTGCAAGGAGCCCTACACGTGCATTGTCAGGATTAAATGAGATGGATCACATAAAGTACTTAATACAGTGCTGGCTAGATAATAAAAGCTTAATAAATATTAGCTTATTATTATTGTTAAGAAAATTATTCTCATTATACATTCTAGACCACTAGAGTCTTAGCCACATGGAACAAATCTAATTCATCATTTGTCATAAAGACTTTCATGTATTTGGAGATGATTTTCATATTTTTTAAGTAGGTAGAGGTAAAGAGGATGAAGTAGATCATTAGAAAATTAATGTTATACAATGGGATTTGATATTCTAACGTTTCCCATTCTTGATATTTATCATAGTCACTATAGTGTATATGTATTTATTGATGTGCCCTGAATATATGTTAATGTCTTTCTTCTTTGCATCATGAAACAGTGATCTGATTCTCAAGAGTAAAAATTTATAGTTAAATGTTTAAGCAGATTGATTTGCCTGAAATTTTAACTAATCCTTTTCTATTATTGGTAGACCATTTTGTTTTTTTTTAAATTGAAGTGTAGTTGATTGATAATGTTGTGTTAGTTTCAGGTGTATAGCAATGTGATTCAGTTGTTCATGTATGTGTATGTGTATTCTTTTTAAGACATTTTCTTATAGTTAATTTGCAATGTTGTGTTTAATTTTGCTGTACAGCAAAATGTCTCAGCTATATATATATACATATATATATATATATTGATTTTCACATATGTATGTATTCTTTTCCATTAGAGGTTATTACCAGATATCAAATATAGTTCCCTGTGCTATACAGTCGGAGAAGGCAATGGCACCCCACTCCAGTACTCTTGCCTGGAAAATCCCATGGACGGAGGAGCCTGGTAGGCTGCAGTCCATGGGGTCGCTAAGAGTTGGACACGACTGAGCGACTTCACTTTCACTTTTCACTTTCATGCACTGGAGAAGGAAATGGCAACCCACTCCAGTGTTCTTGCCTGGAGAATCCCAGGACAGAGGAGCCTGGTGGGCTTCTGTCTATGGGGTCGCACAGAGTTGGACACGACTGACGTGACTTAGCAGCAGCAGCAGCAGTGCTATACCGTAGATCTATGTTGTTTATTTTATATATAGTAGTGTGTATCTGTTAATTCCAAACTCCTAATTTATGCTCTTTCCCTTTCCCTTTTGGTAACCTTAAGTTTATTTTCTATGTGAGTCTATTCTCTTCTGTAAGTTCATTTGTATCATTTTTAAAGGTTCCACATATAAGTGATATCATAGGATATTTATTTTTCACTGACTGAATTCACTTAGTATGAAAGACCATCCATATTGCTGCAAGTGGTATTATTTCATTGTTTTCTTATGGCTGAGTAATATCCCATTGTATATATGCACCACATCTTTATCCATTCATTTGTCAACAGGCGTTTAGGTGGATTCCATGTCTTTGTTGTTCAGTTGCTCAGTTGTGTCCAACTCTTTGCGACACCATGAACAGCAGCACGCCAGGCTTCCCTGTCCTCCAGTATCTCCCAGAGTTTGCTCAAACTCATGTCCACTGAGTCACTGATGGTATTCAACTATCTCATCCTCTGTTGCCCCCTTCTCCTCTTGCCCTCAATCTTTCCCCGCATTGGGTTTTTTTCCAGTGAGTTGTCTCTTTGCATCAGGTATCCAAAGTACTGGACTTAGAGCTTCAGCATCAGTCTTTCCAGTGAATATTCAGGGTTGATATCCTTTAGGATTGACTGGTTTGATCTCCTTGTTGTCCAAGGGACTCTCAAGAGTCTTCTCCAGCACCACAGTTTGAAAGCATCAATTCTTTGGTGCTCAGCCTTCTTTATGGTCCAACTCTCACTTCCATACATGACTACTGGAAAAACCATAGCTTTGACTATACAGACCTTTGTCAGCAAAGTGATGTCTCTGCTTTTTAATACACTGTCTAGATTTGTCATAGCTTTTCCTTCAATGTCTTAGTTATTGAAAATAGTGCTTCTATGAACACTGAGATGCATGTATCTTTTCAAATTAGAGTTTTCATCTTTTCTGGATATATGCCCAGGGGTGGGATTGCTGGATTGTATAGTAACTCTATTTTTAGTTTTTTTAAGAAACCCCCATACTGTTCTCCATAGTGGCTGCACCAATTTACATTCCCACCAACAGTGTAGAATGGTTTCCTCTTTTCCACACCCTCTCCAGCATTTATTTGTAGACTTTTTGATGATAGTCATTCTGACTGGTGTGAGGTGATATCTCATTGTAGTTTTGATTTGCATCTCTCTAATAAGTAGTAATGTTGAGTATCTTTTCATGCTGGACAGTTCTTAATAATAACAATGTCCATCTTCACATTTTCCCATTTATGGTATATAGTGCTTGTCATTTGGATTAGAGAAATTCAGCCTTTTTAGTAGTCTGATATAGCATATTTCAGATATACACAGTCTTTACAATTAGACAGGCATATGGTCTATAACCACTCTGCAATGTATAACCTTGGGCAACTTACCCTTTTAGTTTAGATCTTTACTTTTCCTATTTATAAAACGAGGAGAAAGATCTGTCACACGATATTTGTGAGATATTATGAGATAATAATCATAGCTGTTGCTGCTGCTGCTAAGTCGCTTCAGTCGTGTCTGACTCTGTGCGACCCCATAGATGGCAGCCCACCAGGCTCCCCCGTCCCTGGGATTCTCCAGGCAAGAACACTGGAGTGGGTTGCCATTTCCTTCTCCAATGCATGAAAGTGAAAAGTGAAAGTGAAGTCGCTCAGTCCTGTCCAACTCTTAGCAACCCCGTGGACTGCAGCCCATCAGGCTCCGTCCGTGGGATTTTCCAGGCAAGAGTACTGGAGTGGGGTGCCATTGCCTTCTCCATAATCATAGCTACCCTTTATTAACCACCTATTATATGCTAGTTATTATGCATACATATATATTATATTGATCATCCTGAGTTCTACTAATTATTTTGCAAGGTAGAAACTACATTTTCCAAATATGTAATGAACATAGCAGTCAAAGCATTATTTTCCATTGTCTTGCCTTGTTGAAGATTTTTGTAAGAGTTTTTCAGTTTCACGATGTAAAAAGCATCAGTATGGTAGATGGGTTAAGAACAGAAACTCTGTTTCAGACAGTTTGGGTATACAATCTAGCCCTACTATATCTTAGCTGTATAAGCTTGGTCAAATTATTTAACCTTTCTAAGCTTCAACTTGCTTATTTGTAAAGTGGGAATAATAACATTGATACCTCATAGGATTTTATGAGATTAAATTAGATAAGCTATTATAATGCCTGGCACATAGCAAGTTCCATATAATAATAAAAGCTAATACTTTAATTGTTTTTACTATGTAACAGATAATATTTGAATTAATCCAAATATATTAAATAATACATTTCTCAATACAGTCTTACTAGGTAGTGTATTACTCAGGGTTCTCGAGAGAGAAACAAAACCAATATGATAGTTAGATAGATAGAAATAGAGAAAGAGATAGAAATATACAGAAAGAGATTTATTATGAGGAGTTGGCTCATGTGGTTATGGAGGATGAGTAGTCCCTTGATCTGTTATCCATAAGCTGGAGGCCTAGGAAAGCCAGTGTAATTTTAGTCTAAACCTGAAGGCCCGAGGTATCAGGAGAACCAGTGGTACAAGTCCCAGTCTGAATCTGAAAGCCTGAGAACCAGGAGTACTAATGTCTGAGGGTGAGAGAAGATGGATGTTTCGGCTCAAGCAGGGACTGATTCAGGCCCTCAGTGGATTGAATCACTGCCGACCCACATTGGTCAGGGTGACTTTCTTACATAGTGCATTGATTCTAATGCTCGTCTCTTCCAGAAGCGCCCTCACAGGCACGCCCAGGAATAATGTTTACTAGCTTTTCGGTATCATTTAGCTCAGTCAAGTCAGCCCATAAAATTAATCAGGCAGGTAACATATTTCCCTTTTTTTATAGAGTGAAAAACAAAGGCACAGATAGATTATATTTCTTGTATCAGATATAAGAGATAGACAAAAAAGGGATTGTATCAAGAATATGACAGAGAAGGCAATGGCACCCCACTCCAGTACTCTTGCCTGGAAAATCCCATGAATGGAGGAGCCTGGTAGGCTACAGTCCCTGGGGTCGTGAAGAGTCGGACATGACTGAGCGACTTCACTTTCAATTTTCACTTTCATGCATTGGAGAAGGAAATGGCAACCCACTCCAGTGTTCTTGCCTGGAGAATCCCAGGGACGGGGGAGCCTGGCGGGCTGCTGTCTATGGGGTTGCACAGAGTCGGACACGACTGGAGTGACTTAGCAGCAGCAGCAGCAGCGGCAAGAATATGGTGTGTGTGTGTGTGCAGCATTCTACAAATCAGTAAAGAAAGCACAAATAACTTAATAGAAAAAATGAAATCAGGGAAACAGTAATCCCACATACTGGAGAATATGGAGAAACAAGCTCTCTTAGATGTTGCTATTATATATGTAAATTGGGTCAACCACGTTGGGAAACAGTTTGGTTTTATCTACTTGATTTAAATATTCATGTGCCTTATGATCCAGCAAATCCACGCTGACACATAAATACTCAAGGGAAACTCTTGCATGTGTACAACAGGAGTTCTGCAAGAATGTTTATAGCAACTTTTTTCACAATAGCAAAAATCAAATGGCTCAAATAATCATCAGAAGGAAAATAGGAGAATCCATGGGGGTCTATTCCTTGAATGGACTATTATAGAGCAATCAAAGTGGATGGACTACAGTGACATGCAAAAAGATGGGTGAATATTAACAAATATAATATTAAGTAAAAAAGTGAATCTCAAAATTACTTATAAGCTGGTACATTTAACTTACCTATGAATTTGAAAACAACTAAATAAAATATTTTTTAAAATACATGCAGTTGTAATAAACTTAAAAAAAGAAAACCAAAGGAGTAGTGTGACACAATGAATTATGACAATTGTCTTGAGTGCGGCAGATATGGAATGTGAATGGTCAAAGTTAGAGGTAGGCTAGTGTCAAGACCCTAACTTTTGTTTTGAGAAGTGAGTTCATCAGGTTCTATGACATTATTAGAAATTAAGTGAATAAACAAGCTATACATGGAGCAATAAGAATGTGTCATCAATGTAGGAATATGATTAATCCATTTTTTGTTCATCCAAAAGGAGAGAAAAAAAATCCCAGCTCATTTGGCTCTATAGTCCATAGTCTATGCTATAGACTGCTATGACTTTATTATTGTTATTACTATATTCTAAAATGAAATAGGTTTATATAGGTTGTTTAAATAATCCATGTATCAAATATGGTTCTGAGTTCTGAGAATACAGATGTAAACAAGACAAACATCATCTCTCATTGAGTTTACATTTTTCAAATTGCATGTGAGCCCAGCAAAGCCACTCAGGTGAAACAGGGTGTCTGATGAAGGGCTTCTGGGAAGGACTTTCCTCCTTTTAATAACAGACAAGAATGATGTAGTTGTGCTTATTTGGGAAACTGGAAACAGAGAAGCATTTTTCAGTCATTAGAGGAGTTTCTTTGAGAATAAAGCTTACACGTTGAGGATGAAAGAACCGAGGTCCACGATAATGTTCAGTAACTGAGTTGACCACTGCAGGAGCCACCTTATTTAGGGTTTACACTAATGCTTCTATGGGATGATAAATTTTCCTTATTGCTTAAGTTATTCAGAGTTGGGCTTTCCATTGATTGCAACCCAAAGGACCCTAGCTGAAAACTAATTTGGTGCTAGGAATGAGATATTCCAAGGAACAGACCCTAAAAGTTTGGAGTTGTTAGGGATAGCTAGAGAATCGTGACTTCCCAATGTCCATAAATATCCCCTTAAAGGGCTTTCATTCTTCCAGAATAGTGATATGAACTTCAAATATAAAATGATGTGGCACAGCCTAAAATTAAGCTTATCGGTTACAGAAAGATGTTACTTTACATGATTAATATAACTGGTGATCATGAGCCCCTGTTAGAAAAGTTGTGATGAGACAAGCTCTAACTGCTCCACTCTGCTGCCTCCCTTTGGCTTCCTTTGCTAAATAAATAAGGAAATGTGTTTCTTTTGGTGTTTGTTCATACTCTACCACTCACCAGCTCACCTTGTACTTGGTGCCATGAAAACCACAAAAATGGTAAAAAGACACAGGATCTACAAGTAACTCATACAAAGCTGTGACAATCTGAGTGACCCATAACTGGTGCTCTCAAAATACAATGGAGATTCTGAAGCATGAGAAATCCCATTTGGATGGTAGGAAAGAAAAGGCTTAAGGTTGCACAGCATTTACTTCTCCAAGTTAAACCTCTTGGACATGCTTTCCATACAGTTACAGTTCTCGCTTCAGAGGCAATCCCTGGGAATGAAAAGATCATGCATTTGTAAGTCTGGATAGCTCAATTCTGATTTTCAGTAGTTGTGCTCCAAATTTGCATTATACTTGGATAACCTTTGGAAACTCACTTTGCTTTTCTAAACGTCAGTGTTCTCATGTGAAATGGAAATTTTATATGTATCCTAAAGGCTGGATACCAAAACTAAGTGCTTGGCCCATAGTCGGTTAGGCAACCCTCCCCCCACCTTTACAATGTATTTTTCCTCCGTCTTTTTCTGGTTTTACTTGTCTCCCATACTTTCCTCAGATTTTTGTTTTGGCCTTTGAGGCATTCAAGGTTATACATTTCATATTGCTACTAATTTTGCAATCAGTGTGTCCTAACCTCCAGCGTTTCCCACTTGGTTTATTGTAATCTAATCGTAAGCACTTCTGATGCATCCATTCTCAATCAGCTTTTCCCTCTGGTCTTGACATTTCCCTATTGATTGAGAACATCTTTGAGAACATTCCAACTCTTCCAGGTCTAATATGTAGAGAGGATTAGCACCTCACCCACTGAATACTTTCTGCTTCTTCGTCATAGTTCCTTCCCTCTGCGTTGAGCTGGATTTAACACAGGTTTCCAAGGATTCTCTTTGTTGGGAATTGACATTAGATATTTTGCTACACACACACACGCATATATATATTTCATATTTCTAGTCCAGTATTATATGCATCAGACAAATGGGTTGTCTCATTCCTATATTGATCATTATGGGATGGTACTCAAGGAAATAGGTTCAATTTTACCTTTAACAGCTACTCAATTTGTGACCTTATACAAGCTACTTAGCTTCTCTGTAAAATGGAAATGATGATAGCATCTTCTTTAAGGAATTATTGAAAAGGTTAAATGAGTTAACTTTACACCCTGGCAAAGTGGGTGCTTAAAAAGTATTAGCTATTTTTACTCATCTCTGGTGCATGGGGAACTTTACTAATATGCAATTTAAAAAATTTACTATAAAAAGAGAAGCTAGCATTTATTCAAAAACACCATGTGAAGATCCTGAACAATAACAGTAGCAGCCAGCATTGCTGATCTACAGTGTATCAGGGGTGTGCTGGGTGCTTTACCTAAATGAACTCAAGTGAGCCGTTTAAAACCCTGAACCAAGGTCATAATTAGCTGGGTACAGATAGCTCACAGTCTAAAATCCTTTAATAACTTTGGGGTCCACCATTCCCATTGTAACTAAGACTTCATCACCACCCAAAAATGTGGATCCAGCTTTAGTGCATGTTTGGTATTATCTGTTCTCTCCTACGCCGTGTCTCCCCAACATAGACTCACAGAGCTTGCTTCCTCCCTAGACTTCAGATTCTTCGTATTAGAAACTCTTTTTAGCATCCTAACTATGCACAGGTGTTTCCCCCATTATTGCTTATGAGTTAAACCTGGTGTTCCACTAGACAAAACGCTTTCCTTGGCATTTTCCTAGTGGATTTGCTCATGGATGGATGCCTCCCTCCAGCAGTCTGGATGGGATGCCAGCAGGGTCCAGCTTCACAAAGGTATGTCCTGACGGTTACTCCTCTGTTCTTGGGGAAAATATTATCTCTGACCTTAGGAGACAGAGGTATGTGGAGAGTGCTGGAGAAACAGAGAGGAGGGTGATGTAGAGGGTGGTCATTTTTGGTCATGGAGTCAGATGGATTTGGAGGGAAACTCTAGTCATCTTTTCTACTAAACTTTATGACCTTGGGTCAGTGAACCTTTTTAAGCTTCAGATACATAATCTATAAAAGTGGGAAAAAGTTAATACCTATTTCACTGGGTTATTGTAAGAGCAAACAGATAATCCGCTTACAGTGCTAAGGACTGTGCTCCCACTTGAGAACACTTCAGTGTCAGTTGCAATTATTATTTTTGTTAGTGTTTTATTACCAATACTATCATTTATTGAGCATCTGACATAAATTAGGCATGGCTAAAGTTGCTTTGTTCGTGACTCTCATTTAAATGTGGCATATATCATGTTTTAATGTTTTTGAGTTTTGCTGTGCAGAAAAATGGGACAGTAGAGGGGATTTGGAAGCTAAGAGAATTTTTTTTTTTTAGTATGGGGGATGTGATAATTTTTATGATGTCAAAATAAACAAGAAGTGAGACAAAGGATACAAGGGAGAAAAGGATAACTGGGGCCACGAGAGAGTGAAATTCAGAGCATATGTAAAGGATAGAGAGAGAGACTGTTGTTAGTAGAAGGAACATTTCATGTTTAAAACAGGGAAGGAGGAAAGGCTGCAGATTAGGTATTTTGGAAGATTAAAAGTGTGGCAGCTCCTGCCAGGTGGCTTCTCTTTTTCTCCCTATGTAAAATACAAGCAATATGGGTAAAGGATAGGCCTCCCACTCCAGTACTCTTGGGCTTCCCTGGTGGCTCAGGTGGTAAAGAATCCGCCTGCAACATGGGAGACCTGGGTTCGATCCCTGGGTTGGGAAGATCCCCTGGAGAAGGGAGTGGCAATCCACTCCAGTATTCTTGCCTGGAGAATCTCATGGGCAGAGGAGCCTGGTGGGCTATAGTCCATGGGATTGCAGAGAGTTGGAGATGACTGAGTGACTTTTAATTTCTTTGCCGGGCAGTGTTGAGTTTGGGCTTGTTGATCATGAGTGACTGTAGGCTGAAAGCAATTTTCCTGATTAAGTGATACCTTTCAGCAAACTCAGCTATGTGAATGAGGTAGTGAGTGAGAAGGCAGAAGGTCAGGCTCATTCGGGGTTGGTGTGAAGATGATTGAGGTAGATATGGACAAAGGAGTTAGGGATGCTAATATGACCTTCATAATAATAACCATGGGCCATAGTTCTAGCCTGGGGTCTGTGTGATAGAAGGCTGGTGATTGGATAAAAAATGGAGGGGTCAGGGCTTCCCTGGTGTCTCAGTGGTAAAGAATCTGCCTGCCAATGCAGAAGACAAGGGTTCGATCCCTGGGTCAGGAAGATCCCACACGCTGTGCAGCAACCAAGCCTGTTCACTACAGCCATTGAGCCTGTGCTCTAAGGCCCTTGCTCTGCAATGAGAGAAGCCGCTGCAATGAGCAGCCCAGGCTTACTGCAGCTATAGAAAGCCCACGCAGCATCGAAGAGCCAGTACAGCCAAAAATAGATGAACAAATAATGAACAAAGCTATACATATATATTAAGTGGAGGGGTCAGTGGACTGGGGATCTCAAATGAGGCTGAAGAATAACTGATGTGGAGTGGAGGGGTCAGTGGACTGGGGATCTCAAATGAGGCTGAAGAATAACTGATGTGGAGGTGCTAGGCCAAATAGGCTGGGAAAGTGGTAGGAGTTTATAGTTGGTGAGTAGGAGATTGAATTTATAATTTTAGAGGTGATACAGTTTCCGGCAATGTCATAGTCCAGACCACATGCAAGGTGAGTGAGGTATAAGCCTTTGTTGTTGGGAGATTGAGCGCTGTTTGTCAGAGCAACAAAGCTGATTAATATGGGGGAGTACAGTGACTTGGACTTCCCCCACCCAAGGAGCCCCTGAGGCTTCAAGGTTCACTGCTCGACAGGCAATGATCCAGGCAAAGCTCCTCACTGGGTAATGAAGTCTCAGTTTCAGGTGTTTTCATTTCTACCAGATACTGGCTTTAAAATGCAGACAATGTCTTTCAGGGAAGTTGTCTTCTGCTTTGTTAACCAGTTCTCTTTTTTCTGCATAAACCCCTAGCACTTAAGAGCAACAGACAACAGACACCATGCCATACGTTTCAAGTTAAATAGACTTGAAATCAAATGCTACCTTTTCCATTTACTAGCTGTTTGACTTTAGGCCAGTTAACCTCTCTGTTTCAGCTTTAAAAAAATTTATTGAAGTAGAGTTGATTTACAATATTCTGTTTCTGTTGCACAGCAAAATATTTCAGATATATATACACTTTACTTTTCATATTCTTTTCCACTATGAAACTGAAGCTGCTCAGTTGTGTCCGACTCTTTGCGACCCCATGGACTGTAGCCTACCAGGCTCCTCTGTCCATGTGATTTTCCAGGCAATAATACTGGAGTGGGTTGCCATTTCCTTCTCCAGGAGATCTTCCCGACCCAGGGATTGAACCTGGGTCTCCTGCATTGTAGGCAGACGCTATACCACTACGGTTTCCTATAAACTATTGAAAATAGTTTCTTGTGCTATACAGTAATGCCTTATTGTTTTTCTATTTTATATATAGTAGTTTGTATCTGCTAATCCCAAACTCCTAATTTGTTCTTCTCTGACCCCCTTTCAGATAAAGGAGGCAAAAGAGAAAAGGAAAGATATAAGCCTCTGAATGCAGTTCACTTCAGTTGCTCAGTCGTGTTCCACTCTGCAACCTTGTGGACTGCAGCACGCCAGGCCTCCCTGTCCATCACCAACTCCCAGAGTTTACTCAAACTCATGTCCATTGAGTTGGTGATGCCATCCAACCATCTCATCCTCTGTCGTCTCCTTCTCCTCCCCCCTTCAATATTTCCCAGCATCAGGGTCCTTTCCAATGAGTCAGTTCTTCCCATCAGGTGGCCAAAGTACTGGAGCTTCAGCTGCAGCATCAGTCCTTCCAATGAATATTCAGGACTGATTTCCTTTAGGATGGACTGGTTGGATCTCCTTGCAGTTCAAGGGAGTCTCAAGAGTCTTCTCCAACACCATAGTTCAAAAGCATCAATTCTTCAGCGCTCAGCTTTCTTTTTTTTAAAATTTTATTTTATTTTTAAACTTTACATAATTGTATTAGTTTTGCCAAATATCAAAATGAATCCGCCACAGGTATACATGTGTTCCCCATCCTGAACCCTCCTCCCTCCTCCCTCCCCATACCATCCCTCTGGGTCGTCCCAGTGCTCTAGCCCCAAGCATCCAGTATTGTGCATTGA
>NW_011494896.1:5933899-5934821 GCF_000754665.1 Bison bison bison
GACTGGCATCTCGTTTCATACATGATATTTTACATGTTTCAATGCCATTCTCCCAAATCTTCCCACCCTCTCCCTCTCCCACAGAGTCCATAAGACTGTTCTATACATCAGTGTCTCTTTTGCTGTCTCGTACACAGGGTTATTGTTACCATCTTTCTAAATTCCATATATATGCGTTAGTATACTGTATTGGTGTTTTTCCTTCTGGCTTACTTCACTCTGTATAATAGGCTCCAGTTTCATCCACCTCATTAGAACTGATTCAAATGTTTTCTTTTTAATGGCTGAGTAATACTCAGCTTTCTTTATAATCCAACTCTCACATCCATATATGACTATTGGAAAAAACCATAGCTTTGACTAGATGGACCTTTGTTGACAAAGTAATGTCTCTGCTTTTTAATATGCTGTCTAGGTTGGATAGCTTTTCTTCCAAGGAGCAAGCGTCTTTTAATTTCATGGCTGCAGTCACCATCTGCAGTGATTTTGGAGCCCCCCAAAATAAAGTCACTGTTTCCATTGTGTCCCCCTCCATTTGCCATGAAGTGATGGGACCAGATGCCATGATCTTAGTTTTCTGAATGTTGAGTTTCAGGCCAACTTTTTCACTCTGTTCTTTCACTTTCATCAAGAGGCTCTTTAGTTCTTTGCTTTCTGCCATAAGTGTGGTGTCATCTGCGTATCTGAGGTTATGGATACTTCTCCCAGCAGTCTTCCAGTTTGTGCTTCATCCAGTCCAGGATTTCTCATGATGTACTCTGCATATAAGTTAAATAAGCAGGGTGACAATATATAGCCTTGACGTACTCCTTTCCTGATTTGGAACAAGTCTGTTGTTCCATGTCCAGTTCTGTTGCTTCCTGACCTGCATATAGGTTTCTCAGGAGGCAGGTCAGGTGGTCTGGTATTCCCATCTCTTAAA
>NW_011494896.1:5934984-5966014 GCF_000754665.1 Bison bison bison
TTTGTTGTGATCCCCACAGTCAAAGGCTTTGGCATAGTCAATAAAGCAGAAGTAGATGTTTTTCTGGAACTCTCTTGCTTTTTCGATGATCCAGCGGATGTTGGCAATTTGATCTCTGGTTCCTCTGCCTTTTCTAAATCCAGATTGAACATATGAAAGTTCATGGTTCATGTACTGTTGAAGCCTGGCTTGGAGAATTTTGAGCATTACTTTACTAGCGTGTGAGATGAGTGCAATTGTGTGGTAGTTTGAGCATTCTTTGGCATTGCCTTTCTTTGGGATTAGAATAAACACTGATCTTTTCCAGTCCTGTGGCCACTGCTGAATTTTCCAAATTTGCTGGCATATTTATTGCAGCACTTCCACAGCATCATCTTTTAGGATTTGAAATAGCTCAACTGGAATTCTATCACCTCCACTAGCTTTGTTTATAGTGATGCTTCCTAAGGCTCACTTGGCTTGGGGTTCCAGGATGTCTGGCCTAGGTGAGTGATCACATCATCGTGGTTATCTGGATCATGAAGATCTCTTGTACAGTTCTTCTGTGTATTCTTGCCACGTCTTCTTAGTATCTTCTCCTTCTGTTAGGTCCATACCATTTCTGTCCTTTACTGAGCCCATCTTTGCATGAAATGTTCCCTTGGTATCTCTAATTGTCTTGATGAGCTCTCTAGTCTTTCCCATTCTATTGTTTTCCTCTATTTCTTTGCATTGATCACTAAGGAAGGCTTTCTGATCTCTCCTTGCTATTCTTTGAAACTCTACATTCAAATGGGTGTATCTTTTCTTTTCTGAATGCAGAGTTCCCTTGAGTGGATTATACTAAGTGAAATAAGTCAGACAGAGAAAGTCAAACACGTATGATATCACTTGTAGAATCTGAAAAAGCCAAATTTGTAGAAACAGAATAGAATGAACTCTAGGCCTTTGGGCTGGGTGAAATGGGGCAATGTTGGTCAAAGAGGAGAAACTTCCAGTTAGAAGCTGAGGAAGTTCTGGAAGTGCAACACTTACCTATCCCATGAATAAATGAAGAAAGAATGAAGGTCATAGAAATGGCAGCCACAGTATCATAGTCTTAATTCATATTATGGTCCTAAGGGTAACAAGAGCTTCTGTATCAGGTGCCTGATGGCTATACAAGGTTGATGGTTGTTGTTTTGGTGTATTTGGTTTAAATGGACAATGCAACTAGGTAGAAATCATGACGGGTTATGATAGGCATAGATGCAACCAAGCTTCTTTTGATCTGACACCCTGCTGAGTTCACTCATTTAGGTTAACGGCAGACATTTGACTTTGTGATTCAGGATCTAATCCAATCCTCTACTTTATAATGAGCAAGTTTAAGACTTAGTGTCCACTAAGGGCTTCCCTGGTGGCCCAGGGGTAAAGAATCCACCTGCCAATACGGGAGCCATGGGTTCGATCCCTGGGTCAGAAAGATCCCCTGGAGAAGGAAATGGCAACCCACTCCAGTATTCTTGCCTGGAGAATCCCATGGACAGAGGAAACTGGTGGGCTACAGTCCATGTGGTCACAAAAGAGTCAGTAGAAACTGAGTGTTAGCTGGTCAGCGTGTTCTTGTTTTGTGTTTAAATACAGAAAATGATTTAGATGGGGAACAACACAATTATACAGAAAATCAATGACACAAAATTGTTAAGCAAACTAAGGATTATTCTGGTACCATTCCTTGTTATATTAATTATTAAGCTCTTCATTTAGTCAATACATTGATTCTTCAAATGTTTTAGTGTTTGAATCCCAGTTTAAATAGACCAAAGATAAATAAGACATAGCTTTTCTTAAGGAACATGTCTAACAAAGAAAATAGTGCTGAAATGTCAGATTGACACGGAATAGGTTTTACAATTTCAGGCTGTACAAAGAGCAGTGGATGCCCAATGATGAGTGATAAACTGTAATCACCATGGGAAGCTTCATGAAAGAACCACACTTAATCTAGGTTTTGAGGAATGACTCGTTGGGGAGGGGTGTTGGGGTGTGTGTGTGTTGCAATCTATGTGTGACTGACAGGTAGGCTGCAGAATGGGAACTGGAAGTATTTTAATATGGCTGAAACATAAGGATTAAGAAACATATTTAAGAATATAAACATTAAGGGAGGGAGAGTAGTAAGGAAGGAAGAAGCCAGAACATGGAGGATCTTATATCCCATGCTTAAGATTTGCACATGATCAAGTGATGGACAGGAGCCCTGGCATGCTGCAGTCCACGGGGTCGCAAAGAGTCGGACAGGACTGAGCAACTGAACTGAAAGTAGGTCTGAGTTTTTAAGCAGGTGAATAACCTGTTTATATTTCTATTTTGGAGCCACACCTTTGAAATCAGTGTGGAGTGTGTCTGGGAAGAGGGAAAGACAGGAGACAGAGCCCAAGCAGCCAAGAGGAAAAGCTGTCAAGTACAAGAGCTGATGAGGCTTTAGTTAAGACAGTGTCAGAGAGCATAGCTGAGAGTAGGTAGAATAGAGTAGGTCACCCAGAGTAGGTCAGAACTGCATTTCTGGACACTGGAGCCTTTTCCAAAATACTAGTGACAGTCCTGTGGTGCTATGGATGGGGCATTGGCGAGTCTGAGAAACTGTGATGAGACCCAGATGGGCAGGGAATGAAAAATCCTGTCTTCATAGGGTTGAGAGAACACTGGTGTCAAGAAATCTCATGTAGGCTGTGAGCCTGAGTTGGGGCTGTGAAAAGGACTCCCCACTTGTTTATAGTTGATGCCACCCCTCCTAAAGCCTCAGTATAGTAGAAAGAACAAGAACTTTGGAATCAGATGGACATGGATTAAAATCTTAGTTTCACCACTGGTTTTCTGTGGAATCTTAGGTTTACTAATTAATCCTGTTGAACCTCAGATTTTCTTGGATACATGATAGGTATAAAAAAATTCTTCCTGGCATGATGCTAAGTGAAATGAGTCAGAGAAAGACAAATACCATATGATCTCACTTTTATGTAGAATCCAAAAAAAAAGAACCCCTAAACTGAACTCATAGATAAAAAAAAAAAAATGGTGATTGCCTAAAGTGAGGCGTCAGGCATAGTCAAAATGGATAGAGATTGTCAGAAGCTACAAACTTCCAGTTAGAAGATGAGTCTTGGGGATGTAATGTGCAGCATGTTGACTATTGTTAACAATTCTGTATTATATATTTGAAAATTATTCAGAAAGTGTTTTTTTTAATAAAGCTTGTTTGTATTAGAGTGTAACCAATTAACAATATTATGTAAGTTTCAGGTGCAGGACAGGATGACTCAGCCACATGTATACAAATATCCATTCTTTCCCAAGCCCCCTCCCATCCAGGCTCCACATAACACTGAGCAGAGTTCACTGTGCTCTACAGTAGATCCTTGTTGGTTATCCATTTAAAATATAGCAGTGTGTGTATGTCCATCCTAAACTCCCAAACTATCCATTCCTCACATTCTTCCCCCCATAAGCCATAAGTTCCTTCTCCAAGTCTGTGAGTTTGTTTCCAGTTTGTAAATAAGTTCATTTGTACCATTTCTTTTCAGATTCCACATATAAGGGGTATCATATGATATCTCTTCAGAAAGTAGATCTTAAAAGTTCTTCAGATCAGATCAGTCGCTCAGTCGTGTCCGACTCTCTGCGACCCCATGAATCGCAGCACGCCAGGCCTCCCTGTCCATCACCAACTCCCGGAGTTCACTGAGACGCATGTCCATCGAGTCAGTGATGCCATCCAGCCATCTCATCCTCTGTCGTCCCCTTCTCCTCCTGCCCCCAATCCCTCCCAGCATCAGAGTCTTTTCCAATGAGTCAACTCTTTGCATGAGGTGGCCAAAGTACTGGAGTTTCAGCTTTAGCATCATTCCCTCCAAAGAAATCCCAGGGCTGATCTCCTTCAGAATGGACTGGTTGGATCTCCTTGCAGTCCAAGTTCTTAACCACAAGAAAAAAAAACCTTACTATGTGTGTTGATGAATATTAACAAATAGTAATCAAACTTTTGGAGAAGGAAATGGCAATCCACTCCAGTGTTCTTGCCTAGAGAATCCCAGGGATGGCAGAGCTTGGTGGGCTGCATTTATGGGGTCTCACAGAGTCGGACATGACTGAAGTGATTTAGCAGTAATCAAACTTTTTGTGATTATTTCACAACATAAACATATCATGCTAGTATTTCTACCTAAAACGAACACAATGTTATATGTCAATTATATGCCAATTAATTTTTCCTCAAAGACTTATTGAAAAGATTAAATAATATTATATTGTATATAAATTGCCTGTCAGGTTGGTGGGCCTGTAGTGAAGAAGTCTCAAAACATTCACTTAGTTTCTTTTGCCTTGAAAAAAAAAAAGACACACAACAGGAGAGTTGTGAGTTTAAGTTTTATTCAGGGTCTCACTTAGGACTACAGGCCAGAGCTGGCTCTGAGGAACTGCTCTGAAGAGGTAGAGGGGAACCTGTATATATGTAATGTTTTTAGCTGTGGAATATATGTAGTGAAGAGTACTTCCTGGTGAAAGATTACTGCTAAGCACAAAGGACAGATATCTCAAGGTAATGAGTTTAGTGCTTTTCTATATGTGAGAAGATGCACGAACCTGGAGTCATTGAAATCGTTGTTCCTGAGATGCGTATCTTACTATCTGGGGGTTTATTTATCCAAACACAGAGTGCCTCATCCTGTTTTTCATCCTGAATTCCTCTCAGGGTGCACTTTTGGATGGTGGGTTGAGATTAAATCCATGTAGAACTAGATGGTTTGCAACGCTTTTTTTTTTTTCTTTCTTTTTCTGCTTCACATTTAATTCTATGATTCCCAGCAGTCAGGAAAGGAGAGAGTAGAGGAGGAAGTTGGTTGAGTGTCTGAGAAGCCTCTGAATTTCAGGCCATGGAGTATGATGATAAAAGCCCTGAGTTGGAAAGGATAAAGCCTGGGGACCAGTCTTGTCCTCCTAACATAGCCTCCTCCTTTCAGTTTAATTGTGGCAGCCACCCTGATCTTCCTGGGTGTCTGAAGGACAATTTGGTCATTTTCAAGGCAAGGTTTAGGTAGCAGTGATGGTACTAAATTTTGTTCCCAGGGCCACTGCATCTTGAGGACACTTAAATGCCTAGTCTAAGAATAGAGGTAGCTCCTAAGAAAAGGAAAAACATGAAAGACATCCTGTGTTTGACAAGGTTTTCCCATGTGAATTTTCAGTTCAGTGGAGTAAAACTTAACTGCACAACTGTCTGTTAGGTGCTGAGAGCCTAACAAAGGATGGCAACACACAGTCCTTGTTCTAGAGAGAAGATTACAGTTCAGAAGCATGCGCTTAGGTCTTAATTCCATAAGCCATTGACTCGGCTCTCCTTTTGCTTCAGCGTGGAAATCAGCTGCTGAGTTACAGCCCTCGGGCTGAGGGTGTTGATTTTGCAGTCTACTGACTACACATTATTCTGACAAAAGCAAGAGGAAAGTGAATTTTCTAGAACTGAATTTCTTAGACTGATGCTGGATTTTCTTTATATATAGGTGTGTGTGTATATATATATATATATATGTAAATTTATTTGTTTTTGGCTGCTCTGGGTCTTTGTTGCTGCATGGGCTTTTCTCTGGCTGTGGCGAGTGGAAGCTACCTTCTTGTTGGGGTGTGTGGCTTCTCATTGCACAGCATGGGCTCTAAAGTGAGTTGGCTTCAGTAGTTGCGGTTCCTGGGCTCTAGAGCACAGGCTCAATAGTTGTGATGCACGGGCTTAGTTGCTCCATGGCATGTGGGATCTTCCCAGGTCAGGGGTGAACCCGTCTCCCAAACTGACAGGTGGATTCTTTACCATTGAGCCACCAGGAAAGCCCGATGCTGAATTATCAAGACCCATGCTCTTTGAGAACAGATGTGACCAGCTCTTTCTGTAGGGCTCCTTCTTGGCTATTAGGGAGTCCCAGTCTCACACATGCCAGTTCTTTTTTCTTTTTGCTGTGAGCTTTACTTACTCTTCTGATGATAAAAATGCCAGGATGGATACATTTCAAGGAAATGAACAGTTTAAAATGTTGCCTGTTTAAAAATTAAAATTAATTTGCCTTGTGAGTTGTGAGTCTCATTTTAATAGCGCCCTGAATAATGCAGGAGCTGCCAAGTTTGTTTGGGGCTTGTGCTCCGCTTTTGGCTGTCTTGCTTGGGAAGCAGCCAGTGCAAAAATGTTTAGCCTGTAAGGCATGAATTCTCCTGGGGTCTGCAGAGCAGGGAATATTAGCGGTATGGGTGTAGAAGGTGCAGTTTAGGAGATTTTCAAGAACAAACTGGAAAAGGTAGGCAGACAGATCCCAAATTGGAGGTTTATCTGAGGCAGACAAGCTGGTCCAAGATGTGGTTGAAGGAGGAGTTTTTTATGGATCATCCATGTCCACTTAAACCTTTTTGTCTCCCTTGAGATCCACAGGATAATGGCTAAACTCTTTAGCATGAAACCCAAGGCCTCCGGGTTCTGGCTCCTGCCCTCTTTTCCATATTCAACTTAGGCACTGCTGCTGCTAAGTCGCTTCAGTCGTGTCTGACTCTGTGTGACCCCATAGACGGCAGTCCACCAGGCTCCCCCGTCCCTGGGATTCTCCAGGCAAGAACACTGGAGTGGGTTGCCATTTCCTTCTCCAGTGCATGAAACTGAAAAGTGAAAGTGAAGTCACTCAGTCCTGTCTGTCCCTCAGTGACCCCATGGACTACAGACTTCCAGGCTCCTCTGTCCATGGGATTTTCCAGGCAAGAGTACTGGAGTGGGGTGCCATTGCCTTCTCCAAACTTAGGCACTACTTCTTTGCAATGTGGACCTTGTGCTTTAGCGTCACTGAGCACCTCCAAGTTTCTGAAGGCATCCTGCTCATTTGAACTTCTAAGCCTTTCTGAGTTTGGAAGATAATCCCACCCACCCTTTTCCTTCTGTAAGACCTTTTCCCTTGTCCTTCTTGCTTCAGCTTGTTTGTCATGGCCTTTGAGAGGCCATTCCTGAAACTCTAGGTGGTTTTAGGTACTCTGGCTTGTACCCATTGTCTTGTGCCATCTCCTCTTGTGGCACTCAACTTGCTACACAATCATTGTCTTTGCAAGTCTACTTCTGCCATCAAAACCAAAGCTCCTGGAAGTCAGGAGCTATTTTCTTCACCTGGCCATAGCATACCCTCTTGACATGCCGGTTGCACTGATTGGGAACAGGTGGACCTGATACCCTCAGCCTTGAGCCTCTCTATCTCCCCAGAGAGCAGCACAGTCTCTGAAATTCCATCACTCCATGCTGCTTTTTGGTTAAGCACGACTTTTTTTTTTCTTCAAAAGCTCCTGGTAGGTGGAGAGCCTACCATGGAATATTGGACCTTGAAGGGCCCTGAAGACTCTTCAGATGCTTTCTCTATTTTATAAGTGAGGAAATGAAGGTCTAGAGAAAAGAAATGACTTGCCCAGACTCACACAGCTTATTAGTATGTATATCCATGATTAGGGTCTGGGAGTTGTGATTGCAAATTTGATATCTGCTCATGAGTGGTCAGATTTCCTCATGTTAGCAATTACAAGCTCTGGGAGTCTGTGGTAAGGTGATAGTTGAGAACAGGAAAATATTACATAAAAGGAAAAGCAGAGAAGCTCGAAGACAACTACACAGATTTTTCATGCAAAGAGACTCTGGGACAAGACAAACCTACTGGCCAATGTGCTGTGTTGTCATTTTATACCACTCTGAAATGAGAGC
This sequence comes from Bison bison bison, assembly GCF_000754665.1. Lineage (NCBI taxonomy): Eukaryota > Metazoa > Chordata > Mammalia > Artiodactyla > Bovidae > Bison > Bison bison. The sequence goes on from NW_011494896.1 coordinate 5,942,717, forward strand.
TATCATTACAAGAGGTCAGGAAACTGTCCCATTTTCCTTTGGATTCCCAATACTTAGTTATTAACCTGGCGATGAATAGGTTCTCAGTAAATGTTTAATTCTTGAAAACAGGATCAGAAGAGAAATCAGCACACGATTAGTCTGCTGCTGCTGCTGCTAAGTCGCTTCAGTCGTGTCCGACTCTGTGCGACCCCATAGACGGCAGCCCACCAGGCTCTGCCGTCCCTGGGATTCTCCAGGCAAGAACACTGCAGTGGGTTGCCATTTCCTTCTCCAATGCATGAAAGTGAAAGAAAGTGAAGTCGCTCCATCGTGTCCGACTCTTAGCGACCCCATGGACTTTGGCCTACCAGGGTCCTCTGTCCATGGGATTTTCCAGGCAAGAGTACTGGAGTGGGGTGCCATTGCCTTCTCCGCACGATTAGTCTAGTTAAAGAATATTTTTAATATTTATTTTAATTCTGAATTTAAATGGAAAAGCTGCTTTTTGGTTCTCTTTTTCATTTAATATAACTAATTACTTTAAGAATTATATTCTTCAAGAATTATATTCTTCCTTCTATTTATTCATATTGTTCAGTCGCTCAGTTGTGTCCGACTCTTTACAACCCCATGAACTGCAGCACGCCAGGCTTCCCTATCCCTTCACCATCTCCCAGAGCTAGCTCAAACTCATGTCCTTTGAGTGGGTGATGCCATCCAACCATCTTGTCCTCTGTCGTCCCCTTCTCCTTTTGCTTTCAATCTTTCCCAGCATGAGAGTCTTTTCAAATGAGTCAGCTCTTTGCATCAGGTGGCCAAAGTATTGGAACTTCAGCTTCAGCATTAGTCCTTTCAATGAATATTCAGGATTGATTTCCTTTAGGATGGACTGGTTTGATCTCCTTGCAGTCCAAGAGACTCTCAAGAGTCTTCTCCAACTTATTCATATTTCTGCCTACTAATAAAACTTTAAATTAATTCTCTTGCACAAGCATTTAGGTTCTTTTATCTGGTTTTGGTCTTACAGATCATGATGCTTATGTTCTATGTAATACTCTAGTTCATAGTGTGTTTCTGCAGAAACCCCGGATGGGGCCAAGGGGCACCCTGTTCTCTCTGTTACTAAGGCAGTATCCTACGAAGAACCCTCAGTCGATATGGGTGACATCTTTCTCATACATCAAAGCCTTCTCACAAACCTTGACAAAAACTTCTCAGAAAGCCTCAGTCCAGAAATGTGAAACCATTGATGAAGAACCATGGAGTAATTCATTCATCTATTTTTATTAGAAAAAAAGTTATCTTGAATGCAGGGATTTCTTTTTTGGCCAACCTTTCCATGTTCATCAATTTTCTTTCCTAGAGAACCTGCCCCTAAAAGCTGTATGCAGTTTGTGATGCAGACAGAAAGCAAATGGGGAGGAAAAGAGCTGCCACCAAGGATGGACTTGTGCTTCAGGTGGTCGCTTAGCTCCTCTTGACTCCTGAAAGTGACACATTTTAGGTGTCATCTCTACTTAGGAAATGGTGCTCTGATTCTGAAACCTCTTTATACCTAGTCACAGTCTGAAACAGGAAGTCTTCTTGTTGAGTACCTTCTAAAGACTTTGATAAACACCAGGATGGCTTTTTTTTTTTTTTTTTGTCAATTAAAAATATGCATTTCTTAGATGAAACATGTATAGACTACAATGGTCACTAAATGGTCCATGGTTGCTAAAAACACGACAAAATAACTATACTGTCTTGGGCCACGTTAATTTTGATAGTATTCGCAGTGAAGGAGGTTATGGTGCTTTTCAACCCATTTAAAAACTGACCACAACTTGGGTCATTGCATTCATCTCTGTGATTTGTGATTTTAAGGATACAACGTATTCTTGAAGGAGCATGTTCAGAGGTAAATTGGCATGGGGGAAAAACCTAGATGGTGACCACTGAGAAACATCTGAAGAAACTAGACTTGTACTAATAAATCTTACACTCTTTTTTGCCTTTTGGAAAGAGGGTATACAGAAACATCATTTTACCAACATTCCAAAAAGAACTTGGAGACGGATTGGTTCCATTCATGACTATCTCTGCACCTGGTAACTCCTTGCCTTCCTTATCCCAAAGATCTCAAAATCCTGTTGAGTTCAGCAGCCCCTCTAGAAAGACATCTCCTTGTGCTCCTTTTATATCCAGCTTACTCCTTCAACTCCACCCAGATGAGCAAACATTCATGGAGTGCTACAGTCCTTTGTTTAGGCATCTCCAGATAGGCTGGGAGTGGTACAAGCATGCAAGACATAGGGCACATAGAAGCTTGCGTTCTAGTTCTACTTGCTAGCTGTGCAATCTTAGACATAATCTGAGTCTTGCTTCTTTATCTGTAAAATTAACAAAATAATACATCCTTATGGAAGAAACACAAACTGGAATCAAGATTGCCGGGAGAAATATCAATAACCTCAGATATGCAGATGACACCACCCTTATGGCAGAAAGTGAAGAGGAACTCAAAAGCCTCTTGATGAAAGTGAAAGTGGAGAGTGAAAAAGTTGGCTTAAAGCTCAACATTCAGAAAACGAAGATCATGGCATCCGGTCCCACCACTTCATGGGAAATAGATGGGGAAACAGTGGAAACAGGGTCAGACTGTTTTTCTGGGCTCCAAAATCACTACAGATGGTGACTGCAGCCATGAAATTAAAAGATGCTTACTCCTTGGAAGGAAAGTGATGACCAACCTAGATAGTATATTCAAAAGCAGAGACATTACTTTGCCAACAAAGGTTCGTCTAGTCAAGGCTGTGGTTTTTCCTGTGGTCATGTATGGATGTGAGAGTTGGACTGTGAAGAAGGCTGAGCGCCAAAGAATTGATGCTTTTGAACTGTGGTGTTGGATAAGACTCTTGAGAGTCCCTTGGACTGCAAGGAGATCCAACCAGTCCATTCTGAAGGAGATCAGCCCTGGGATTTTTTTGGAAGGAATGATGCTAAAGCTGAAACTCAGTACTTTGGCCACCTCATGCAAAGAGTTGACTCATTGGAAAAGACTCTGATGCTGGGAGGGATTGGGGGCAGAAGGAGAAGGGGACGACAGAGGATGAGATGGCTGGATGGCAACACTGACTCGATGGACATGAGTCCCAGTGAACTCTGGGAGTTGGTGATGGACAGGGAGGCCTGGCGTGCTGCGATTCATGGGGTTGCAAAGAGTCGGACATGACTGAGTGACTGATCTGATCTGATCTGATGGGATTGTGGTTAGGATTAAATAATGTAACACATCAGAATGTGCTTGAGTTGGTAAATGTCTGGTTTCCTTTTTCAGTTGGGCTATCTGCTATCTAACATTTATTGAATAACTGAAGAAAGCTTCACTTCTATCCACGTCTCTCTCTTAAAAATGGGGAGAGAGATGGAAGGGAGGTTCAGGAGGGAGGGGACATGGATGTACTTATGGCTGAGTCTTGTTGATGTATGACAGAAAACCACAAAATTCTGTAAAGCAATTATCCTTCAATTAAAAAAGTAAAAAAAAAAAAAAAAACTCTCAGCTTCATCACTCTGTTTCTCTATACTATAAATTTCTATTACAGTGTTGTTTGTTACAGTCATTTAAAAACTAGTCGTATCTACTAAAGCTAATAGCTCATGTTTTTTGGGATTTCCTACTTTGTTAGTAATTCTTAACAGCAACTGTGAAAGTTAGATACAGCTTATTACTTTGCTTTAAGGGGGAATAAGTGGGAACTTGGTGAGTTTGAGTGATTTACGCCAGGATATGAACCACTGCAAGGCAGAGCCAGGGTTCAAAGCCAAGACATTGTGACTGTAAAGGCCATACTGTTTCTGCAAGAGAGACTTCTGAGTCCTAGGAAAGAGCAACTTTATGTCAAGCCTTTTTGTAATCCTATTACCTAGCGGACTGCCCTGGTAGGGGCACTGTAATAATAGTTTCAATAACAGTTTATTTAATTGGATTGAATTGAACCAAATGATTAACTTATTACTGTCTTTACATTCCTGTTTATAATTCTAATTGTAGGTGTGTTGACTGTATTAAAAAGTCAAAGGATCATTTCCTAGGACTTACCTAGGTCATCTATCTGTTAAATATATTTTTCTACATTTCCAAAGTGATGATAATTTTACAGAAACTTCCAGTAAATTCATGAACTATGTTAAAGTTTAGAGTGATTGAGGCAATACCAGCAAAGAGTCCTGCTGAGAAAATATTGAGACATATATGGAAATAATGATGATTCTTTTTTCAAGTATCAAGAGGTTTGAAAATGGGTTCTTGGAATTTATGGAATCCTATTTATTTTCAAGGAGATTACTATTCAGGGAAGGCACATATCCAAAACAAATTTTAATATTATATTTTCTTTCTTACTGACACAACTACCATCACTAAATAGATGGTAACACCATACTTGAACTTGAATTCCCTCTGTCTCCAACTTGGGAGGTTATCTTGGTGAGGCAGGCTAGCCCAGAGGAAAATTCACTGGCTTTTACATCAAATAGACCTGGAATTTAATTCTCATTCTAATTTTTATAAACCTCTCATCTGGGTTTCATGCAATAGTCTCCGCCATTCAACCTCTTGCATCACCATGAGAAGGATTCATGTAAATCTCAAGTATAATAATCTGCTTCTCTCTTGCAAAACTTTTTATTTCCCACCACTTCTATAAAGTGAAGCTCAGAGTTCAGAGACTAATATTCAAAAATTCCAGAACTGGACTTTAACTTTCCTTTTGGCATAGTGATTAAAAAGGAGACTTTGGCATCAGCCAGATATGGGATTGATTCCAGGCTGTTCAAATTTTTTTTTTTTGCGTATCCATCAAAAATAGTTAAAAAAAGAGTAACTGATTTGCAATGTTACAGTAGTTTCAGGTATACAACATGGTGATTTGATATTTTTATAGATTTTAATTTTAGTTATTATAAAATATTAGACATAGTTCTCTGTGCTGTACATTATATCCTTGGATTCTATTTATTTTATACCTCTTGGTTTGTACCTCTTAATCCCCTTCTACTGTCTTGCCTCTCCTCCCACAGGTAACTGCTTATTTGTTCTATCTATGAGTCTGTTTTTGTTTTGCTATATTCATTTTTTTTAAGATTCCACATATAAGTGAAAACATATAATATTTGTTCTCTGTCTGCCTTACTTTACTAAGTATAATATTCTCTAGGTCCATCCATGTTGTTGACAAAATTTTATTCCTTTTTAACAGCTGAGTAATATTTCCATTGTATGTATGTATGTATATATATTGGGTGTATTGGGTGTATTGGGTATACATACCACTCTTCTTTATCCACACACCACTCTTCTTAATCCATTAATCTGTTGGTGAACACTTAGGCTGCTTCTGTATCTAGGCCAATGTAAATAATGCTTCTATGAACATTGGGGTGCATGGATGTTATTACATTAGTGTTTTCATTTTCTTTGCATGTATATCCAGGAGTGGAATTGCTGGATCATATGTTAGTTCTATTTTTAGTTTTTTGAGGAACCTACATACTGTTTTCAACAGTTGCCTTTTCTCCACATTCTCATTGATGTTTATTACTTGTTATCTTTTTGATAATACCAGTTCTGACTGGTGGGAGGTGATTTCTTCATGGTTTTGATTTGCATTTCCCTGATAATTAGTGATGCTGAGCATCTTTTCATGTGACTTTGGGCATCTATATAACTTCTTTGGAAAAATGTCTACTCAGGTCTTCCTATTTTGAATCAGAATGTGTTTTGATGTTGAATTCTATGAGCTCTTATATTTTGGATATTAATGCCTTATCAGTGATATCTTTTGAAAATATCTTCTGATTCGGAAGGTTGGCTTTAGTTTTGTTGATAGCCTCCCTCGCTGTGCAAACACTGTTTTGCTTTTGTTGCCTTTGCCTGAGGAGACGGATCCAAAAAAATATTGCTAAGACATAAGTCAAAGAGTGTACTGCCTATGTTTTTTCCTGGGAATTTTAAGGTTTCTGGTTTTATATTTAGGTCTTTAATCCACTTTGCGTTTATTTTTGTATATGGTTTTAGAAGTGTTCTAACTTTATCGTTTCATATGTAGCTATCCAGTTTCCCCAACACCATTTATTGAAGAGACTGCCTTTTCCCCATGGTGTGTTTTGGTTTCCTTTCTTGTAGATTGGTCTTAAATGTGTGGTTTTATTTATGGGCTCCCTGTTCTGTTTCTTTGACTTCTGTGTCTGTTTTTGTGTCAGTACCACCCTGTCTTGATTATTCTGCTTAGTAGTATCGTCTGAAGTCAGGGAGCATGATACCTCCAGCTTTGTTCTTCTTTCTCAAGATTGCTTTGGCTATTTGGGGGTGTAGGGATTTTCTCCCCGGGACTTGGAAACGATGAACCTGAAAGAACAACACTGGGACAGTCTCTTGCAAGGACTGACAAATTTATTTCTGCAGTCGAGCCTTTTTATAGAAGCAGGAACAAAGAGCTTAGAGTATATGGCCAGCAGAGCGCGTACAGGGTTAAGACATAATCAGTAAAAGATATTTCAAGGACAGCGCATTCTAAATGACTCAGGTGTTTATCCCATCCATTTTCTCAAGCAACATCTTTAATATTATTAAATCTTGGCGCCAAGCACAGCTAAAAGCAGGAGATGTTTTTCAGCTATCTCAAAGCCTGGGTGCTTCTGGCCCTCTGCCATTTTCCCAAGGACCTTCTCCTTTAAGGCTATTTTGCGCTGCACTTCCCAATGGGGGATTTTTGTGATTCCATATAAACTTTAGTTTTAGTTCTGTAAAAAATTCAAAGGCATTTTGATAGATATTGCCTTGAATCTGTAGATTGCTTTGAGAAGTAAGGATGTTGTACATTATTGATTCTTTTAATCCATGAATGCGGGATGTCATTCCATTTATTCTTTTTTTTTTGGTATACTTATTTTTTTTAATTTAATTTAATTTTTAAACTTTACAATATTGTATTAGTTTTGCCAAATATCGAAATGAATCTGCCACAGGTATACCTGTGTTCTCCATCCTGAACCCTCCTCCCTCCTCCCTCCCCATACCCTCCCTCTGGGTCGTCCCAGTGCACCAGCCCCAAGCATCCAGTATTGTGCATCATTCCATTTATTCATATCCTCTTCAATCCCTTTCACTTCCTTGATGAAGTTTGTGTGTGTATTTTATTATTTTTGATGCAATTGTAAGTGGAATTGTTTTCTTGCGTTCTTTCTGATTAATCATTATGTCTGTATAGAAAAGCAAGATTCCTGTTTGTTAATCTTATATCCTACAGCTTAATTCTTGTATTAGTTCTAATGGTTTTTGTGTATGGAAACTTTAGGCTTTTTAATGTATAATATCCTGTCCTTTGAAAGTAGCGGCAGCTTTACTTTTTCTCTTCCAATCTGGGTGACTTCTGCTTCCTTTTCTTGTCTGATTGCTGTGGCTACGACTTCCAAGACTGTGTTAAATATAAACAGAAAGAGTGGGCATCCCTGTCTTGATTGTAGAGGAAAATCTTTCAGTTTTTCACCATAGAGTATGATGTTAGCTATGGGTTTGTCACAGATAGCCTTTGTTATGTTGAGATATGTTCCCACTGTGCCAACTCTGAGTTTACATCATGAATGGGTATTGAATTTTGTCAAATACTTTCTCTGCATTTACCGAGATGATCATGTGATTTTCATCCTTCATTTTATTCATATGTTGTGTCACATTAATTTGTTAATATTCAGCAGTCCTTGCATCCCTGGATTAAACCTCATTTGATCATGGTGTAAGATCCTTCTTGTATATTGTTGAATATATTTTGCTAATATTTTTGAGGATTTTTGTAACTATATTTATCAGGGATATTGACTGGTAATTTTCCTTTTTTGTAGTGTTTTTGTATGGTTTTTGGCATCAGGCTAATGGTAACCTCAGAGAATTGAAAGTGTTTCCTTTTCTTCATTTTTTGGGGAAGAGTTTGAGAAGGATAGATATTAACTCTTTTTTTATGTGTTTGATAGAATTTCCACCAAGGAACTATCAGATCCTAGACTTTTGTTGGGAGTTTTTTGGTTACTGACTCAATTTTAATACTTGTAACTGGTCTGTTCAGATTTTCCATTTCTTTCTGGTTCAGTCTTTGAAGATTATATGTTTCATCCATTTCTTCTGGTTTGTTCAGTTTGTTGGGATATAACTGTGTAGTATTCTCTTATTATTGTTTGTATATCTTGATCTTCGTTAGGTGAAACAGTTACTTCTCTGGTCTTGAAGGGCTGTCCTTGTGTGGGAGCATCCCTATGCAGTCTTTGTGCCCAGTGGCTTTTGGTGGGAGACCTGAATCTGAAGTGAGCACAGCCCGAGTCTTCCCCTGGGACAGCTGCCTTGGTGGGAGGTAGCACTGTAATTGGAAGGGCTACAGCCAGAGTCAGGTGTGAACCGGGCTTCTACACTCACTGTCTGTCAGTATCAGGGGCAGGGCTAGGGTTCAATAGGCTGGAGTAGGAACCCGGCGAGAATGGGTATCTCTGGAGTGTGATGGCAGTTTCCACCTTGGTTTTGGACATGGCTAAGGCCTGAGAGTTTGGATCTGCATTTCTTCGCTGATTTTACTTCTCCCTGGTGTGCCTGCCTTGGTTAGAGGCTGAGTTGGAGAGGAAGGGTAGGTGTCTCTGCTCCTCTCAAAGTGTGCACACTCTGATGGTGGTCTTCACCTTGGAGCTAGTTTTGCTGCCTCCAAGTGTGCACTGATGACTGGGAGTAATCTAGGGTGTGCTTGCTCTCTTGAAGAGCCATCTTTCAGCCCTCCAGTAAGCCTCACTGGTTTTCAAATTGGCTAAGGGGGCTCATCTTTTTTGGAGCTAGATGTCAGGGCTGGGGTGCCTAATGTGTGACTAGAACCCCTCACTGCCCAGGGAGGACCCCTGAGCCTGTGTTATCCCCCTCTTCTCATGTGTCCCCCTGCTAGAGGTGCAGCTCTAACTAGATCACTTCTCCTTTACTGGACTCTGTGGGGCTCTTTCTTCAAAGCTTTCATTGTAGAAGACCTGTCTTGCTAGTTCCAAGGTTGATTTCAGGGAGAGTTGCTCTGTATTCAGTCATCCTTTTGATATGTTTGTGAGGGGAGGTGAGCCCTGTGTCTGTTTCCATCCTGTTGATCTCTCTCCCCCAGGCCCTTGACTTTGGGTTATTTACTTAACCTCATTAAGCTTTAGTTTACTTGTCTGTAAAATAAGGTGATGCTAGTGTCTGTCTTATAAAACTGTTGCAAGAATAGATGCAATATTGCATGTGTTTTAGGGTCATAATTTTATTCTATTAATCATAGGAAGGACTTAATTTTTTTTATAACTAATTTCATCTTCCTCAAAAGCCCTGTGCTATTAGGAAGCTGGAAAGAAGGGTTGTGGGGGAGACTGCTCAGAATTTCCAGTTACTATTATCTCAATTGTCTCCAGTTTAAATAACCTCTTTTATTTTTTTAATTTTTACTTTTTATTGATTTATTATAATGTACTAGTTTCAGGTATACAGCAAAGTGAATCAGTTACATGTATACATATATTTACTCTTTTCTAGATTCTTTTCCCATATAGGCAACTACAGCATTTTGAGTAGAGTTCCCTGGGCTATACAATAGGTCTTTATTAGTTATCTATTTTGCATATAGTAAAAAAAAAAAAAAGAATAAGCTGAAACCTTTTTGTATGTGTATGGCTAATGGGCAAGTTGGCCCTTATAAGTGAGAGTGATTTCACAGATGTATGCATTTGTCAAAACTTAGCAACTTGAATATTTTGAATATGTCCAATTTATTGTATGTTGATTTTTGCCTTACTGCAGCTGTTCAAAATTGTTTTCATATTTCTCAGAAAAAAATGAACATGTATTTGAAGTCTGCTCTGGATACTAACACAAAAAACCCCCCCAAAAACCCAGCTTGTGGGTGATTGGGTCTCCTTGGAAAATGCTCCTCTTTTAAACCCAGCCTCCTCTGCTCTTGTCCAGGCTGTTCTCTAAGTCTGAGAGACTGGGATTGATGCACCTGTTGCAGCAGGTAGGGGGGGCCTGGCTCCCCACACACAGGCCACTTTATTGAAACGGTTTTGGTTTTGCTTTTTGTTATTCCTTCCACCTGGACGTTGGCATAGAGGCCGAAGTTTACGACTGGCTGCCCTCCAGCGGGTGGGCCCCCTGCCGCCTTTCTAGCTGCACCCCTTTCACTGGTGCTGAGAATGTGGCTGGGAACTCTGAAGGCAGCCTGTTCTGTAGCCCTCATCTATAGGGTTGCTGTGCTGTTGCCACAGCATAGCCCATGATCCTGAGGGAAAATCCTGGATTCTATACAACACCGAAGCTGAGGCAGCTTTAGAAATGCTGATTCAGGCTCTCGTCCACCTAAAATGATTCTGTGACCATTTTTACTCCATGTTGAAAAGGGACTACTTTGCATGTTGCCTCTCACCACTGTCCTCAAATTCCCAATGGAGAGCAGAGCACCACTCATATGTTCTGCCCTGAGATTTTGGCTTTTTGACATGGTATCTGCCTCCTTCTTCCTCTTAAATAGAAATTCCACTCTCTTCCTATACTGGAAGGAATAACCTTTTCCTTTTGCTTTGGGCTTGAGGAAAAACACCTCTAAGTTTCTGGTTTCCTCTTTTCCTGGCTATTATCAGTGGAAGGGATATTCCCTTTACATTATGGAAGAATGTCTGTGATTTAAGCTTAATTGCACTTCATTCTTGATGTAGGGAACGTGGGGCAATGAAGAAACAGGAATTACCTGTGCTTGGCATATATTTCAAGGCATCATAAGTGCTCAGAAGATTTGGGTTGCTATTAGCTTTTCACCACTCTTACCTTTCAATGCACTTCCCTCTTCTTCCTTGCACACTAAATATAGTATTTTCTACATGAATCTGTATTCAGTTTCATTTTATACCTTCAATAAAAGCAGTTTATTAAACAGATCACAGAGTTTAACTTTTCGATTCTTCTAAGCATATGAAACAAATTTAAAGCCAGGAGAAAGCAAGTTTTTGAGACAATGATAATAGTAAAAATACCTAAAGTTAAAAATGAAGATCTTACGTTCCAGAAACTTTATATTTATTATCTCATTTCATTCTTGCAATGGTCTTCAGTAGATGGGTATTACTACCATTTCATTTTTGGGTATAGTTTAGAGAGGTTGATTTGTATTCACAAGGTCACAAAAATAGGAAGTGATAGGGCCAGAATTAGAATCCAGATTTTCTGATGGCAAAGTTGATACTCTTGTGATTTATTAATTCTCATGTGCCCTGAGAATTAATTCATAATAATAATATTATGAATATTAATAACATATATATTATAAATATATAATAACATATATATACATAATAACATATAATAACATAATAACAAATTCTTTGTTCATAATATATGCTCACCTAATCTATGTACCATCTTGACTTTTCCTCACCTTGTGTACTCAGAGCTCAAGGTAGAGACCTTTACTAACTGTCCTTGAAAGCTCCTGAGAATCCTTCATAAACATGCTTTAATTTGGAATTCCTCCCTGTCCTTACCACTACCTGACACCTAGCTCAATTCCACGTTCCTTTAGATTCCCATTTCTTCCCAAGGTGCAATTAAAATTACCCTTAAATCCTATATATGTTTGTACCTCAGTCAGAGCATATAACCCACTGTTTCCTATGAGGGCCATCTAGGTGTGTGTCTGTCTCTCTAAATTGAATCAGGGTTCCAGGGATGCAGGGGTGGCATCTTAGTTCCTTGTCTAAATAGATGGAATGAAAAATAAGCCTTTTCTTAATGTGAATGACCTTAATTCCTGGAATAAAAGAAATCCTGAGTCTCTGATGACTACCTGTAGGCACATCTGGTCAAACCAGCTGAATGGTCAGGTCACTGTGAGGGTGAAGTCAGCTTTAAAAAAAAATAGTAAAGTGATGACAAAAAGTCTGTCACTTGGAAGCTGCCAGGGGCTGGTAGGTGAAGTATGCTATGCCAAGGCCTAATCTGATGATTCATGCATTCATTCTATAGCTATTTATGAGCGTCTTGCTGTGTGCCAGCTACAGTTGTGGATGCGGAGTAAGGATACAATAAGCCAGACCCCTGCTCTCATGGACTTATACCTAGTTGCGGGGGCGAGGAATAGATGATAAACGAGGACAAAATCCGATCATAGCATGTCTTTCAAGGGGTGAGGAAGACTAGGGGGAACATTTTTTAGGGAGGAGGTAGAATCAGCGTTTCTATTTAACTTTATTGATTTTAGGGTGCTCCTTAGATAGCTGGTTGAAGGTGTCAGGTAGGAGACTGAGGAGGTAACAAGTTGTGAGCTGAATATACAAGTCTGTAGTTTAGGGAGCAGGCAGGGGGCAGAGACATGGGCTTTGAGTCATGTGTGTATAATTTACCTTGAAACCACAGGCCTGGAGAGTGTGGGGAGAAATAAGGTAAGAACAGGGAGTTTGTGACGACCCCTAGGGGTTCCACGACAGAGGATGAGCTTTTGAGCCAGATGTCCATGTTCTGTGTTACACTTTGTAAATACCATATTTCTTTTATTATTGTCCATTTTCAATTAAATGTTGCTTAAATATCCTTCCTAGTTCCAGCTGGGCTGGACCATTATGTGGGAAACAGTGCCTTGTGGGGCCAGCAGGGTGTGGTATTTGCCATTAGAGGAATATTGAGAAGGTAAGAGTGATTTGGCAGGTTCAGAGAAGAGGCATTTTCCAGCTTTCCCTTTACTCCTGGAACTCGTCTCTTGGGATCAATCTCAAAAGACCTGGATATTATTCTATGAAAGGGGCCCTAAGATATAGTATAAATATCATATATATATGTGTGTGTGTGTGTGTGCGCGTATATAGCTATACTCAAAATGTATCATGTCTCTTTTCTAATTAATATCTATCAATGGCTCCCCATTATTCTAATGTTAAAACCTCAGTTTCTCAACGTGGTTTAAGGCCTTCTAAATCTCACCACTACTCCCCTCTTGAGTGTTGTCTATGCTACTCTGCTTCTCATACTTTATGCTCCAGTTATACTGGACACGACTGAGCGACTTCCCTTTCACTTTTCACTTTCATGCATTGGAGAAGGAAATGGCACCCCACTCCAGTGTTCTTGCCTGGAGAATCCCAGGGACGGGGGAGCCTGGTGGGCTGCCATCTCTGGGGTCACACAGAGTTGGACACGACTGAAGCGACTTAGCAGCAGCAGCAGCAGCGGCAGCAGCAGCATACTGGGTTGTGTCCTTGAAATCTATGCTGTTCTACGTCTTCTCTGGATTTGGGCTTTTATATGCTTTTCCGTGTATCTGAAATGTTTCTCCCATTCCTCCCTTCACTTGGCTGGTTCTATTCATCCTTCAGGTTTCAGCTTATGCAGACCACATCTCCTTAATCAAGGAAGCCTTCTCTGACTCCCTGGGAAAGGGTCACGTCTACCTGCTGAATACTCTAAGGTACCCTATAATCTCTACAAAAACACTCAACATACTTTAATGTTAATTGTTCTTTAAATGCCTGTCTTCCCATTATGTTTCAAGACAAACAATGGGTCATTGTCTGTCGCCGATTTTTGCCCCATGACCAAGCACAACTCCTGAAAATGAAAAAAGCTCAATACATATTTTGAATCAACAGACAAACGAATGAATGAAATTCTCACTATGCCAGTCCTACTGGGTGCTGTCCTGTGTATCAGGATCAGATCTCCTTCCTGGCTTAGGTTCAAATTTAGTTTCCAAAGACAGAGCATGCAAGACTGTCCCAATTAGTTGGGGAGACAGATTCAGGAAAGTTAAGTGACATCTTTAAGGTTAAATGACTGATAAAGACAGACTGGAAGACACAGTCTGGGCTGTGCTAAGGGCCAACTGCTTCCTCTACTGTGCACTCCATCGAGTGAGTGTTCTTCTCTTCCACCAGAGGGTGTGGTTCCTATTCCCCAGATCCTGGGGCTGCTCTTTCCTCTCCCAGGGGCTGCTCAGAAGACCCTGAGGGCTGGATTACGGGTGCAGGAGGTTGTTCAGTCACTAGGTTGTGTCTGACTCTTTGAGATCCCATGGACTGCAGCACACTGGATTCCTGACCTTCACTGAACCACTAGCCAACTGCAGGGCAAATTCAGGAAAGGACTGAAATCTTCTGTGGTTTCTCAGACTCCATGACTTTGTCTGCACCGTTCCATCTCCTTAAGAAGCCTTCCCTTTCTTCGTGGCCCTGCTTTTCTGTGTCCCAATAGCATCCCGTTCTCATCCCCCTCATCATACGTTACCACGTGGTATTGTATTTGTCACTTTCAGGTATCGCCTTCATGACCAAGAGATTGACTAAATGAAGACACATCTTGATCTTAAGGATTCACAGTCAGCTCAAGGCTTTTTCAAAGCAAAACAGGCATGTTAATAAAGTTTACTAGAATAAATGCTACCATACAAATATGCCAGTAGTGTAGTGTGGTATAATGGAAATTATGCACATGAGTTCTGATGTCTGACAGCCTGGATTCCAGTCTTGGTTTTACCACTAATTACCTCTGTAGTTTCGGGTAGTAATAGTCCCATGTTTTATTTCCCCTATCTGTAGAATGGGAATAAAAACAACATACATTTCATAGTGTTGTTGAGAAAACTAAATGAGATTAGCTGACGTAAAGTGCTTAGCATTGTAGCTGGAACATGATAAGTGCTCTATAAACAAATAAAGAATCTGCCTACAATGCAGGAGACCTGGGTTTGATCCCTGGGTTGGGAAGATCTCCTGGAGAAGGGAATGACAACCCACTCCAGCATTCTTGCCTGGGAAATCCCATGGACAGAGGAGCCTGACAGGCTACAGCCCATGGGGGCATGAATCAGACATGGCTTAGTGACTAACCCTTTCACTTTTTAATGATGATGATAATGTACAGATTTGAGCCTCCAAAAGGCTCCAAAGGCCGGCATGCCCAGAAATAGCTTCACAAGGAAGCTGATGCTTGAGTTAATTCTTTTTGAATAATTTGAAAATTTCCAGACAAGGCATGGCTGGGAAGGGTGTGAGGAGTTCTGGGGAGAGGAAACAGCAAGTGCTAAAGCCTAGAAATATGAGAGAGCTTGGCAGTTTGGAAAATTTGAAGTTAAATTTTTATATGGCTAGAACAGAAGGTGCATATGAGGAAAAGCAAGAGAAAAGCTGAAGAGATAGAGGTGGAGAAATTATGAGTCTAATTAAGATATTAATAATTGATTTAGTAAGTAATAGAAACTTATTCACAAGATTTTAGATGGGGAGCATCAATAGTCAGGTAGTTGTCTTAGAAACAAGTCATTCTGGGCTTGGGGCCCTGGCAGGAGGAAGGCTGAGTTCCGGAGCCGGCAGTGCTGTTGGGTCAGGAGGAATGAAGTGGATCAACAAGGCTGATGGACTGATGAGATACAGAGTCGAGGGAGAGAAGGGGACACCCAGGGCACTGATTTTAGTAACCTGGATTTTGAAGAGGCCGAGTCTTGCATGCATTTTGCAGAACCTCTGAAAGCCACTAGGATGGACTGTCAGGAGCATTTGCATTCAAGGATGAAAGAGTCCATATAGAATTTGAACTTTGTATTGAGCAATCCAGACAGCTTTAACTCAGAGCCTGTCAAAATCCATTTTCTTTTTTTTTTTTTTGCTGTGATGCTGGTGGGGGAAGTCACCCAAAAAGCATCCATGAAAACCAACCAACTCCTCAAAGTACTTACTCCAAAGATAAAGAGAGGGGTCATTGAGATATGATTGCATTTATACCAGACAACATGTACCTATGCACATGTGTACACACGCACACACAGACACACACACACACATAATTTAGCAAAGAGTCAGTAGTTCAGCAGGGTCTCTAACCTCAGTTAATAAATCCCTCATATCTATACAGAATTCTTTAGTTCTATCTTTTTCCTAATAATTCTCTTTTTCCTAATAATTTCCTATAATTCTGGTGTATGAGAGAGACAGGCAGATGTCCTGTTTCACAGGTAAGGAGACTGGACAAATCTTCTAGCCTCTCTAAGAGTCAGTGTGCAGGGGTCCTGAGTGATTGAATTGGCTCTTAGATAAAGTTTGCTGTCTGTCTGTGGAGCTGAAGATGGAACTGCAGCTTCGGAGGCCACATCTAAAACTGTTTACTATTGCAGTGTCAGCAGCTTCTCAGTCTGTTACTCACTATATGGATAAATGATTCTTTTTTTCCTAGTCTTTTTTTATTTTTAAATTTTATTGAAGTATAGTTGATTTACAGTGCTGTGCTTAATTTCTGCTATACAGCAAAGTGACTCATACAGTGCTGTGCTTAATTTCTGCTATACAGCAAAGTGACTCAGTTATGTGTTTATGTATGTGTGTGTGTTCTTTTTTATATTCTGCATGTACTAATCCCAAACTCCCAGTCCGTCTTTCTCCCACGTCTCCTCCCCTTCAGTAACCGCAAGTTTGTTCTCTTTGTGAGTCTGTTTCTGTTTCATAGGTAAGTTCCATTTGTATCATATTTTATATTCCACATATAAGTGATACCATATAGTATTTGTCTTTCTTCTGCCTTACTTTGCTTAGCATGATAGCCTCTAGGTCCATCCAAGTTGCTGCAAATGAAATTATTTCATTCTTTTGCATGGCTGACTAGTATCCCACTCCAGTGTTCTTGCCTGGAGAATCCCAGGGATGGAGGAGCCTGGTAGGCTGCCATCTATAGGGTCATAGAGTCGGACATGACCCAAGTGACTCAGCAGCAGCAGCAGCAGTATTCCATTGTATGGATGTGGTACCACGTCCATATATATTCATCTGTCAATGGACGTTTAGGTCATTTCCATGTCTTGGCTATTGTAAATAGTGCTGCTATGAGCATAAGGGTGCATGTACCTTTTGAAATTATAGTTTTTCTGGAATATGTGCCCAGGAGTGGGATTGCTGGATCATATGGCAACTCTCTTTTAGTGTTTTGATGAATCTCCATATTGTTTGGAGGTTCCATACTGATGAATCTCCATATTGTTTGGAGGTTCCATACTGATGAATCTCCATAGTGGCTGCACCAATTCACATTCCCACCAACAGAAGGAGGCTTCTCTTTTCTCCACACCCTCTCCAACATTTATTATCTGTAGACTTTTTAATGATGGCCATTCTGACTTGTGTGAGGTGGTACCTCATTGTCATTTTGATTTGCTTTTCTCTAATAATTGTCAATGATGAGCATCATTCCATGTGCCTGTCATCCTTCTGTATGTCGTCTTTGGGCTACCTAGGTGGCTCAGTGGTCTTTTGAGAAATGTCTGTTTCGGTCCTCTGCCCATTTTTGATTGGGTTGTTTGTTTTTCTGTTATTGAGCTGTATGAATTGTTAGTGTATTTTGGAGATTAAACCTTTGTTGCATCATTTGCACATGTGTCCTCCTAGTCTGTAGATTGTCTTTTCACTTTATGGTTGCTGTGTAAAGCTTAAAGGCTTGATTAGTTCCCATCTGTTTGTTTATGCTTTTATTTCTATTGTCTTGGGAGACCTAATAAGACAGTGGTACAATTTATGTTTTGTCTATGTTCTCAAAGAATGTTTTGCTTGTGTTCTCTTCTAGGAGTTTTATGGTGTCTTATAGTACGTCTTTAAGCCATTTTAATTTAATTTTGTGCATGGTATGACGGTGTGTTGTAGCTTCACTGATTTACATGCTTCTGTCCACCATTCCCAACACCACTTTTTGAAGAGACTGTCTTATATTCTTATGGTATATTCTTGCTTCCTTTGTCAAAGATTAATTTGTCTATAGGTGTGTGCGTTTCTTCTGGGGTCTCTACTCTGTTGCACTGATCTGTATGTCTGTTTTTGTGCCAGTAGCATGCTATTTTGATTACTGTAGCCTCATAGTGTTGTCTAAAGTCTGGGAGAATAATGCCTCCTGCTTTGTTATTTTTCTTCTGGATGGATTTAATAAAAGCTTCTTTTTGGCAGATGCATGTTGATGTATGGCAAAACCAATACAATATTGTAAAGTAAAAATAAATAAAAAAATTTCTTTATATTGATTGAAATCTACTACTGTATATCAATAATATGAATATATTGATATATACCCAAACATTTTTTAGTGTGATATTTGTAAGAATCTTTTTGGCTGGAAGTGACAGAAGCTGAATGTAATACTTCTGAAGACAAGAGCTTTCAGTGTTCCATGTAACTAGAACGTCTAAGGTGGTTACTGTTCCCTTTAGCCTTGGCTAAATCAGGGGATTCCAATACTCCTCTTTCTCCCTTCCTTTCCTCTTTCTTGTCATCTCATCTTATTTTTCTCCTCCCATCACTTACTCTTTCATCTCTATTTTATTCTGCACTGGATTTATTTACAGGTAATTTTTATTTTTTTAGTTGTAAAGATAGTTTTGGAATCTTGAAATCTGCATGGCTTTTAGCATTTACAATCTCAGCAATAATTGTAGCCATCTCCTAGCATCCATATCACTGTTCTCCAAATCATTGATTGTTCCTACTTGGATCACATGCCCTCTTGTGAGCAGATGAGTGTGAATAGGGTACTCGGTTGGACAGCTGGGATCAGGAGCCCAGTGCTTTGGTAGGTGAAGTGCCTTTCCCGCCAATTTCCCACTCCCTCCAAGACTGTATGTGAGGGGAATGTTGTCCCTTAAAGAGAAGTAGGTGCTGTGATCAAGAGATAGGAGAGACACACAGAATTATGCACAGGAAAAGCCCAGAGATACCACACTGTACTCAGGAATTTCATGGATAAGACAGTATTCAAGATGGTAAGACATGGAGGGCTTCCCCTTCTGCCTCTCCTATTCTGTACTCTGTAACTTGAAGAAGTCACCTTTGTCAGACTCGATTTTCTCAACTGCAAAATGAGGATACAGCTCCTCACCCAACTATTGAGTGTGGCTACTGGGAAGGCCTAAGGGAACCACTGGTGTTCTGTACACAAATGGTGTCTCTGCAGGGGTGGAGAACCTCCAGCACTGATCTCGCCCCTGTCTGCTGCTTCTTGGGGATGACCTGGATGTTCAGGAACTGTCTGCAGTTCCTGGCATTTCAACAGAGACCCCGTGGAGAGGCAGTGCTTGCTCAAAGGAATCCCTTCCTGATTGTGGATTTATAAGCACTCCGAGGTGGTGGGGGGGAATGCTTGGTGTCAAGAATGGCTTCAAGTACCCCTCCTGTGACACTGCTGGGCTATTTCTCTGTTCTGCTCAGGAAAGCAGCCCAGTGTGGTGATAAGAGAATGAGGATCTGGAGTCAGAATCAGGTTGTGGGCTAGCTGGTCCCTTCCAGCTAGATGACTTTGGGTTGGTTACTTAAGCTGAGCATTGTTTTCCTATCTGTGCTGACCTGTCTTTTTCTCCAAGTAGCTGTCAAGAACAAAAGAAGCTGTGATGAAGGGGCTGAGGATGAAGACAGAACTGGGTCTGAGCTCTCCTTGGTTTCCTTATGCAGGGTATACTCAGTGTCACCCAGGCCCCCACAGCAGAGTTCTTTCTGTCATTTCCCTGCCCCTCTCCTCACTTTGGTAGGCTTTTGCTGCTAATGGCCTGCATCTGTGATCTTCAGAGGATTGCCAAGTGCTGGAAAGGTACAGCCCTCTGGAGGCCCTTAACCGATGACTAGTATGTCAGTCCAGCTCCCTTGCTGTGAGGGGTGTGACTCTGAGACAAAATCAACTCTGCATCCTTTCCCTGTTGGATCGGAATTTTGTCTGAAATCCCACCCTTGTTTGTCTCTTTCCTCTGGCCTATCCTCCCCACCCCTACTCCCAGCTCAGTTCCTGGTTTCTCCTGGGTGCCCCTCTTTCACCACTGACTTGCACATAATTCTCATCTTGGGAGGAGGGAACTTCATCTGGGCCAACTTAGGGAATGTGATTCACTCACAAGGAAGCTCATTTTCCTCATCTGGAAAAGGAAGGTTGTATCAGCTACCACACATGGTTATGGAATCATAGTTATTCAGTAAATGGTAGCAATTACTACTAAGGGCATTGTGAGGCCTTCTGCTAGTAGCAGATAGAGGCGTGACTTTTTATTCTGTGTCATAGGAGAATAACCCAGATTGATTGATTCAAACTGATGTTGGGATCCAGCTCTCCAATGCAACTGAATTACTCCTTTAGAATTCTTCTTGTCCGTTATGTGACCCCACTGCCTGCCCTTACCTGGGGTTCTCTCTGGCTGCTCCTCTGCTTGAGGAAGGACCCTTTTAAGCCATTTGCGGGAATAGCTTTTGCTTCAGTGAGCAGGGATCTCCCTTGCCTTGTTCCCAGATAAAATGTCTGCCGCAGCTTCCCCAGCGAGCCCTGACCAGGCACGCATATCGCTGTCGATGAACTATGGCAGGTCAGTGGGCATGGCAGGGTGGCAAAGACTCCCACGTGCACAGAGCACTCAGACCCTTTGTTTCCAACTTGCTGCTGGCTCGTGGGGAGCTTGTAATAAGAATGTGAGTGCCTGGTTGAACACAGAAGGAGTTGCAGGCTGAAGGGCTGGAGGAAGCTTTGTCTGATCAAACGCTGTGCGTGGCTGCCCTGTTGGAGGTGGGAAGGTTGGAGAATTTGCCCTGTTCACTCAGTTCTGCACCTTGGCTGCCAAACAGCCATGCTTGCTCGGGGCTATGACAAGCCCTTTCTGTAGCTCTGTGTGGGAAGTGACAGCTGCCGAAAAAATATCAGGTGAAAAGAAAAGAGACGAGGATTTCTCTTAAGAAAATGAGCAGGGTTTGAAAGCTGTGCACTTGGTGTGATTAAAAAAAGAAAGACAACAAAAGAACACGGAGCATTACAGCAGAAAGGAGTCTAAGCCAGGGGTCTCCAACCTCTGGGATCTAATGCCTGCTGATCGGAGGTGGAGCTGATGGAATGATAATACAAATGAAGTGCGCAATAGATGTAATGCGCTTGAATCATCCGGAAACCATCACCCACCCCACCCCAATCCGTGGAAGAATTGTCTTCCACGAAACCAGTCCCTGGTGCCAAAAAAGTAGGGGACCACTGGTCTAAGAGATCATGGAATCTGATTCAGCACCTTTACAGGCAAAGAAACTGGTGCCCATAGTGATGCCAAAATCTCAGCTCTCCGTGCACTGATGCCAAACAGAAGTATGGAGACCGTTATAGGGAAGAAGGAAAGAGTGGCTTTATTATTTTGCCAGGTAAAGGGGGAACACGACAGTCTGGTGCCTCAAGAACTGTGCCCTCTTCCCTGGGGAATGCCTGTGTGCTAAGTCACTTCAGCCGTGTCTGACTCTTCTTGACTCCATGGGCTGTAGCCCACCAGTCTCCTCTGCCCCTGGGCTTTTCCAGGCAAGGATACTCGAGTGGGTCTCCTCCTCCAGGGTGTCTTCCCAACTCAAGGACTGAAACTGTGTCTCTTATATCCCCTGCACTGGCAGGTTCTTTCCCACTAGTGCCACCTGGGATGCCCCTGGGGAATAGGGAGAGGTGATATAGTCAGGCTGGGGTGTGTGGTAAGGATGAAGGCAGTAACAGCCTAGCATTCTTCTTTCTTCTTCAAGGTTTCAAGAGTGGGGTGGCTGATGAGATTGGGATCGTGTGGGGTCCCAGGTGGTCTCCCGATCTTGATGAACTTCTCTAGTCTCTTTAATCTTGCCTCAGGTGGTTTCACCAGAAGTCTGACTGAGCAACTGAACTGAACAGGTGGTTTCCTGGCTTTGTTGTTCAGTCTCTCAATCGTCTGGCTGTTTGTGACCCCGTGGACTACAGCACACCAGGCTTCCCTGTCCTTCACTATCTCCTGGAGCCTGCTCAAAGTCATGTCTGTTGAGTTAGTGATGCCATCCAACCATCTCATCCTTCTCCTCCTGCTCTCAGTCTTTCCCAGCATCAGGGTCTTTTCCAATAAGTCGGCTCTTTGTATCAGGTGGCCAAAGAATTGGAGCTTCAGCTTCAGCATCAGTCCTTCCAATGACTATTCAGGGTTGATTTCCTTTAGGATGGACTGGTCTGATCTCCTTGCAGTCTAAGGGACTCTCAAGAGTCTTCTCTAGCACAGCAGTTCGAAAACATCAATTCTTTCTGACTGCTCCTCCCCTAATTAGCAACTTTGAATCTGCCCTTTGGAACTCAGAGAAGATCGTGGAGGCTGGAGTCTTGCCTTCAAGAAAGGGAGATAAAAAGGGCGTCTGTAGCTGGGAGCCTCACAGGGCCTGTTGGCATCAATAGAGGACAATGCTTTGCCCCAAAGTGACATGGTTAGTTAGTATCTGAGAAGGGCTTACAACCCAAATTTAGACAAAGGGGCAAATAATTTTTCTATCACACTCTTCCAGTTCTTTCATTTTACTTCTGCTATGCAGTAAGTAATACCTTACTATTTGGCATGTATGAATTGCGCCCTCACTCTGGGCAAGCTTCATGTCGATGATCCTCTCCAATGCTTACAGCAATCTTATGAGCAGACCTTGTTCCCCTTGATGATGTCGTGAGAGGTGACACAACTTACAGTCACACAGCTAGTAAGTGCTCCAGCCTCTCCTCTGTCTCTCTGATTAGAGAATCGCCCACACTTTCCAAATATGATGCTACCTCTGAGGATTGGCTTCTTGGGTCTATGGAGATGAGAAAAAAAAATTCAGAGGAAAGGAGAATAACTAGGTAAGGCAAGATAGGAGAAGGCTGGAATAAAGCAGTTGACAAACTGTTGGCTGCAGGTGGCCTTTGGATTGCCTGTCAGCCAGAACAAAGATGTCAGTCGATTTCTTTGGGATGATGGCATGGCTATATAATCTATGGGCTTCAGGTTTAAAGTAAATTTATTATAACTTAAAAAATTGTGCATAAGGAAAGATGCTTAGCATCACTAACCTTCAGTTCAGTTCAGTCGCTCAGTCATGTCCGACTCTTTGCGACCCCATGAATCACAGCAGGCCAGGCCTCCCTGTCCACCACCATCTCCTGGAGTTCACTCAAACTCACGTCCATTGAGTCGGTGATGCCATCCAGCCATCTCATCCTCTGTCGTCCCACTTCCTCCTGCCCCCAATCCCTCCCAGCATCAGAGTCTTTTCCAGTGAGTCAACTCTTTGCATGAAGTGGCCAAAGTACTGGAGTTTCAGCTTCAGCATCAGTTCTTCCAAAGAACACTCAGGGCTGATTTCTTTAGAATGGACTGGTTGGATCTCCTTGCAGTCCAAGGGACTCTCAAGAGTCTTATCCAACACCACAGTTCAAAAGCATCAATTCTTCAGCGCTCAGCTTTCTTCACAGTCCAACTCTCACATCCATTCATGACCACTGGAAAAACCATAGCCTCT
>NW_011494896.1:5966114-5968429 GCF_000754665.1 Bison bison bison
ATATATTTTTTTAAAATTTTATTTTATTTAACTTTACAATATTGTTTTGGTTTTGCCATATATCAAAATGAATCTGCCACAGGTATACATGTGTTCCCCATCCTGAACCCTCCTCCCTCCTCCCTCCTCATACCATCCCTCTGGGTCATCCCAGTGCACCAGCCCCAAGCATCCAGTATCATGCATCGAACCTGGACTGGCGACTCGTTTCATACATGATATTATACATATTTCAATGCCATTCTCCCAAATCATCCCACCCTCTCCCTCTCCCACAGAGCCCAAAAGACTGTTCTATACATCAGTGTCTCTTTTGCTGTCTCGTATACAGGGTTATCCTTACCATCTTTCTAAATTCCATATATATGCGTTAGTATACTGTATTGGTGTTTTTCTTTCTGGCTTACTTCACTGTGTATAATAGGCTCCAGTTTCATCCACCTCATTAGAACTGATTCAAATGTATTCTTTTTAATGGCTGAGTAATACTCCATTGTGTATATGTACCACTGCTTTCTTATCCATTCATCTGCTGATGGACATCTAGGTTGCTTCCATGTCCTGGCTATTATAAACAGTGCTGTGATGAACATTGGGGTACACGTGTCTCTTTCCCTTCTGGTTTCCTCAGTGTGTATGCCCAGCAGTGGGATTGCTGGATCATAAGGCAGTTCTATTTCCAGTTTTTTTAAGGAATCTCCACACTGTTCTCCATAGTGGCTGTACTAGTTTGCATTCCCACCAACAGTGTAAGAGGGTTCCCTTTTCTCCACACCCTCTCCAGCATTTATTGCTTGTAGACTTTTGGATCGCAGCCATTCTGACTGGCGTGAAATGGTACCTCATAGTGGTTTTGATTTGCATTTCTCTGATAATGAGTGATGTTGAGCATCTTTTCATGTGTTTGTTAGCCATCTGTATGTCTTCTTTGGAGAAATGTCTATTTAGTTCTTTGGCCCATTTTTTGATTGGGTCGTTTATTTTTCTGGAGTTGAGCTGTAGGAGTTGCTTGTATATTTTTGAGATTAGTTGTTTGTCTGTTGCTTCATTTGCTATTATTTTCTCCCATTCTGAAGGCTGTCTTTTCACCTTGCTTAGAGTTTCCTTTGATGTGCAGAAGCTTTTAAGTTTAATTAGGTCCCATTTGTTTATTTTTGCTTTTATTTCCAATATTCTGGGAGGTGAGTCATAGAGGATCCGGCTGTGATGTATGTCAGAGAGTGTTTTGCCTATGTTCTCCTCTAGGAGTTTTATAGTTTCTGGTCTTATGTTTAGATCTTTAATCCATTTTGAATTTATTTTTGTGTATGGTGTTAGAAAGTGCTCTAGTTTCATTCTTTTACAGGTGGTTGACCAGTTTTCCCAGTACCACTTCTTAAAGAGATTGTCTTTAATCCATTGTATATTCTTGCCTCCTTTGTCAAAGATAAGGTGTCCATATGTGCGTGGATTTATCTCTGGGCTTTCTATTTTGTTCCATTGATCTATATTTCTGTCTTTGTGCCAGTACCATACTGTCTTGATGACTGTAGTTTTGTAGTAGAGCCTGAAGTCAGGCAGATTGATTCCTCCAATTCCATTCTTCTTTCTCAAGATTGCTTTGGCTATTTGAGGTTTTTTTGTATTTCCATACAAACTGTGAAATTATTTGTTCTAGCTCTGTGAAGAATACTGTTGGTAGCTTGATAGGGATTGCATTGAATCTATAAATTGCTTTGGGTAGTATACTCATTTTCACTATATTGATTCTTCCAATCCATGAACATGGTATATTTCTCCATCTATTAGTATCCTCTTTGATTTCTTTCACCAGTGTTTTATAGTTTTCTATATATAGGTCTTTAGTTTCTTTAGGTAGATATATTCCTAAGTATTTTATTCTTTTCATTGCAATGGTGAATGGAATTGTTTCCTTAATTTCTCTTTCTATTTTCTCATTATTAGTGTATAGGAATGCAAGGGATTTCTGTGTGTTGGTTTTATATCCTGCAACATTACTATATTCATTGATTAGTTCTAGTAATTTTCTGGTGGAGTCTTTAGGGTTTTCTATGTAGAGGATCATGTCATCTGCAAACAGTGAGAGTTTTACTTCTTCTTTTCCAATTTGGATTCCTTTCATTTCTTTTTCTGCTCTGATTGCTGTGGCCAAAACTTCCAAAACTATGTTGAATAGTAATGGTGAAAGTGGGCACCCTTGTCTTGTTCCTGACTTTAGTGGAAATGAGTAAGCGTCTTTTAATTTCATGGCTGCAGTCACCATCTGCAGTGATTTTGGAGCCCCCAAAAATAAAGTCTGACACTGTTTCCACTGT
>NW_011494896.1:5968529-5973113 GCF_000754665.1 Bison bison bison
AGCCTTGACATACTCCTTTTCCTATTTGGAACGAGTCTGTTGTTCCATGTCCAGTTCTAACTGTTGCTTCCTGACTTGTATATAGGTTTCTCAAGAGGCAGGTCAGGTGGTCTGGTATTCCCATCTCTTTCAGAATTTTCCACAGTTTCTTGTGATCCACACGGTCAAAGGCTTTGGCATAGTCAAAAAAGCAGAAATAGATGTTTTTCTGGAACTCTCTTGCTTTTTCCATGATCCAGCGGATGTTGCAATTTGATCTCTGGTTCTTTTGCCTTTTCTAAAACCAACTTGAACATCTGGAAGTTCACGGTTCATGTATTGCTGAAGCCTGGCTTGGAGAATTTTGAGCATTACTTTACTAGTGTGTGAGATGAGTGCAATTGTGTGGTACTTTGAGCATTCTTTGGCATTGCCTTTCTTTGGGATTGGAATGAAAGCTGACCTTTTCCAGTCCTGTGGCCACTGCTGAGTTTTCCAAATTTGCTGGCATATTGAGTGTAGCACTTTCACAGCATCATCTTTCACAATTTGAAATAGCTCAACTGGAATTCCATCACCTCCATTAGCTTTGTTCGTAGTGATGCTTTTTAAGGCCCACTTGACTTCACATTCCAGGATGTCTGGCTCTGGGTCAGTGATCTAGGGAAGTACAAATCAAAAACACAAGTCAAAACACATCAGAAAGACCACAATAACAAATGTTGGCAGGGATGTGGAGGAAAGGACACACCCAGATACTTTTAGTGGTGGGAATGTACATTGGTACAGCCACTGTGAAAAGAGTATAGAGGTTTCTCAAAAAAACTAAAAATAAGTGTCATGTAAGTTTCTGCAGGAGGAAAGACAGGCAGTTGACAAATGGGAAAACAAATAATACATCACTTTTTATTCTTACACATCCTGAGGTCAGGAGAGTTTTGAGTTTTGGAATGCGAAAACAAAACTAATTTAAAGAAGCTTGTTCTGCCATCCAAAGGAGAGTTGGCAGATCCTACATTCAGAATGCAGTTTTGTTTCTGGAATGGATTACATATGCCAGTAGATAAAGTGCTGTTCTCCATGTGACCACTAGTAAAAACCCAATAAACATAAATAGTGCCTGTATTGCACGCAGTCCCTGATGAGTGATGAAACAGGCAATGTACAGAATGAAATATTTTCAATTCTTGGAAAACATGATATACCAGATTGCCCTGAGGATGAGGAAGAAAATAAATGCTAGTAGTCAGAAGAAAGATGAAAGTGGCTTCAACACATTTTTTTATGGTTATGATTTTTATTTACATTAGATTATATTTTAGAACTGAAACCTTGAAAAGAAGAAAAACACCCAAAATGCTTGCATGTGATCATATCCCTTTAGCATTTTGGCTTGTGTGTTAAAATTTTTTTTTTTTTTGGTAGGCTGTCCCCTTGTATAATTGTCATCTTATGTGCAATTTCATTCACTGGCTTTTCCAATGAAAATTTCCAATGAAAATATCTTAAAAATTTTCTATTTTAGAAAATAGAAATTCTAAGATAGAATATTTTCTATCAGAAAAGATAGCTTCCAAAAAGGAGTTATTAATGATTGCTTGTAGTTATTGAATGGATAGATCATAATTTGTAAGCTTTTTTCCTTCTGTTGAACATTTAGGTTGTTGGTTTGTGAATGGTATTAAATTTTATTAAAACTTCAGCATCTCTTACACTGGCATATCTTTTTTAATCAGGTAATACATTAATCACATTAATGGATTTCTTGATTTTTAAACCATCATTAAATTCCTGATATAGATTCTCCTTGGTTGTGATGGATTCTGAATTCCCTTTGCCACAATTTTATTTGGGATTTTTATATCCACATTCATAAAAATGGTTGACTTTAGCTGGCATACTATATAAGCCAGCCTGTCTTGTAAGACAGATCTGGTTTTGAATCATCCACTTCCTAATTTTCTGAACTTGAACAAATAACTTAGCCTTTCTTTTTATCTGTTGTTTTATTTTCTGTTTATTTGGTTGTGTGTTTTGAAAACACTGCTCAAGGGATATGATGCTTAGCTGTGATTAAATGCTCAGTTCTGAAAGATCACCTGAATGTTATATTTGCATGGATCACAGTTATTGTGAAGTTAGGTAGACCCACACTACATTTAAGATTGTGTGAACATTTTTCTTGAGTACCATGTTTTATTTTTTGATTTTCTTAAAAATTTTTTTTTCATTACCCTGTGTTTTAGACAACCAATCTTTCATAGTTGGCAGAACAAGACTCCTGTGGATTATAGCAACCATATGAGAAGGCACAGGCAAATTATTACCAGCATGGGACAATCTGGTGGATCCTAAAGCCTGATCTTCTGACGATCTGCCAGTTTCTTAGGAAGGATTAGTAGGTCTGTCCACTTGGACAAAAACCACACTCACTGGTGATTCTCACCTGTAGCCTCAGATTAGGGAAACATGGTTGTAGGACAAAGAGATTTATAGACTTTTTGGTCACACTGGATCTGTTATTGCGGATCTTGGGAAAATTTTATAACCTTTCTTGACCTCAGTTTTATCACCTGTAATAAAGGTTTAATACCTCTATTACAGGGTTACAAAATATCTTTCAAGTAGTGCTCAGTAAGTGGCAGCCCTTCCTTATTTTTATGAATATTCCCTTGACAATGAGCTACTTTCCCCTATATATTAATATTTCTGTGGTTGAGATGTGTCTCAAAATTAATATATTCTGTCAGTGGCCAAACAGAAGAGTTAGTTATTGAATTGTTATGTTGACTGAGATATATGAACTTGTCTACACATGGAGGCTATTTAATCACTTGATAATTTAGTTGAAAGTTTCATATCAGTATCATTACAGGGAGTTTGCATTTTCAGCTTAAATTTGGATCCTAATTATTGGTTTAAATGCCTTCAAAAATACTGCATTATGATGCAGCATTAAAATAAAATACTTTGTCTCTGGAAGAATAATTTACACATGTCAGGCAATGCAATGAAAGCAAAAAGGAACTCCAAAATTTCTCAGAATAGCTCATAAGAATCTTAGAGAAGTTGGGGTGACCAATTTATGTATTTGAAGGAGTGTGGTTTTGGTGGCAAGCAGCTTTCTCTTAAGAACTTTTGGTTGACTTTCAAGAGAAACTGACTAACTTTCAGGATCCCTCCTTCATTTTCAAAAAAAGAATAAAGTTATGAGGGCTATGCAAATTAAACATCAATATTCTTTTTTATGCCTACAAATAACACTATTAGTCCCTGAGATTTGAAAAGGCCATTATCATGGGTGTAGTATATGCAAAGTATATCCAAAACTTAGCTTCCAAACTTGATTAGGCCACAGAAGAAAAAATTTGGATGAATATCAATTATTGTTAAGTCTAAATAGGTGAATATTTGTGTGATTCTTCTCAACTCAAATCTAATAAAATTGTGTAGTTTGCAGTGGACAGCATATTATATCCTAGCATGTTATGACAGTGTGTGATACTGTGATTCATAACAAGAAATACTTGGTCTTCCTCCTGTTTCTGGCACAGAGCTCCAAAAACCCTTGGAACTTCTTAAGTGTGCACAGTGATAAAGATATTTTTGTTATGTTAATGAAGTGACTTTCTGGCTGCCTCTCAGTCATCTGAGGATGGGGGACTTCTTGCCAGGAAAACCAACTACGTGATTAAATGGCCAATAATTTTTTAAAATATTTTTGTTGGAGTATAGTTGATTTACAATGTTGTGTTAGTTTCAGGTGTACAGCAAAGTGAATCGGTTACATATATACATATCCACTCTTTTTTAGATTCTTGTCCCATATAGACCATTATAGAGTACTGAGTAGAGTTCCCTGTGCTCTATAGTAGGTCCTTACCAGTTATCTATTTTATATGTAGCAGTGTGTATATATCAAGCCCAATCTCCCAATTTTCCTATGCCCCCACTTGCCCTTGGTAAGCAGTTGTTTTCTACATCTGTAATTCTATTTCTGTTTTGTAGATAGACTCATTTGCACCTTTTTAAGATTCTACATATAAGCAGTTGCTTATATATTTGTTGCTGCAAATGGCATTATTTCATTTTATATGGCTGAGTAATATTCCATTGCATATAGGTACCACATCTTTTTTATCCATTCCTCTGTTCATAGACATTTAATAACCATGTCCTGGTTATTGTAAATGTTGCTGCAATAAACATTGGAGTGCGTGTATTCTTTTGAATTATTGTTTTCTCTGGATATATGCCCAGGAATGGAATTGCTAGATCATATGAACTGTACAACAAAGATCTTCATGACCAAGATAATCATGATGGTGTGATCACTCACCTAGAGCCAGACATGCTGGAATGTGAAGTCAAGTGGGCCTTAGAAAGCATCACTACGAACAAAGCTAGTGGAGGTGATGGAATTCCAGTTGAGCTATTTCAAATCCTCAAAAATGATTCTGTGAAAGTGCTGCACTCAATATGCCAGCAAATTTGGAAAACTCAGCAGTGGCCACAGGACTGGAAAAGGTTAGTTTTCATTCCAATCCCAAAGAAAGGCAATGCCAAAGAATGCTCAAACTACCACACAATTGCACTCATCTCACA
>NW_011494896.1:5973692-5982484 GCF_000754665.1 Bison bison bison
TGGGGAAACAGTGGAAACAGTGTCAGACTTTATTTTTGGGGGCTCCAAAATCACTGCAGATGGTGATTGCAGCCATGAAATTAAAAGACGCTTACTCCTAGGAAGGAAAGTTATGACCAACCTAGATGGCATATTCAAAAGCAGAGACGTTACTTTGCCAACAAAGGTCTGTCTAGTCAAGGCTATAGTTTTTCCAATAGTCTCTATGGATGTGAGAGTTGGACTGTGAAGAAGGCTGAGTGCCAAAGAATTGATGCTTTTGAACTCTGGTGTTGGAGAAGATTTTTGAGAGTCCCTTGGACTGCAAGAGATCCAACCAGTCCATTCTGAAGGAGATCAGCCCTGAGATTTCTTTGGAGGCAATGATGCCGAAACTGAAACTCCAGTACTTTGGCCACCTCATGCGAAGAGTTGACTCATTGGAAAAGACTCTGATGCTGGGAAGGATTGGGGGCAGGAGGAGAAGGGGATGACAGAGGATGAGATGGCTGGATGGCATCACTGACTCGATGGACGTGAGTCTGAGTGAACTCTGGGAGTTGGTGATGGACAGGGAGGCCTGGCGTGCTGCGATTCATGGCATCCCAAAGAGTCGGACACGACTGAGCAACTGAACTGATATTATTAAAAATCAGAAACAGCACTTGACCAAGAAAGGTCCATCTAGTCAAAGCTATGGATTTCCCAGTTTTCATGTATGGACGTGAGAGCTGGACTGTAATGAAGGCTAAGTGCTGAAGAATTGATGCTTTCGGAGTGTGGTGCTGGAGAAGACTCTTGAGAGTCCCTTGGACTACAAGGAGGTCATATCAGTCCATCCTAAAGGAAATCAGTCCTGAATATTCTTTGGAATGACTGCTGCTGAAGCTCCAATACTTTGGATGTGAAGAGCTCACTTATTGGAAGAGACCTTGATGTTGGGAAAGATTGAAGGCAAAAGGAGAAAGGGGATGAGATGGTTAGGTAGCATCACCAATTCAGTGAACATTAAGCAAACTCTGGGAGATAGTAGAGGACAGAGGATCCTGGTGTGCTATAGTCCTTGGGGTCACAGAGTTGGACATGACTTAGCAACTGAACAACAATTTCAACAGCAAATGATAGTTCTATTTTTAGTCTTTTAAGGAACCCACATACTGTTCTCCATAGTGGCTCTACCAGTTAACAATCCAACCAACAGTTTAGTAGGGTTCCCTTTTTCCCACACCCTTTCCAGCATTTACTGTTTGTAGATTTTTTTGATGATCCAATGGTTAATGATTTAATCATCAGGCTTATACAATGAATCCTCCATAAAAATTCCAAAGGACAGGGTTTGGAGAACTTCTAGGTGAGAGAATGCATGGGAATTTGGGGAACATGGCACTTAGAGAAGGCGTGAAAGCTCTGTACCTTTCTCCATACCTTATCCTATGCATCTCTTTCATTTGGCTATTTCTGAATTAAAACTTTTTATAACTTGTTGATCTAGTAACTGCTACTGCTGCTAAGTCGCTTGTGTCCAACTCTGTGCGACCCCATAGACGGCAGCCCACCAGGCTCCCCCATCCCCGGGATTCTCCAGGCAAGAACACTGGAGTGGGTTGCCATTTCCTTCTCCAATGCATGAAAGTGAAAAGTGAAAGTGAAGTCGCTCAGTTGTGTGTGACTCTTAGTGACCCCATGGACTGCAGCCTACCAAGCTCCTCCGTCCATGGGATTTTCCAGGCAAGAGTACTGGAGTGGGGTGCCATTGCCTTCTCCATGATCTAGTAAACTAGTAGGCAAATGAATTTCTTGAGTTCTGTGAGCTACTCTAGCAACTAAATTGAGATTGTGTGAACCTCTGATCTATAGCCAGTTGGTCAAAAAACACAGGTATTAGCCTGGACTTGCTATTGATACCTGAAGTGTGAGTGTGTACGTGTGTTGGTCAGGGGTGGGTGGGAGGTAGCCCTCAGCCTGTGTAACCTGATGCTATTTCTGAATGGATAGTGTCAGAATTGAGTTGAATTATGGGACACCCAGCTAATGTGTTGAGCATTGCTTATTAGTATGGAAACTGTGCCCCCCTCTCCCCTCAAAAGACGCACTGGAATTGATCAGAACATCTATATACAGTGTAATTAGCTGATTACCTTTGCATCGGTACCTGGACCATGAGAGCAATTTGAATAGCAGTTCGCTGTATTATGTTTCCTTGTAAGTCTGGGTTATATTCACATAGGAAGATTTTCTTTTTTCCTGCTTTAAAGAGATAACAGAGGTAATGTTTTTCATGCTACCAAGTGCTACAAATTCAAGTGAGCTATTTGATCCTTTTAGGTTTTTGTAGAGTTGCAGAGATGTAAGTGATGTTAAATTAAAGTTTAAATAGTAATTGCATTGTTTAATGCCTTACCTCTTCTGAAATGCTAGTTATGTACGCAAGGTGTAGTATAATCCTATTCAGAAACCGTGGCACCCTAAAGAGTTCTGGCTGGCAGTTCCAACTTCAAAAATCCCTGAGGAGGGCTTTCTACTTTAAGAAGAGTCTTTAAGAAGCATCTGAAGAATCTGGCATAAGTAGTCACTCCTGGGAATTCCCTGGCTGTCCAGTGGTTAATACTTGATGCTTTCACTGCCCAACCCAGGTTCAATCCCTGGTTGGGGGGCTAAGATTCCTCCAGCTGCAAAACAAAAAAGAAAAAAAAAAGTCACTCGTTATTGTATTCCATAGTGCTTATGGTCGTGGAAACATGAGACATTAAGAGTTAAAAGAGTTGACTTCATTTTGAGAAGGACTGGATAAAGATATTGGGTCCATTTCATTGAGGGATGTCTTCTCAATAACCTCTGTTTCAATCCATCAAGACTTTACATAAATAACATAAGTATTTGCTAACAAGAAATTAACATAAACTGAAATGAATTGTATTAATTATGCTTATGGCTTAAATCAGCATAATCGTATGTTCAGATATCTCTATAAAACTGAAAAAATATAAGAAAGTGTCTAAAATGTTCTTTCTCCCTCTTCACATTGGCATTAGGATCGCCCTTAGGGCTGGGCTAGAGTTTTTGTTTGCCTGGTATGCCCCTTCAGAGTTGGAGTTAGCTGGGCTTCCCAGGTGCTGCAGTGGTAAAGAATCTGCCTGCCAATGCAGGAAACACAAGAGATGTGGGTTTGATCCCTGGTTTGGGAAGATCCCCTGCAGTAGGAAATGGCAACCTGCTCCAGTGTTCTTGCCTGGGAAATTCCATGGATAGAGGAGCCTGTCAGACTACAGTCCATGATGTTGCAAAAGGGTCAGATACAACTTAGCACCTAATCAATAACAACAACTGATAGTAGAGCATGTTTTGTCTCATTGAACATCATGGAGTATGGGGCAAAGAAAATCAGAGTTGCAGTCAGACAGACCTACATTTTAATCACCTTTCTGTTATATATTACCTGTGGGATGCTGGAAAAATTACTTAACTTTTGAGAGGCTTATTTCCTTATCTGTGAAATGAGATTAACAACACCTTCATGGATTTCCTGTGATATTTTTAAAAGGAGATTTGTTTATTTATTTTTGGTTACACAGAGTCTTTGTTGATGCACGTGGATTTCTCTAGTTGTGGCAGTTGGGAGCTACTCTCTAATTGGGGTGTGTGGGCTTCTCACTGCAGTGGCTTTTCTTGTTGCCGAACATGGGCTCTAGGGGGCATGGGCTCAGTGGTTGCAGCTCCCGGGCCCTGGGCTTAATAGTTGTGGTGCACAGGCTTAGTTGCCCCGAGGCATGTGGGATATTTCCAGATCTGGGATTGAACACATGTCTCCTGCATTGGCAGGCAGATTCTTTACCACTGAGCCACCAGGGACGCCCTCCTGTGACTATTAAAGCAACTTTCTTAAAAACGCATTGCCTGGCACACAGTGGGCCCCAAATAAAGGCTTACTTTCTTTCCATTGAATCATTCCCTTCTTCTTAGCCTATAATACATCAAAGTTCATTCTCCAGTGCCAGAGTTCTCAAAGTGTGGTCCCCAGAACACTCGTCATCATGACAGACTGCAGCATCGGCATCACCCAGGGGCTTGTTAGAAATGCAGATTATTGGGCCCTATCACCAACACCTGTATCAGCAATTCTGAGGATGGAACCACGTGATCAGTGTATTTCTCCAGGTGATTCTGGTACATGACACTGCTCTACCATATAGACTGCCTGTCTAGAGTCCAACAATTTTATTTCTATTGTTCGTGTTATCTCTGAAAAAAATGTGAAGGTTACAAGAATTCAGTTCTCCAGTGTAATGCCCAGGTGTTCCCTCTCTTCTTGCTTTTGTCCTGGAGAGTGATGGGATTAAGTGGGCAAGGGAAAATAATGGTGGCTAATTCCAAGATGGAAAACCAGCACCAAATGAAAATACTTTTTGTCCTATTCCTTCTGCAGGGCTTGGACCACCCTGCGTTTCTTGGCATTGTCAGATTTTATAATTTCTGCCAATCTAATGGATATGAGATTGCATATAGTTCTAGGTTTGATTTTCATTTTCCTGATTCTAGAGTTTATTGTCTGTTCAGTTATCGATTGGCTGATTGCTTACACTCTTGTAAAATGCTGGTTTTGTCTGTTAGTCATTTTCCTGTAAGTCTGCTTAGCTTTTTCATTTTTCAATCTTATTTAGATATAAGTGATACATAACACTGTGTAAGTTTAAGGTGTACAGTGTATTGATATGTATTTCAAAATGATTACCACCTAGCTAACACCCCCAACACATTGCACAGGTTTTTGTGGTGAGATCTACTGAGAAAATTTCAAGTATAAATATATAACTATGATACTATGACTATAATTACCATGCCAAACTTCAGATTCCCAGAACATTTTCATCTTATAGCTGAAAGTTTGTACCCTTTGGTCAGTACCTTCTTATTTCCCCCACGCCCCATCTTGTGGTATCTACCACTCTACTCTCTTTCTAGGGTTCCACACACAAGTGATAACATACACTATTAGTCTTTTTCTGTCTTATTCCACTTAGCATATTGCCCTCAAGGTCCATTGATTTATCATAAATGGCAAGGATTCCTTCTTTTTCATGGCTGAATAATACTCCATTGTCTATACGTACCACATACATACCAAATTTCATTGAACTGCCTGTCTGTGTTTTCTTGCAACTCATTGAGTTTCCTTAAAACAGCTACTTTGAATTCTTTTTTGAGTAAGTTGCTGTTCTCCTTGTCCTTGGGTTCCATTACTGAATGATTATTGTGATCCTTTGTTGTCACATTACTTTGATGTTTCATAGTCCTTTGGCTTTTCCACCACTGTCTTCAGAGTTGAATTAGTAGTTACCTTCTTCAGTTTTTTTTTTTTTTTTTTTTTACTGACTTGAGGGTAGGAAGTATCTTCCATCTGCCCTGCTAAAGATTCTGGGGGTTTCTTAGACTTGCTGTGGCTACATCTGCTCCAGGCTTGAATGTTCTAAGCTTGCGGCAGAATGTTTTAGGCTTGCATACCTTCTCTCCACCCTGCAACAGGCCAGCACTGACAGCCTCTTTTGTTTTCCATAGGTGCAACTACAGCGCAGCTCTGTGGTGTCAAGTTTGCCCACAGATGAGGGCCTGCTTTCTGCAAGTGATCTCTGCTGGTCATTCCTAGAACTCTCCCGCGCCGTGACCTTCAGGAAGGCACACAGGCATCCGCTGCAGAGTTGGGGTATGTGTGATCGAGGCATGAGGGGGGCTGGGAGTGTGGGTGGATCTGTGGGGGGATTGCAGGTGGCTCTCATAGCATTTTGGGGGCAGGCTTCTGGGTGGAGTCCTCCATACACTTAGTAAGCTTAGTGTCCTTTTAATGCCCTATGAGAGTCCTGAGTACTTTCCCAGGCTTCACCTGGCAACCCGCATCCCAAGACCTGGCGCTCCTGACTTAATGCAGTCAGTTTTCAGTATCAGCTTGTATTTCATTTGGGGATTCAACCAACCTTGGATTGAATTTGAATCTACTGTTGGTGGAACCACGGATGCAGAACCCTCTCATGCGGATAGCCAAGCGTAACTGCCATTTCATGTAAGAGACTTGAGCTTCCCTGGATTCTGGGGTCCACAGTGGGTTGGTGGCATCTGCAGATCTGGGGAAGCCAGGTGCTACTCAAGGGCTCTCTTTCCCACCTGGGGAGAAATCAGGGGCCAAGGAAGATGTCTTAGTCCTAAGTTCTGCTGACTTCAGGGAGAGGTGATGTAGGTCAAGTCAGACTGTTTCTTTTACTGTTACTAAATTTAGCAGGTTCATGTGCTGAGGTACAATGAGGCCAAACAAACCGAAATTTCAGAGCTTGGCGCAGAGAAAGTTGTCTTTGCAGGGCCATGCGAGGAGAGCAAGAGACCAGAGCCCCAAAACACCCCAAATTAATCTAAAGGTTTCAGCAAAGCATTTTCAAAGGCAAAGAGAGGGCAGGGTGAGGTTGGTGGTTGTAAACTTAATTGGTGTCAGAATCCTTTGTTTGCAGCTGTCCAGGTAGATCAGCTCAGGATGCTCCCATAAACCTCCAGTAAGACAAATGTTACTCTGTTTTGCAACTTTTAATCTCCATATGAATGGAAGAATGTTACATTCTTAAAGGTCAGAGCCTTGGGAACTGAGCTATCTTGTATATTTCAGGCTACAGGCAAAATTCTTAACTGGAAGCAAAAGCAATAGAATACAATGGTGAAAGTGAAATAAACAGATCTATTGTGGAGTTAGAAGTTTTCTTTTCCCTATTACATTACCTACTCCACTGCTTCCTGGAGTGGGTTTTTTTTGTTTGTTTGTTTTGCTGTTTCTTCTCTGGAGACCTGGACTTCCACAAAGGCTCTCTGCCCCACGGTGGGTGATTGTCTCATGCAGGGTTCTCCGAGGGTCTGGACTTTAGTGGAGAGGGGCTCAGCTGGTTCCTTTCAGGGTTCACAGCTGGTGCCGAGGTCTTTCGGCTTATTACCCAATGCACAGGTGGGTGAGACTTCTCTGGGTTTGTGGGTGTAGGGTACTAAATGCCTCACCTCCCTCATGGACACTTTTGTTTCTAGAAAGATGCTGGTACTTGTTGGGAGGGTGAGTGGACAGAAAGTGAGGGGCACCTTATGAAGCCATGATGCTGTTGTCACTTCTGGCTTAGCTTCTTTGAATGACTCAGAGGAATTCTTTATGTTAGATTTAAACAAATGGATTGCTAATGTGTGACCATTTCTTCACCTCTAAAAATGACAGTATTATATTGTTCAACCTAATATTCTGGATAATTTTTTAGAACAAATATTTTATGCCAGTTCATAGTTTATTTTCAAATTTCCTTTATAGCTTCTTTTGAGTAAGATGTATTAAATATGATGTAATCAAATTTATTAATACTGTTGTGTAAGATTTTGTAGTTCATGGCTTTTGTTGTAAGAGAGTTTTGCCTACATTTTTCCTACTGATCAGTTTTGTTGTAAGAGAGTTTTGCCTACATTTTCCCTACTGATCAGTAATAATGCAACTCTGTTTTCATATAGCATACTAGGATAATGTTTCTTAGCTTTTGTTCTTCCAGATATATTGGATTGGCCAAAATCTTTGTTCCAGTTTTTCTGTCACGTCTTACAGAAAAACCCAAATGAACTTTTTGGTCAACCCAGTATTTTAAAATTAGCTTGTAAAGTCATATGAAAAACTTGTTGAGATTCGATTAAAATTTGGTAATTTTGGAGAAAACCAACTTTATAATATTGAGTCAAATTTTAAAAATTGAGCCAAATTTCTGTTCTTCTCAAATTAATAGAATAATCATGCTGCTAATGTGTCTGAAGTTTCTTTTGAGTTTTCTAAGTAGATAATCTCAAATCTAGAAGTAACAGACTGCCAGTTACTTCTTCAGCAACAATGACAACAACCAAAGGGTTTATCTGCAATCAGCAGGATTTGTGATTTGGGGTCTGCAACCATGAAGAGCCATGTGCAAGTCTGTAGCCGAAAAGGAGAGTAGAATTCTTCAGAGAGAAAGGAAGTTGGGAGAGTTACAGTAAATAGAATCCAGGGCTGAATTCTTGCCAGGACTTTGAAAGGGGCCTTTCTCTTCCCTTAGGGCTCTGCTCTTGTGGTAGGATGTAAGAGCTCCCCCTTAATTTCTTACGCAGTGTGATAGTTTTGTTTCTTACATTTCATTGCAATGCTTATATATCTGTTTTCCTTCTTTCTTTCTCTTTCTTTCCTCATTATTCTGGATAGTTCCTTAACTGAAATACCAACGATTAACATTGATAACAGGCATCTTTGTTATCTTCTTGATTTTATTTTATTTCTTCACAATAATTGCGATTTTTTGATAGCATTGTTTCAGTTCCTCTTTGTCATTTTGTATACAGCTTTTTAACAAAATTTTTATTGGCGTATAGTTGGCTTTCAATGTTGTTTCTGTTGCACACCAAAATGTCATTTTGATTTTAGAGGTGGATGCATTTAACATTTTGCCTTTGAATATGTTTGCTGCAGTGCCACTTATTTTTGTTTGTTTTGGTAGTTATCTTTTATCAGTTTCCATCTATTTGCCATGAAGTGATGGGACCGGATGCCATGATCTTAGTTTTCTGAATGTTGAACTTTAAGCCAACTTCTTCACTCTCCTCTTTCACTTTCATCAAGAGGCTCTTTAGTTCTTCTTCACTTTCTGCCATAAGGGTGGTGTCATCTGCATATCTGAGGTTATTGATATTTCTCCCAGCAATCTTGATTCCAGCTTGTGCTTCCTCCAGCCCAGAGTTTCTCATGATGTACTCTGCATATAAGTTAAATAAGCAGGGTGACAATATATAGT
>NW_011494896.1:5982584-5982929 GCF_000754665.1 Bison bison bison
AGGCAGGGTGACAATATATAGCCTTGATGTACTCCTTTTTCTGTTTGGAACCAGTCTGTTGTTCCATGTCCAGTTCTAACTGTTGCTTCCTGACCTGCATACAGGTTTCTCAAGAGGCAGGTCATGTCGTCTGGTATTCCCATCTCTTTCAGAATTTTCCACAGTTTGTGATCCCCACAGTCAAAGGCTTTGGCATAGTCAATAAAGCAGAAATAGATGTTTTTCTGGAACTCTCTTGCTTTTTCCCTGGTCCAACAAATGTTGGCAATTTGATCTCTGGTTTCTCTGCCTTTTCTAAAACCGCTTGACCATCTGGAATTCACGGTTCATGTATTGCTGAAGCCT
>NW_011494896.1:5983029-6032461 GCF_000754665.1 Bison bison bison
TACTAGCGTGTGAGATGAGTGCAATTGTGTGGTAGTTTGAGCATTTTTGGCATTGCCTTTCTTTGGGATTGGAATGTAACCTGACCTTTTCCAGTCCTGTGGCCACTGCTGAGTTTTCCAAATTTGCTGGCATACACAGCACTTTCACAGCATCATCTTTCAGGTCCCATCGCTTCATGGCAAATAGATGGGAAACAGTGGATGACTTTATTTTTCTGGGCTCCAAAATCACTGCAGATTGTGATTGCAGCCATGAAATTAAAAGACGCTTACTCCTTGGAAGGAAAGTTATGACCAACCTAGACAGCGTATTGAAAAGCAGAGACATTACTTTATCAACAAAGGTCCGTCTAGTCAAGACTATGGTTTTTCCTGTGGTCATGTATGGCTGTGAGAGTTGGACTATAAAGAAAGCTGAGTGCCAAAGAATTGATGCTTTTGAACTGTGGTGTTGGAGAAGACTCTTGAGAGTCCCTTGGACTGCAAGGATATCCAATCAGTCCATCCTAAAGGAGATCAGTCCTGAATGTTCATTGGTAGGACTGATGCTGAAGCTGAAACTCCAATACTTTGGCTACCTGATGCAAAGAGCTGACTCATTTGAAAAGCCCCTGATGCTGGGAAAGATTGAAGGCAGGAGGAGAAGGGGAAAACAGAGGATGAGATGTTTGGATGGCATCATCGACTCAATGGACATGGATTTGGGTGGACTCTGGGAATTGGTGATGGACATGGAGGCCTGGTGTGCTATGGTTCATGGGATCACAAAGAGTTGGACTTGACTGAACAACTGAACTGAACTGATTCAATTCCTAATTTGCTGAGAGTTTTAATCAAAAGGAATATTAATTAAAATTGTGTTCTGTGTATCAGTTCAGTTCAGTTGCTGGGTCGTGTCTGATTCTTTGTGACCCCGTGGACTGCAGCACACCAGGCTTCCCTGTTCATCACCATCTCCCGGAGCTTGCTCAAACTCATGTCCATCAAGTCCGTGATGCCATCCATCCATCTCATCCTCTGTCATTCCCTTTTCCTCTTGCCTTCAATCTTTTTCAGCATCTGGGTCTTTTCCAATAAGTCAGTTCTTCACATAAGGTGGCCAAAATATTGGAGCTTCAGCTTCAGCATCAGTCCTTCCAATGAATATTCAGGACTGATTTCCTTTAAGACTGACTGGTTTGATCTCCTCGCTGTCCAAGGGACTCTCAAAAGTCTTTTCCAACACCGCAGTTCAAAGTGTTCTGTATATATTTAGGTTTGGTGGATTATGTTAAGGGACTTTTTGCATTCCTAGAACAAAGGAAAATTAGTCATGCTAGCTGGGTTTTTCTTTTCTAACCCTCTTTATGAATTGATGCATTGGGTTTGCTAATTTTGTTTGATTTTAAATTTACCATTAGTGCTATTGTTTTTCCTAGTTTTACTTCCAAAACATTGTTTTACAGTTTATGCACAATAAATGTTTCTTTGGATATTTATCTGACAACTCCAATGTCTAGAATTGATGCTGAGATTTCTCTGGACTCAGGTCTGTTTGACAGCTCAGTTCCAGTTCAAAACTCCACGCATGGTTATTAGTGATCTTCTCTAGTGCCCCATCAATCAAAATCCTATTCACTCATGAGAATCCATGTTGAATTTTTCTCCTTTTAAGGCCTTCCTGGATCTTTTGTGACTAGAAGTAATCACTCATTTTGTAAAATGTTTATTGATATTTCCATTTGGCTCTTAATTATTGCTTCTCTGCTTACCTGTTGTCTCCTTCGTAGTTTGCACGGTTCTTGTTAGGAAGGATGGCATCTTATTTGCCTTTGTACTCCCAATATGAGTCTGATTCCTGTCACATTGAGACAGAATTGGTTAATGAGGGAGGAAAAAACATAGCCAGCTAGTGTTTGAAACTAGTTTTTGCTGACTATGTGACTTTGGCCTAATTGTTTACTGGCCTTGAACTTAGGCTTCATCATCTCTAAAACTGGTGTTGTAACTGACCCATTTTTCATAAGAAAGAGTTAAATGAAGAAGTGTACATAAAATGGCTAGCTTAGAGTAGATTTACTCTACATGTTGGAATACACATGAATTGATCTACAAGAAGCATCTGTTTTTAGTGATAATCCTGGCATATCATTTAGAAGTCATATTATGAGTCAAGGTTTTCCTTTAGAGCCAGAAATAAGGGAAGATGACTCCAGCCTGCACTTGTCAAACATCAACTGTCTGAGGTGTGGCTGGAGCTAATACTGCTTCTCTCTGGGTAATGATTCTTTCATCACATTACTTTTGCTTGGGGAGATACAGGGAGGCCTGGCTGGTGATTCCATCTGGAGCTCCGTTGCACTGGGACATGAAGTTATCTCTAAACGTGCCAGTTATCTCTAAACACACCTCCAGGTTCTCAGAGAAAGGGAAGGATTAGCACTTATTCAACTCAGGAACATGATTTTGACTAGGCATCCTAATGTTACTGACTATGAAGTATGGAAACAGCGTGTCTAAACATTTATGTAAGACATGATCAATTAGATCAATGCTTATGTAGTAAACAAGTGATTTAAACTTTGGAAGCATGGCTTAGGGAAAACATACCAATATTCCCTTTCTTAGAATTTTTCAGTGTCTCCCAGTGGCCACCCAATGAAGGTGATATTCCAAAGACTCTGATTTATATCACTGCATGACTCATCACACTCTACCTTACCACACTCTCTCACTATTTCTTCCCATATGATCTGCGTTCCTACTTCACATACCTTTCTGTCCCTCCTATGTGTCCATTACTTTGCTGTCCCTGCTTTTACTCAAACAGAATTCCCTCCTTAGAATATTCCAGTGAAACCCATTTTTCTGTACCGAGCTCAAATTTTGCCTTTGTTAGGTAGCCTTCTTTGACCAACAATGAAGAATTACTATTTCACTTAGTTATTGAATAAATAAAGCATTTCAACAATCCTACTATATATACATTGAACTAGGGTCTAAATCTGATTACTTTCAATCAGTTCAGTCCTGCTGGGAGATGAGAAGGCAATAATATTACAGTGTCCGCTGATACAGTCATTAATGGACAGTGAGAATGTAGAGGACAGAAGAACAGTCTGGCTGACCTGTTGACCAGAATACCTACCTGTGACTTTTTCAGTATGGCCATTCCCCATGGGTTGGTCTGGGATTATGGACAGCATGGTGTCTGAGTTCTGAAAGCAGTTGTCTTAAGCAAGAAGAAAACTTACGGCATTTCTTTTAATTGGAAGTCACACAGCATCATCTCTACCATTCTTTTTTGTCAGGCAGTCACAGAGATCTACTCATATTCGAAGAAGTAGACGCAAGACTTTGCTGCTTAGTGGAGAGAGTGCCCTGGTCACATTTTAAGAGTCTGTGGGCTGGGAGATATTGTGGCTATCTTAGATAATAAAAACTGCCACATTACCTTGTTATAATACCTTCTGCTTATTTATCCTGTACACCGCATAAGGAAATTCTTAAATCACAAAGGGTATGTGAATATCTCTCAAAAGTTACAAACACTGGGCTTGCTAGGGACATGGTGTCCGACCTTGGCGCTGGGCTTGGGGGAGAAGACCCCTGAGGGATGGGATGGGCGGTGGTAGTCTAGAGGAAAGGAGGAAAGTAGACCACAGAGACAGAGAGGAGGGGAACCCAGGGCCAGCCCAGACCTGCTGGGGGCCTTCTATCAAGGGCTGATATATGAAGCCTTGTTTGTCTTAAATTAGGTGTGAATAATTAATTGCCTAGGTAAAGAAATAATGAATTTTTGCTTAAGTTTGATTTGTTAAGCTTAAATAATCAATTTAAATGAATGAATGATTAAAGCTTAAGCCTTATTGATTAAGCTTTATTTACACTTGAGTGGGAATGGGCTTAAGTCAGATGGCTTGTGAGAGGAATTTAGTAGTTTCTAGGGAGAGCATAGGTGCACGAAAGGGGTGAAGGAAACATCCAGGCTGCAGAGTTTGTTGGGACTGGGGCTAGAGGGAAAGGATAACATTTTGACTTCTGAGCCTGGGAGTCAATCTTTTAGCGTTTCGATTGCTTGGATATGCAGTATATAATGTCCCTTAGAAGTCCAACATTTGTTCCTGGGTTCTTGAGTTTCAGTTCCCTCTTCAGTGTTTAGTAGCAGAGTGAATTCAGAAAAATGAATGGCTGTGTGGGAAACCTTACTTGCCTTATCAACAAAATGGGAATAATAGTAGTATCTCTCTCAAAGAGTTATTATTCAAGATTCAGTATTTTCATGGCATAAAGTTCATACTTAGCACAGTTTCTTGAGCGTTTGTTCTGCATTCAGCCTTTGTATAGCTTATCTCCTGTGTAGTTTTGTGGAAGGTGGTCCAGATTTTCTATCATCCTCCAGGTGGAACTCTTACCCCAGGAAATCATTTTCATGTAGATTTAAAAACAAAACAAAAATGTGTGAGCAGAAGCTTCTGCTTTGGTCACTGAGTGGTTAGAAGAGTCCCAGCCCTAATTACCCAAATGTGTGTAAGGGCCCTCCACTGTACTCGAGTGCTCCTTCACGCCTCACATAATTTGGAGTGCCAGACGGTGACGCTGCTTGCATTGCAATGAGGATAGAGACCCTGGGTGTCCTTTACAGTTTCTTTCCTTAGATTTCTGCTCCGAGTCATGACTAGACAAAACTAAACCTCTAGACTTTCTTCTGGGCACAGCACTTAATGCAAACCAGTTCCTGCTGGCCCAAGCATAGCAGGGGTGAGGCTGGGGAGCAAGGCGGGATCAGGGAAGGTGCAGGTATTTACTTCCTTTTACCAGCTGTGCCACCTGGGTTCCTTCCCTGGGTTGGGAAGATCCCCTGGAGAAGGAAATGGCAACCCACTCCATTATTCTTGCCTGGAGAATCCCATGGGAGGAGGAGCCTGGTGGGCTACAGTCCACGGGGTCGCAAAGAGCCGGACACAACTGAGCGACTTCACTTTCATTCTCACCAGCTGTGCCATCCTGAGCAAATGACTTGACTTCAATGGGTCCTTTTTCTCTTCTGTGAAGTAGAGTAACAGTGCCTGCCTCAAAGGATCGCTGTAGGATTCAGTAAGCAAAGGACAGGTACAGGGCTTGGAGTACAGTAAGGCTTAATCAGGGTTTTTTCCCATAGTTTCCTGTTCTCTTTGGGGACAGTCATCCCAACAATTCTGCATAAAGAGGAACTTCCTAACCTAGACACATCTGGAGCTGGGTGTTGTCAGGTCAGGATTATATCCTCCTATGCTAGTTGTAGACTCTGCTCTCAACTTCTTGTGCCTGGGGAGATGTGTAAAATCTACTCTTCTGCTTACGCAGCGGGCTCATTGGCAAGAGTTTGGAAGAAGAGCATAAACAGTAAATGCAGGAGAAGCATAGTCGGAGAGAATCTTTTCAAACTTCTTGAGAGTTTGGTTTGAGTTCAGTTCAGTTGCTCAGTCGTGTCCGACTCTTTGCGACCCCATGGACTGCAGCACACCAGGCCTCCCTGTCCATCACCAACTCCCAGAGTTTACCCAAACTCATGTCCATTGAGTT
This sequence comes from Bison bison bison, assembly GCF_000754665.1. Lineage (NCBI taxonomy): Eukaryota > Metazoa > Chordata > Mammalia > Artiodactyla > Bovidae > Bison > Bison bison. Next base: position 5,988,574 of record NW_011494896.1, read on the forward strand.
GGTGATGCTGTCCAACCATCTCTGTCGTCCCCTTCTCCTCCCGCCTTCAATCTTTCCCAGCATCAGGGGCTTTTCAGATGAGTCAGCTCTTCTCATCAGGTGGCCAAAGTATTGGAGTTTCAGCTTTACCATCAGTCCTTCCAATAAACATTCAGGACTGATCTCCTTTAGAATGGACCGGTTGAATCTGCTTGCAGTCCAAGGGACTCACAAGAGTCTTCTCCAACACCACAGTTCAAAAGCATGAATTCTTCGGCGCTCAGCTTTCTTTCTAGTCCAACTCGCACATCTATACACAACCACTGGAAAAACCATAGCCTTGACTAGACGGACCTTTGTTGGCAAAGTAATGTCTCTGCTTTTTAGTATGCTGTCTAGGTTGGTCATAACTTTCCTTCCAAGGAGTGAGTGTCTTTTAATTTCATAGCTGCAGTCACCATCTGCAGTGATTTTGACTTAACTTTTTTTTTTTTTTTTTTGTGGGGGTGGCAGGAAGAGTAGGGGGCAAACTAAGCCCTTTCACATTGTGATGAGATTGCAAGGTGTTGCTTCTTCTTGACCTGTCACTTTGGCAGCCTGAAAACCAATTTTTCACTTAAATCACTCAAAGCCACTCCTTTATCTCCTTCCCTTCCTCCCTTTCCTTCCTCTGTCCCTTCCTCTTTTCTCTCTCGCTCACTTGCTTATCCCTGCCCTCCATGGTTTAGTTCCTATGTTAGGCTTGGGATATACTGTATAACCAAGGTAGTATGAGACCATGAAATTCACAGAAGTTATTGTTCAGTTAATTGAAACAATGGCTTAAAGTACCATTAAAATAATACATACACAACTAAAACATTTTATTTTCACTTACAGCAGTCAAGGGCATATTTAATCACCGATCTTTTAGTGTAGGGTCACTTTTTTCTTTGAGTCCACTGATAGGAGGTCCTTGTCATGTTACATGTACAGATCCCACCCACATTGCATTGCTTACAATTTCCAGATTCGATTTCTTTTTTTTTTTTAATTGGGGTATAGTTGCTTTACAGTGATGTACAACAAAGTAAATCAGTTATATACACACATATATTCCCAACCTTTTCCCCCTGCCCCCAACCCATCTAGATCAACCACAGAGCCCCCAGGTGAGCTCGCTATTCAGCGGGAAACAGCTCTTTCCCACTCGCTGTCTCTTTTACCAGTGGCAGTGTATATATGTCAATCTCAATCTCCCAATTCATCCAACCCCTCCTTCCCCCCCCGATTCTGTTTGTTTAAAGTACAGATAAAATTTATACACTTGCCAAGCAAACCAGATGAGCAGTCTTTAAAAAAATTTGTACATTTTTTTCCTCCTCATTTTTTAAGAACCTTTCTCTCATAGCTAACCTAATAGCATTTCAAAGATGACTCAACTTCATTGAGCCCTTTCCAAACATTCTATTTAGTATTATTGGTATAACAGCTTGCTTTTTGAACCCATATTTAAGGGGCTTATGTCAGCTAATTAAATTACGTATTACAATATCAACTATAATAAACAGAACAAGATTTGGGAACAAGCATCGCTGGCTCTTGGCAAAGTCACAGCCTAGATGGTGGGAGCAAAAATTATGTGAACACAATGCAAACAGTCGGAAGTGGTCTTGGTCCTCTCTCAGCAGGCTGTGGAGGTGAATGTTTAACTTGAGAGTTGATGAAGTAGAGATCGATTAAAAGAGCTGTTACAGAAGGAGGGTCAGACAAGTAGGCAGGCAGTTCTGATGCAGCATATGTGATAGGTCCGTGCAGCCGTATCCTGGTTTCTGTGGGACATGAGGAGGACAGGTGACCCAACCTGGGGCATCAGAGAAGGACCCAGTACAGTGTTTTACATAGAATGGGCACTCCTTTAATATCTGCCTGAGGAAATGCCTGAGGATATCTGTCCTTGAGATTTATGATTTAGACTGACTCAAAGAGAATCAGGGGGTTCCTGGGTGGCTCAGTGGTTTAGTACCTGCCTGTAACACAAGAGACATGGGTTTGATCCCTGGGTCAGGAAGATCCCCTGGAGAAGGAAATGGCAACCCATTCCAGCATTCTTGACTGGAGAATCCCATGGACAGAGGAGCCTGGCGGGCTGCAGTCCATGAGGTGGCAAAAAGTTCAGTTCACTTTCAGCTCAGTTCAGTACAGTTTCAGTTCAGTTCAGTTGCTCAGTTGTGTCCGACTCTTTGTGACCCCATGAACTGCAGCACGCCAGGTCTCGCTGTCCATCACCAACTGCCGGAGTTGTCCATTGAGTCGGTGATGCCATCCAGCCATCTCATCCTCTGTCATACAGTTTAGGACTAAACAACAAGAGAATCAGGCTCACTGTCCTTAAGGGTCAGAGTTCAAGACCTTTCCTTCTCATCTACAAGTTACATGATCATATGAACAATTAACAATCCTGTTTGCTGAGCCCTCTAAGTGTAACCCCTACCACACGGAGTCTGAAGCAGTTACACAATTAGGAATGGGAACTGTGTTTCATAATATTAGAGAAGGAATACCAGGTGGTCTCTGCCTGGAAGAGGCTCTGTTTTTAATTTGCTTGCTAATGAAAAAGTAGCTATGTTGCTCACCTCACCCTCTCAGAAGAACAGAAAGGGATTTAGCACCATGATGTATAATTCAGAATGTTCAGAGAAGAAAATCATGTGAAAAAATGGTAATTAAAGATAACTACTGCTTTTAAATGGTTTGGGTTTCCTTTGTGGCTGAACTAGTAAAGAATCCACCTGCAATGTGGGAGACCTGGGTTCGGTCTCTGGGTTGGGAAGATCCCCTGGAGAAGGGCGAGGCTACCCACTCCAGTATTCTGGACTGGAGAATTCCATGGACGGTATAATCCATGGGGTTGCAAAGAGTTGGGCATGACTGAGCGACTCTCAGTTTCACTTTCTTTTTTAAATGGTTTACTCTATGCTCTAAACTCTATTCAGTGCTTTGTTTTTGTTTTAGTGGCTAAGTTGTGTCTGATTTTTTTGAGGCCCATGGACTGTAGTGCACCAGGCTCCTTTGTCCGTGGGATTCTCCAGGCAAGATACTGGTGTGGGTTGGCATTCCCTTCTCCAGGAGATCTTCCAGACCCAGGGATCGAACTTGTGGCTCCTGCCACATCTTCTGCATTGCAAGCAGATTCTTTTAGCACTGAGCCATGGGAAAGCCCCATTCAGTACTTTACATATCATCTAATTTAATCTCTACAATACCTGTACTAGATAGCCACTATTATTATGCTTATTTTAGAGAAGAAGAAATAGAAATGTAAAGAAATTAAGTAACTAGGAACACAAGTCCTTTACTATGTATTTTCCAAGGCCCTGTTCTTTCTAACTCTTTACACAACCTCTTAGAGTGGACTTGTTCGTTGCTAAGTCATGTCCAGCTCTTTTTGACCCCATAGACTTCAGCACAGCAGGCTTCTCTGTCCTTCACTGTCTCCCGGAGTTTGCTCAAACTCATGTCCACTGACTCAATGATGCTCTTCAAAACCATCTCATCCTCTCTTGCTCCCTTCTCCTGCCTTCAATGTTTCCCAGCATCAAGGTCTTTTCCAATGAGTCAGTTCTTCGTATCATGTGGCCAAAATATTGGAGCTTCAGTTTCAGCATCAGTCCTTCCAATGAATATTCAGCGTTGATTTCCTTTAGGATTGATTGGTTTGATCTCCTTGCTGTCCAAAAGACTCTCAAGAGTCTTCTCCAGCAACAATTTGAAAACATCAATTCTTTGATGCTCAGCCTTCTTTATGGTTCAACTCTCATATCCATACCTGATACTGGAAAAACCATAGCTTTGACTCTATGGACTTTTGTCAGCAAAGTGATATCTCTTCTTGTAAAAAAATTATTTATGATTTTACTTTTTAATTAACTTTTGACTATTGGGTCTTTGTTGCTGTGCAGGCTTTTCTCTGCTTGTGGCAAGTGGTGGCTGCTCTCTCGTGGAGCAGTGGGCTTCAGCAGTTGCAGCTCTCAGGCCCTGGAGCTCAGGCTCAGTAGTTGTGGTACACAGGTTTAGTTGCCCCACAGCATGTGGGATCTTCCTAACCCAGGGATCAAACCTGTGTCTCCTGCGTTGACAGGCCGATTCTTTACCACTGGGCCACCAGGGAAGCCCTGATGTCTCTGCTTTTTAATACGCTGTCTAGGTTTGTCATAGCTTTTCTTTCAAGGAGCAAGCGTCTTTTAATTTCGTGGCTGCAGTCACTGTCCAAAGTGACTTTAGAGCCCAAGAAAATAAAATCTGGACCTTTCCCCCCATCTGTTTGCCACAAGGTGATGGAACTGGATGTCATGACCTTTGTTTTTTGAATGTCGAGTTATTCAAACCAGGTTAATTCACTGTCTTCTTCCACCCTCATTCAGAGGCTGTTTAGTTTCTCTTTGCTTTCTGCCATTAGAGTGGCATTATCTGCATATCTGAGGTTGTTGATATTTCTCCTGGCAACCTTGAATCCAGCTTCTGAGTCATCCAGCCTGGCATTTTGCGTGATGTACTTTTGGGAGGACCTGGTTAAAGACCCAGCTTCTTAGCTTCTTGAGCTAAGAAGTTAGGTTGAAAAGTGTCACCTTAGTGACAGTGGAACAATCCTTAGGAATGCTGAAGATGGAGATTTCAAGCCAGTTTGGGGGCAATTCAAGTACAGGACAGTCTATAGTAAGGAAATCAGCAGTAAATGAGCAGAGAGACAGTTTGGACTGAGCCTCAGATAGACTCAATCATCCTGGTGACAGGAGAGCCCACTTTATAGTCTGTGTTGCTGTTGTTGTGTAGTCGCTAAATCACGTCTGACTCTTTGTGACCCCATGGACTGTAGCCCGCCAGGCTCCTCTATCCATGGAATTTCCCAGACAAGGATACTGGAGTGGGTTGCTATTTACTTCTCTAGGGATTTTTCCTGACATAGGGATTGAACCTGTGTCTCCTGCATTAGCAGGCAGATTCTTTACCACAGAGCCACCAGGGGAACCATATGTATATATAAATACATGTAAATACATATGTGGTATATATGTACATATGTGTACATAACAGCTTCCCAGGTGGCACTAGTGGTAAAGAACCCACCTGTCAATGCAGGAGACGTAAGAGATTTGGTTTTGATTCCTGGACCGGGAAGATCCCTTGGAGGAGGGCATGGCAACCCACTCCAGTATTCTTGCCTGGAGAATCCCATGGACAGAGGAGCCTGGTGGGCAGAAGTCCATAGGGTCACAAAGAGTCAGACATGGCTGAAGCCACTTAGCATGCCTCTGTGATATGTAAAATTGTGTATATATAATCGTATATATATATATAATCATATATATATATATATACATACATACATACATATACACACACATATATATGTCTCCAACTGGTCCATTCTAAAGGAGATCTTTGCAAGGAATGGAATGATGCTAAAGCTGAAACTCCAGTACTTTGGCCACCTCATGCGAAGAGTTGACTCATTGGAATAGACTCTGATGCTGGGAGGGATTGGGGGCAGGAGGAAAAGGGGACGACAGAGGATGAGATGGCTGGATGGCATCACTGGCTCGATGGACGTGAGTTTGAGTGAGTTGGTGATGGACAGGGAGGCCTGTTGTACTGCAATTCATGGGGTCGCAAAGAGTCGGACATGACTGAGAGACTGAACTGAACTGAACTGATGCTTTTATGAGAAACTGTATACTCACCACAGTAAGTCATGCTTAGTTAACTCTTTTGTTTCAAATTATTATTGGTAACCCCTCCTAAGAGATGTCTGAGCTGGGTGAACCCTACCCCATGTAATTCAACAAGATTTCATTGACTATCTACTCTGTACTAGGTATTGAGACAATAGAGAAGGGTTCCCTTCTTCTAACTGGAGTGACAGCCCCTTAAATAGATCATTTCAATTTATTCTTCTAAGCAAAATGATTGTGTTCCTGGGATACCATGAAGGTACCTGCTAAGCCTCTTCATGCTCTGTATTCAACCACCTGTATAACAAAAGCACCACCCTGGGGCTGCTCAGATATGGCCTGTCCAGCCGGTGTAAGACATGAAATCGTTGGACTAATTCTTTTGCAAGAGTGACATCTGGGTAATGGCCCTCAGCAGCATTTCACAGGCGAGATTGTTCCTGCTGCTATATATCTCTCTTGAGTCCTCTGACCTTTCTTAAAACAATGTTACTTTGCTTTTCATCATTTAATAAGTCATGAAATTGCCTGGAACTACCGTTAAGTGCAATGTGATGCTCCCAAACATTAATAAAAAGACGCTCCCAGTTTGGCCAACTTCTTCTTCCCTCCATCACACCTTTTTCTTGACAGAACAAAACAAATTCATCCAGATTACAAGCAATGAGAGTTGGCTTTGCTGAATTGTGAGTCTTTTGTGCTTCAGGGGAATGAGTTAAGCATGTGTTGCCAGGAAATAGAGCAGTGGAACTTCACAGAGGTGTGAACTTCAGGCATGAAATGCCATTGTTTTAACAGTTTGTGCAAGGCTCACCACCTGGCATTCACAAAGCTATTTTGAGACTGTCCCTCATCATCCATAGGTATTGAAACAGCAAGCAGTTGCTTTTTTGTTGGTCTCTGATCCGTAAGTACTTACTAAATGGAGGAGCTGCCGGTTTAGGATGGAGAATCAGAGTAAGTCAGGTGTCACACCCTGGTGCTATGACAGTGTTTTGAACATTTCCCAGTTATCTTGATAATATTAGGAACCTTCTATCCCACCTCTGAAAATGGATTTTGTATTAACTTGGTTGCATTTGCAAATAAATACAAAATCTTCTATGATTCAAAAGCTCCCTGTTCCAAAGGACATGGTTTAGGAATGCTGTTTTGTTGTTCTGATTACTCTGAAATTTCTGAAACGAGCCATCCGGTATAATTAGTAGCATCTCTGGTGCAGTAATCAATTCTTTGTTTCATGTAACAGGCCCTCTATCTGAAATAAAAATGCCTGAGGAAAGAGATGTTTTGGAGAGAAATCTGTTGTGCTGACTGCCTGCCAAGTCCGCAGCCTGCTGTGGATGGAAGCAGCCCTAGGGGTTCCTGTGCATACGTAGAATTTGATTCAGAGGTCCTGCCAGCCTCAATTCAGATACTTTCCTGTGTCCACTAAGCTGGTAGGTATCTGATTTGAGGTAGCCCGATACAAGCTATTCCCCACTTGGGTGATGGTGATTATCTTTGACAGTGATGAACGGAACTGTAAAGTTGCTCTCCACTGGGGAGCGTGAACATGAGATGTATAACCAGCAGTTGTCTGCGGAGGGGAGAACATCAAGAGGGCATCATGAGGTGTATAAACAGGCTTCGTGAAATGGCTGGAGGCATGAGCAGCCAGAGCCGAGAACGAGTAGAAGCTCTGTGCGAGCAGAAACCTTGAGAAAGGCAGACGGGCAACATGGTGTCAGTTAGGATAAGGGGATCAAAAGGAGAGGCCCAGGGGAGTGCTGAGTCAGTGGCGGCAGAGGCCTGGCATCAGTGGTTGTTGAGGGAGTGGCAGGAGAGCTTGGTTGCTTGGTTGTTGACTTTTGACTGAACCTTCAGGCTTTTAGCAAGGTTCTCCTCTAGGTGAGGTCTGGTTCTACTGTTAAGATTCCCATTTGCCTTATTTCCATTTGTAGATAAGGCGATTGGAATGAATGAAAGGAACCTAGCTAACGTAGGAGAAAGGCTGCTTGAATAATATCTGAGTGATGATTCTTTAGTTTATGCCATCAAGTGGCTATTCCCCTTATATTCTAGTCCTGCTAATCTTATTCTGGAAGAGTCTCTTTACTACTAAAGGATATACTAAAATGATTAAAAATAACAGCAACAACGACGATACAGATGTAGTTTTAAGTGGAAGTTGACGCACATGACTTCTTACAGCCTACTATGCTACCACTTACGGATGGCCAACAGCAAGCCACAGGCTTTGTACACCTTATTTCTAATCCCATACAATTCTTCAAAGGTAGGTACTGCAAAGCTTGAATCACATACTGAGGAAGCCAAGGCTTAGAGAAGACCAGTGACCTGTCTAACTGCATCTTACTATTTTGTTGTTGTGAGCAACAACAAAAATAAATAATAAATATCATTCATCATCTAGTTCTACAAGGGTTTAGTTGCAACCCACTGCAGTCGCTGAATTCCCTGAGAGGAATTCAGAATGAGGCACCCTGTGCTTTGGATAGATGGTCCCCTAGATAGTTAGATACATATCTTGGGAAGAATGTCAGTGGTCCCAGATTCTTGCATCTTCCCATACATGGAAAAGAACTAAAATTGTTAACCTGAGATAGCTGTTCCTTATGCTTAGCAATAATCTTTTACCCAGATGTATGCTTGACTGCTAGAGAAGGAAATGGCAACCCACTCCAGTCTTCTTGCCTGGAGAATCCCATGGACAGAAGAACCTGACAGGCTACAGTCTGTGGGGTCGCAAGAGTTGGACACGACTCACAACTAAACTACTACTACTGAAATTCACATTGGAGAGGGAAATGGCAACCCACTCCAGTCTTCTTGTCTGGAGAATTCCATAGACAGAGGAGCCTGGCAGGCTGCAGTCTATGGGGTCACAGAGAGTTGGACACGACTGAGTGACTAAAACACACACACACACACACACACACACACACACACACACACACACACGCTTGACTGCATGTATCTCCTAGCCAAAAAATTCATATATACCATGGCTCCACCGCTTACTTCTTCAGAGCAGTTGCTCAGAGCCATCCATCTATAGATCTCAATAAGACCCCAAGTAAAACTTAAAATGTGCAGCTTTTGTGTGTATTTTTCTTTGACAGTGGGGATCTGTACCCAGCTGTGCCTGGCCCCAGAGCAGGTGCTCTCTCCACTGTAATTCACTGCCAGACGGAGGCTGGGCCCTCGACAAGGTTTGGCATCCCCATGACATCCATACTCTAGAGGAAGCAGATGTGTAGGACAGAGAGAACGGTAGACACTCCAAAGGTCGCTGAGATCAGCCCCAGGCCGGGAGTAGGCAGGCAGCAGGGCCTGCCATGCCTGATGGATGATGGCCACTCCATCTCTTGCAGACACAGTTATCCCAAACAGGCTGCCTTTATGAAGCTGCACACCTCAGTCAGGTGTTTTTATTACCAGTATCAGTTTAATTTATATGTTAAAAACACAATCAGTTTCCTTTGCCTTGCAAGAAATCTGACAGAAAAAAAGTGACAGATGGGCGGTGGAATGTTCCCCAGTTGTGGTGTGGATCATAGAAAATTGGACAGTTGGTCTATATTGGTATTTTGGGCAGAAATCATGGGGAAGGAGTGCCTCGCTGATGCCCCATTCATCCTGTTCTTTGGAATAGCCTGCCTCAGGTGGAATCAGGCTGTTGGAGACTGGTTGCCGATGAAATACACCAGCTCATCTATCAGGGAGGGACACGGCTTCTGATGGTGGAGGATGTATACTTGGGTAGGGCTGCAGAATTGGTTGAAGCGTCTAAGGTTCATTTGCATGCGTGCATGCTAAGTCGCTCCAGTTGTGTCCAACTCTGTGTGACCCCATGGACTGTAGCCCACCAGGCTCCTCTGTCCATGGGGATTCTCCAAGCAAGAATACTGGAGTGGGTTGCCATGTCCTCCTCCAGGGGATCTTCCTGACCCAGGGACGGAACTGGGGTCTCCTGCATTGCAGGCAGATTCTTTCCTGTCTGAACCACCAAGGAAGCTCTTTCCACCCCCACCGACAGCTGGGAATAGAGCCCACACTTCTCATGAGCATCGGGGCAGAAAGAAGTAAGCAGTCTGCCCTGAAGGAACCCACAGTCCAGTAGGGTGACGGACAGTGGAACGTGTTAGTGTAATAAAGTATGAGGAGCGCTGTAATGGAGCCACTAAAGAGAGTTCCTTCAGGCTGTCCCTAGCTGGCTGTCATCACTGCTGATCTGTTTGCTGTCCTCCTCTCTTGGTCCTCCTACAGGCTGGAGGGCTAGCCTGCCAGACTTGTGCACAGATGCCTCTTTTTGCCCTTCTGCTGTTCCAGCTAATCATTGCTTTACTTAGCCTGTGTTAGTTATCTCTAGTATTCCCACCAAGGGACCAGGGCCCACTGAAGTACTGGCTTGGCCAAAAAGTTCATTCAGGGTTTTCCATGGGATGTTATGGGAAAAACTCAAACTTTTTCAGCCAACCCAGTAGATACTTGTTTACCTTCTCTTTGAAAAATAAAGCCAAGCTGTTTAATGTCTCTAATATTGAAGAGATAGGGTCAGAGACCTCTCCTTTTGATCCTTTTGTTGGATGGATTCCAGAGAGGCACAGAATTAGCATATTGTTTGTTTTGTGAAAGCCTTTCTCTTTGAGATAGGTTTGGACTGTGACCTTGTCTAGCTCCTATGGAATTTGTGCAATTAATAAAATCTATATTCTGCTTACCTCCTAGTAAGTTGTTCCAGGACTCCCCAAAGGCTGAGGCAGGAAGGTTCTGTTAGTGGTAGCAGATTCTTGAAGCACGGGAGTCCCACTGGGTTTATAGGCACACGAGTGAGGTGACTATATTTGTCTTTAAAGTGGTCACTTGGGTAGTAATGTAGATAAAGATCTGAGGTAGAAATGCATGACTTGGAACTGGGAGAACCAGGCCATCGAAACACCTTCCCATGCTGCTAATTTTGCTTGAACAAGTCCTTTGAGATGTGAATTGGGAAAAAAGAAGAAAGAAGAAAGTAGGTGCATCTTTGACTTTTCCCTGTGATGTGAATGGATGCATGTTATTTCTTAAGTACCATGCACTGAGCATTCTGGCTGAGACCAGAAAATACAACTTGCAGCCAATTTCCTCCAGAAAAAAATGGGAAAAGAAAGAAAGACTTTTTGCTCTTTAGTCTGTAAAATGAACTAATCCCCAGCAGGCCTTCCTGTCAGTGCTAACTATCAGAGCAGAACTGTGGTGGGAAAGAGAAGGCAAGGATGAGAAAGAAGTATTAGCATTATCCCAACTGGCCCATTTCTCTCCCCTCAGTTTTTAAAATAGAAATCCCATATGGTTCCATACGATAGGACATCTTAATGTAGTGTTATATATAAGTCTCTTTTCTGCTACAGTTGAATTTTTTATTTGTTTGTACTTTCATCCCCAAATAATTGATGATGTATAAATGTGAAGCCAGAGTGCTAATGCCAGCAGATAGAGGATTCAGCAGGAAGAAGTTTAAAGTATGAGGTCAAGTAATAGCAGCCTCTTAGCACTTATTCTTCAATATTAAAATATACATATGTTTTCCTTTAAGGACACGGCTGCAACATGATTTGTGGAGCTCAATCCAAAATGAAAATGCAGTGCCTGGTACTGGGATTGGGGTTGGATGAGAGGCCCTCTTTGAATTGTGCCCCCCAAACTCACTGTGGTTTGGAATGGGCATCGCTTTGTCCCACCCCCAGATCAGCCCCTCCTGGTACCCTCCCCTCCTCTGTTCCCAGGCTCCTCAAAGGAGATGGAGAAAAGGGACCAAAGAACAAAGCCTTGAGATGCGGTAATCGTTGCCCTGGGTGAAGGTTTGTTTCCGAGTGGAGGTCTGTTAGCAGCCAACTGGGGCGGGAAAGGAGGGAGCGGGGCTGGGGAGCGAGGAGGCAATGAAGCTTCTGGGCACGAAGCCTAAGTCTCCTTGGGAGGTGGCAAGAGGCAGGAGTCTGTGCTGTGTGATCTCAGGCTCCAGGCCTTTCCCCTTCTGCGTGTTCCATTTCATCAGACATCACTTAAGAAGCACACATAGACACAGTTATGAAGAACCTCAAGATGGTGACTACCGAGCATTAAACTCCAAGTGCAGGGGCCTTTCTGAGCCTGGAACCCTGCAGAAGTGTGCAGGTTATGAGCCCACGAATCTGATCTTCCTGGAGAGACACTCCTTTGGTGCTGACCGGGAAGGGCAGGACAGAGTTCTCATCGAAGGAAATGAAAACCAGTGAAACAGTTGCTAGGCTTGGGAAGACCACATGGTTAGATCTCTGGCTCCAACATCCACTGACATCTAAGCTCTGGCGAGTCATTTCCCTTTCCCTAGGTGCAGATTAGCTGCATTCTCTGAAATGGAGACACTGAGAGGCAGAGCATTTGTGTGTCTGTGTGTGCATGTTCAAGGTCGCACAGCTAAAAGGTAGCAGCGGAGGTTCACCTGTGGCCCAGGCACTTTGTCTACCTGGTTTTGTCTTCGGTGGCAACAGGGGCGGTTCTTAACCTTTTGATATGTTGCAATTTGGATAAACTAGTGAATTTAATGGGCTTCCCAGGTGGCACTGGTAGTAAAGAACTCACAGGAGACATAAGAGACATGGGTTTGACCCCGGGGTTGGGAAGATACCTTGGAGGAGGGCATGAAACCCACTTCAGTATTCTTGCATGAGAGTCCCATGGACGGAGGAGCCTGGTGGGCTACAGTCCACAGGGTGGCAAAGAGTTGGACACGACTGAAGCATGCACACAGTGAACTTTATAAATCTGCCACTGAGAACCAAAAAAGCACCCAAAAGTCCTTTTGCATGAAATTTCAGGGAGTTCACAGGACTCCTGAAGCCCATCTAGGAAGGAGATTGAGAGCCCTGACGATGTGCAAACAGCTCCCATATGTCTGCTGGATAACAAGTTTTCTTTCCATCAGGATTTACTACTCGAGCTGGCTGCATGGCAGAACCCTGCTTTCTCCTTCCTTTCTTACTCATTTCATAGGGTGTCTTGGACAAAGCCTTCTTTTCTGGCTCCTGTTTTTTCTGCTTGTGTTTCTGTGGTAGCCTCACATCTTCATCGTACTTGTCCTCCATGGAGAGATCTCCCCGCCTTATGGCCACTCTGTTGGGAACAAGACATCCTTTCTGAAGAAAAACACGAGCAGTCTTTTGAAATGAATCCCTTTAAAGGACATCTGGTGTGACATTAAGCTGCATTCTTTTCTGGTCCGGAGAGCCGTTATCACAGCAGACAAGCCGCGTGCTGGGACCGTGGCTGCGTCCACAGCTCCCCGCTCCAGGCGCTGCTACAGGCGGCACAGAGCCGACAGGTGGCGCCAGCGGGCCAAAGATGCTGCGGAGGGGAAGGCCTGTGTATGTGGTGTGCTCGCGCGCGTTTGGGTGTATTATTGGCTTTGCCGTGTGTGTGTGTGTGTGTGTGTGTGTGTGTGTGTGTGTGTGACTTTACCATGTATTATTTACAAGGGGAAATTAACTTTGAAATCTTACTTCCTAAGTCAGAAAGAGAAAGTTAAATATTGTATTCTAATGCATATATATAGAATCTAGAAAAATGGTACTGAAGAATTTATGTACAGAGCAGCAGTGGAGAAACAGACATAGAGAATAGACTTATGGACATGGGGAAAGCGGAGGAGAGGGTGAGATGTATGGAAACAGTAACATGGAAACTTACATTGCCAAATATAAAATAGATAGCCAATGGGGAATTTTCTGTATGGCTCAGGAAACTCAAACAGGGGCTCTGTATCAACCCAGAGGGGTGGAGTAGGGAGGGAGATGGGAGGGAGGTTCAAAAGGGAGGGGATATATGTATACCTGTGGCTGATTCATGTTGAGGTTTGACAGAAAGCAACAAAATTCTGTAAAGCAATTATCCTTCAATAAAAAAAAAAATAAATCCCCCCCAGCAATATACACAGTAAACATGATTCTCTAAGTACAAGGTAACAAATAGTCTAACAAATTTGATGACTTCAGACGTCTGCTTTCTGGTACTTAGGAGTTACATGTATTTAAGTTTTAAAAAATTATTAATATTCAGAATGCCTCTGCTTCATGGTTAAAAATGTCTAAGAGGTCCTGTGAGGTCTTGGGGAAAATAAATAAGAAGTGGAAATCCTGATGAAATGCATAAGACTCAGTCTGGAAATTTTATATTGTTGCTTAATAGGTAATTCTCTGATTTCTCATTCTGCTTTGGAGTCAGGAAGATCTGAATGGGAAATCTTTGTCATTTGTTGTGTGATTTTGGGTGAGTTAAAATTTCTGAACCTTATTTCTTCTTTGATAAAATGGGCTTATGATAACTAGTAAATACTAGTTCCATTCCTCTTTTTAACATGCTGAATAGGAAGAAATGGGAGATGACTCACGATTATGGATATCCGTAAGTTTTCAAGTGAGAATTTGTCTGAAATAAATGTTTCAATATTACTTGAGAAAACAAGTGAGAATAGGGAGGCAGCTGTGTTTTTATGAAGCATTTGAAGTTTTATAAAATGACAGGTGAGGATGGGAGACAAATACCATATGAGTCATGGTGGCCCTGGACAGTCCATCCTGTGGGCATAATGTCACGAATGAAACCAACAGCTGGGAATGACTTCTGTTAGAGTAACTGCTACATTTTGAACCATGATAGAGTGATCACCCAGGTCTGGGTCAGATCTCAGCTCCAATGTTTCCTAACTATGTGACCAGGCTGCAGAGTGCATCTACCCTGTCCGAACCTCAGTGTCCTCATTGGTAAAACTGGATGATAATACATAAAATATAATTTACCTATTCCATGGAAGTAGGATTGTTTTGAGGGTTGAATGAGGAAGCATGAGAAAGCAGCTTAGATGAGTGTTTAGTACATAGGAAGCAATTTTTTTTAAATGTCTGTTGTTCTTGCATGCTTAGTTGCTCAGTCGTGTCCGACTCTTTGCGACCCCATGGACTGTAGCCCGCCACACTTCTCTGTCCATGGGATTTCCCAGGCAAGAATACTGGGGTGGGTAGCCATTTCCTCCTTTAGGGGATCTTCCGACTCAGGGATCATACACGCTTCTCTTGTATCAGCAGGCAAATTCTATATCACTGTGCCACCTGGATGTTGATACTGTTGCTATTAAATGTCAGGATGGTCCAGTGGTTGGGCCAAAAGATCTGTTTTCTGTTCATTCCTTAGTGACGATGTGAATTTGGGTGATTCACTGACTTAGTTTTCTTCTTGAAAATGCTGATCAATATGTAATAATTGCAGCACCAGGCACCTTGGAAGACTTTTCTGAGTCCTGTATAGAGACTGCTGCTGCTAAGTTTCTTCAGTCGTGTCCGACTCTGTGCGACCCCAGAGATGGCAGCCCAAGAGGCTCCCCTGTCCCTGGGATTCTCCAGGCAAGAACACTGGAGTGGGTTGTCATTTCCTTCTCCAATGCATGAAAGTGAAAAGTGAAAGTGAAGTCACTCAGTCATGTCTGACCCTCAGCGACCCCATGGACTGCAGCCTACCAGGCTCCTCCGTCCATGGATTTTCCAGGCAGGAGTACTGGAGTGGGGTGACATCGTCTTCTCCGTGTATAGAGACTAACATGGCTGTAATGTCAGAGGTGTGAATGGAGAGGCTGAGAATCTCATTAGGAAAAACCATGCCAAGGAATGCCAGAGGTGACTGTCTGGAGAGGGTGAAACAGCTGCGGAGGAAGATGATGATAATGAGCTAGGAACAACAGACTGGCATCAGCAGGGAAAAGACTACAATTACTCCCTGTTCCCTTTACAAGGAGAACAGGAAGGGAGAATAACAGAATCTGAAAAACAGACCCAGAAACCATGTGTGCAGCTGGGGCACTGGTGGGAGGAAGAATCTAGATGGTGTTTAAGACTGGGGCTCTGGGAAGAGAATCCAGGAGGCTGCCTGTCTCCTCAGCAAACTGAGTCCAGAAAAGGGAAGGTGTGGATGGAAGACTAGTTAGCAGGGGGCATTCTGGGGTCTGTGTGATGCTACCAACTTGATTGTTTTTTTTTTTTTTTTTTTGCTGTTTTTAAGATTTTTTATTTGATGAGGACCATTTGAAAAATCTTTACTTGGTTTGTTATAGTCTTGCTACTATTTTATGTTATTATTATTATTATTTTGGCTGTGAGACATGTGAGATCTTAACTCCCTGACCAGGAATTGAACCCACACCCTCCACATTGGAAGGCGACGTCTTAAGCACTGGACCACCAGGAAAGTCAGATTATTGCTACTTTTCATATCTGAATTTTAATTATATCTATCTTGAAGTAGATTTGTAGTTAGAGATTTCCGGAATGTGAGTTCTTTCCAGGAGGGGTAGACGTGGTGACATGGACAACAAAGCACGTGTCTGTGCAGGTAATGTCACTAGCACTGGCCGCGCTGTGAGATAATAGCCCTTTAAACTGTAAAGTGGCTCACAAATGGTTCTAGAAGAACAGTTGCAGTTTTTGTGTCTTGAATGGCAGCGTGTTCAAGTAGACGGAACCTGATTTTGAACTCCCATGTCTTTGGATCTGAATCTTGCCTCGGCTTGTCTCTTACCCGGTGGTGGGTGTAAGTTGGGAGGAAATTGACTCTGGGTGATGGAGTGGAGTACAAGCAGGAGGAAGAAGAAGGTAATTGGAGAGAAGGGCATGAACTTCAGGTTCAGACAGCTGTCAGCAGCAGAGAGATCAAACAGGAAGTAATGATTTCCTCAAGCAGAGGGCTGTCTGGAGCGGGAGCAGGCCACGCCCCAAGGTCCGCACAGAGTGGTAGACGGTCAGACCCAGGAAATCTGCCAGGCAGCCGCTCCTAGCTGCCCTCTGAAGTTCAGAGGCAGGGCTTCAGCCTTTGGTGTAACTGGAAAGAGCAAAGAAGGGGCCCACTTCTGTTTACTCAGGAAGACTGAGCATACCTACACGCCGAGTGCTTCCCTGGTGGCTCAATGGTAAAGAATCCGCCTGCAATGCAGGAGACACAGTTTCGATCCCTGGGTCAGGAAGATCCCCTGGAGGAGGAAATGGCAACTAACTCCAGTATTCTTGCCTGGAAAATCCCATGGACAGAGGGGCCTGGTGGGCTATAGTTGGTGGGCCTGCAAAGTCAGACACAACTGAGCATGCACTCACAATGGAGAATTACTCAGCCATTAAAAAGAATACATTTGAATCAGTTCTAAGGAGGTGGATGAAACTGGAGCCTATTATACAGAGTGAAGTAAGCCAGAAAGAAAAACACCAATACAGTATACTAACACATATATATGGAATTTAGAAAGATGGTAACAATAACCCTGTGTACAGCAAAAGAGACACTGATGTATAGATCAGTCTTGTGGACTCTGTGGGAGAGGGAGAGGGTGGGGAGATTTGGGAGAATGGCATTGAAACATGTGTAATATCATGTATGAGACGAGTCGCCAGTCCAGGTTCGATGCACGATGCTGGATGCTTGGGGCTGGTGCACTGGGACGGCCCAGAGGGAGGGTATGGGGAGGGAGGAGGGAGGAGGGTTCAGGATGGGGAACACATGTATACCTGTGGCGGATTCATTTTGATGTTGGGAAAAACTAATACAATATTGTAAAGTTTAAAAATAAAATAAAATTTAAAAAAAAAAGAAAAAAAAACTTGTAACTTTATATTGGAGTGTAGCCAATTAACAATGTTGTGATAGTTTCTGGTGGACAGTAAAGGGACTCAGCTATACATATACATATATCCATTCTCCTCTAAACTCCCCTCCCATCCAGGCTGCCACCATTGAGCAGAGTTTCCTGTGCTATACAGTAGGTCTTTCTTGGTTATTCATTTAAAATAGAACAGTGGGTGTACATGTTAATCCTAAACTCCCTATCCCTTTCTCCCGTGCCCCCTTTCATAACTTCATTTTCTAAGTCTGTGAGTCTGTTTGTATTCTGTAAATAAGTTCATCTGTATCATTTCTTGGAGGTATGTAAGTATAATGATAGCAAAGAGCCCTTCTTCCAAGACCAGAGGGGAGACAATGCAAGCAAGAGGAAAAATAAATAAAAGGCAGAACAACAACAAATACAGAACTAGGAAAGAACAGAGTCTCGCCAAAGGGGCTCTGGGATGGAGATCTGCCTGGAGGACCAGGTGTGGGAGTGAGACTGAGTAGAGGGGGAGATTACAGGGAGGCTGTTACAATAGAGGCTGTGGTCAAACCTGCTGGACCTGCTCCTGCAGAGATGTGTTGCATTGTGACTTTTGTACCCTGCGCTGTTCATTTGGGCAGGGAGGTAACCAGAGAGGGGGTATAACCTTGGGAGAGACAGCTCATTTTAGTGGAGGGACTCCCGAGTGAGGCCTCAGTAGCCAGCACTCCTGGCGGCTGGGAGATGAGTGTCCCAGGCTTGAAGGAGTATCTGTGTGGCCTTCCAGAGTGGCCCCTGCAGCTCACTGCTGTTGGCCTCAGAAGCCACTGCCTGATATAGGAAGTTACTGGTATAGGACAGCTGGTAGTCTTTCTCCTGCAGATGCTGGTCCAAGACGCTGGTCATCTCTTTGCTGCAGAAAATATGTCCTATATTTAAAAAGGAACTCTCCTTACCATCCTCTGCTGTGTGTTGTTAGCTTGCTTTTGTGTTTTCCTCTCCAGGTTTTCGAGAATTCAGAGGGCTGATTTTTGTTGTTGTTTATGCATCTTTTGTTTGTAGCACAGAATAGTGTGATTCCCTTGTGTCCAGCGTGTACTTGGTACTCAGCAAAAGTGTTTTCAGTGGTTGAAAGAAGAGACTATAGGAAACGAGTCATTTTTGCAGGTGTCTTGGTGATACCCCTAAACATTCAACCAAAATTATCGATAACAATGACATAGACATACAACAAATATGCAACAGTCCGTGCCATCCCTCCTTATCTTTTATTAATGTAGAGCTTGGAAACTACTGAAAAGATACTTTCACATTGCTCTTTGTTTATTTTCTATATTTTTCCCTAAAACATAATAGTTTTTTTTTTCATGGAAACAAACTGTGTTGTCTCAGTGGGAAAAGCAAAAGAAGGTATGAATAAAAAGAGAACTATGTTCTATTCCTGGCAAATAAAACTAATTATTGTAAAGATGGTAATATCTCCTCGTTCAGTGTTATACCTCATGCAGTTTTAGAATCTTTGCAGGGTATTCCATGGGTCTTCTACAGTAGCTCAGCAGGTAAAGAATCCACCTTCATGTAGGAGACACGGGAGATGTGAGTTCGATCCCTGGATTGGCAAGATCCCCTGGAGTAGGACATGGCTACCCACTCCAGTATTCTTGCCTGTAAAACCCCATGGAAAGAGGAGCTGGGCGGGCTACCGTCCAGAGGGTCACAAAAAGTAGGACGTGACTGAGTGACAAAATACAAAAACACAAGGATATTCCACTTTGTAAAAAAAATTTTGTTTTGAAATGTGAATCTTAACATTAGCGTGGGCAAAAGTATCAAAAGCTTTTTAAGAAAAAACTTTAAGGCAGTAACAAGGTCTTTGCTAGATAGATTTTAAACCTTTCTAGAAAATGACAGGTATCAAAAGTAACTGTTAGGGAGATGAAATTTTGAAAAATTCAGAAACAGATTTGTTACTTTAGTATATGTTTAAACATATCAAAGAGAGACTCATATGACTGGGACCTCAAGATTTAGCCAAAATATTACAATAATGAGAAAAGAAATGATTATTAAGTTACTTTTGGGCACTGGACTATCAGTATAAAACTATATAAACTTGAATTCATTCCTTATTTTATATGCTAAGAATTTTCAGGGGGATAAGAGAGTTAAATATTTCTTTCAGAGCCAGAAAAAATCTAGAAGGACGTGAAATAATGATGCTAGCTTTGGATGGAAGATACATTTTTCAAGCCATTATCTAATAAAAGAAAAATTGCAAAGATAGAAAGCTGGATATATGGAAAACATAACTGATAAAAAACTACTAACTGAATATGTAGCAGCAACTGTTATGTAATTCCTGTTTCCTGTAGAATTCCTGTGAAAGTTGCTTCCGTCATATCCAACTCTTTGTGAACCCTTGGACTGTAGCCTGCCAGGCTCCTCTGTCCATGGGATTCTCCAGGCAAGAATACTAGAGTAGGCAGTCATTCCCTTCTTCAGGAGATCTTCCTGACCCAGGGATTGAACCCAGGTCTCTTGAATTGCAGGCAGATTCTTTACCTTCTGAGTCACCACTGAGACTGAAGCCCAACCTAACAGCTTATATAATGTTTATTTACTTCTGTAGATCTTCTAAAGCCTTCCTCCTCAAAGTGGGGTCCTCAGACCAGCAGTGTTGATGACATCTGGAGCTTATAAGAAATATAGAAGCCTAGTCCCAACCTCAGGGCTTCCCTGATAGCTCAGTTGGTAAAGAATCCACCTGCAATGCAGGTGATTTGATTCCTGAATCAGGAAGATACACTGGAGAGGGAATAGGCTACCCACTTCAATGTTCTTGGGCTTCCCTTGTGGCTCAGCTGGTAAAGAATCCGCCTGCCATGTGGGAGACCTGGGTTCAATCCCTGGGTTGGGAAGATATCCTGGAGAACGGAAAGGCTTCCCACTCCAGTATTCTGGCCTGGAGGATTCTGTGGACTACAATCCATGGGGTTGCAAAGAGGTGGACACGACTGAGCGACTTTTGCTTTCTCTTTCAGGCCCAATCTCAGACCCACAGAGTCAGAATCTGAATTGTAACAGGACTCTCAGGTGAAGCATATGCACGTTTAAGTCTGAGGAACACTGTTCTAAATATCCTAAATATCCTGTTGAATAATATGTTGAAGAGCACAGAGTCACAGAAAATGAAGTTTTGTTTCTGGTTTTATTTTATAAAAATGAAGTTTTATTTATTTATTTCTAACTACAGATTCATTTCACTGGTTTATTCATTTATCAACATGACACATAGTGATCGATGCCCATGTGAGCAGGTACTAACCAGGGCTGGGGACACCGTGGCAACCTGTGTCGCTCGTCTTCATCGGCTCCTTCCTGGAATAATGTGTCTATAACCTTCCCTCAGCACTAAGATGCCTTCACTTAGAAAATATTGAATACCATCACATTGAAAAAAATCTATTCTCTTACCATTAATATCTAAGCATGAGTTCAAATATCATTAAAGTGTACCTTTTAATTTAACAAAGTAAGCATATATGGTACATCTCAATGCTAATTAAGATTTAGAGAAATAAGCACACTCTTGCTGAGGGTAAGGAGCACCAGACAGTTATATATGCAAAGAGCTAAAAACTGTTTAAACTTTTGTCATATTTCACCTTTGGGGAAAAAAAAAACATCAGGAAGATAATTTCAGTTGAAAAATGAATGGCTGTAAAACCATAACTGTGTTTTTTTTTTTTTTTTTCCTCAGTGAAATGGAAAGCAAAATAACTGAGATATCCAATGCCATGAATAAAGCCAACTGATGTTATCATGCTGCTGCAGGGGCAGTAAGAAAGCTGAACGCACTTGCAGTAGCTTCCCTGACGTTGCTTAGTGAAGAAGCCCTGTGCTCTGTAGCCTGGCGTCCTACATAATAAAGTCTCTGCCCTCCTGCCAGATGTGACTCCCCTAAAATGGCAGGCTGCTTCCACTAGGATGGCTCTCCTCCTCCTCCTAATGACCCTCGGCCTCTTTTTGATTATGTGCTCTTGCATTTCTGGTTTTCTCTTCTCAGTCTGTTTTGTTGTTGTTCAGTCACTCAGTCCTGTCCGACTTTTTTGCAGCCCCATGAACTGCAGCACACCAGGCCTCCCTGTCCATTGCCAACTCCCAGAGTTTACTCAAGCTCATGTCCATTGAGTCAGTGATGCCATCCAGCCAAATCATCCTCTGTTTTCCCCTTCTCCTCCTGCCCTCAATCTTTCCCAGCATCAGGGTCTTTTCCAATGAGTCAGTTCTTTGCATCAGGTGGCCAAAGTTTTGAAGCTTCAGCTTCAGCATCCGTCCTTCCAATGAATGTTCAGGGTTGATTTCCTTTATGATGGACTGGTTGGATCTCCTTGCAGTCCAAGGGACTCTCAAGAGTCTTCTTCAACACCACAGTTCAAAAGCATCAATTCTTTGGTGCTCAGACTCCTTTATGGTCCAACTCTCACATCCGTACATGACTACTGGAGAAACCATAGCTTTGACTATACGAACCTTTGTCAGCCAAGTGCTGCTTCTGGTTTTTAGTACACTGTCTAGGTTGGTCTTGATCTGGCCTACCTGCCCCTCTAGCCTCACTTTTCAGAACTCTCCTTACAAGGTTGGTTCCAGGTGTTCTAAATTGCTCACAGCATCCCCCTCATTAGGGGGATTGGGATACATTAGGATTCTGGATGCAGTCTTCATGATTGCTTCTCTGTCAGGCGAACTGCTCTGCATCCTTTCAGACTCACTTAAAACGTCCCTCTATCAAGCATCATCTGCCCATTACCCTCTTTTTGTGTTTCCATGATATACCCTATGTCTATTTACTATAGCTTTTATCTTATCCTGTTTTAATTTTCTCTGGTATTTTTCCCTCCATTAATTTTTGAACTGATTGAATATAAGACTGTTCTTTAAAAAATCTGTTTTTATCCAGGATCTAGCCAGTGTCTGACACATAGAAAGATATTAATAATAAATGTTCGTCTAAAGAGAGCAAGCATGACTGAATCTGCACCTAGTGGAATCTTTCTTATCCTTCAATGTCAACTTGAAAATGCTGTCTTTCAATTCTTCCCAGTGGCTAGAAGTTGCCTTTCCCATCTTTGAATCTCCTTGGCATTTGTCACATTTGGTTATCGCGTAGTAGTCGTTTGAGCCTCCCAGATAGCTCAGTGGTAAAGAATCTGCCTGCCAGTGCAGGAGATAAGAGTTTGATCCCTGGGTCAGGAAGAGTCCCTGGGGAAGGAAATGGCAACCCACTCCAGGGCTCTTTTTTTTTTTTTTTTTAATTTTTGGCTGTGCTGGGTCTTTGTCCTGGGCTTTCTCTGGTTGTGGTACACGTGCCTCTCATTATGGTGGCTTCTCTTTGCTGTAGAGCATGGGCTCTAGGCGTGCAGGCTCAGGACTTGTGGTGCACAGGCATATGGTGTCTTCCAGGACCAGGGGTCGAACCCATGTCCCCTGCATTGGCAAGCGGATTCTTAACCACTGGACCACCAGGGAAGCCCACTCCAGTATTCTTGCCTGGGAAGAAATCCCATGGACAGAGGAGCCTGACAGGCTACACAATCCATGGGGTCACAAAAGAGTTGGACACGACGTAACAACTAAGCACCACTACCAACAGGATTTATTTACTCATGCTTTGTTCTATGTATGTCCTGGAGGCTAGCATATTCTAGGTGCTCATCGTTCTTGATGTTAGTGAATGAATTTGTTGTTATTGTTGTTTGGTTGCCAAGCCAGCTCTTTTGTGACCCCATGAACTGTGAAGTCCATCAGGCTCCCCTCTCCATGGGATTTCCTAGGCAATAATGCTGGAGTGGGTTGTTATTTCCTTCTCCAAGGAATCTTCCTGACTCAAGGATCAAACCTATGTGTCCTGCATGGGCAGGTGGATTCTTTACCACTGAGCCACCAGGGAAGCCCAGTGAATGAATGAACTTGGCTAAACATCTTTTGATAGTCCAGTGCCCTGACAGTTCCAACAAATAATCAAAGCTGCAGTTTTCCTCCTCTGATGTTTATTTCACTTGCTGCTTAGTATTAAAATCAGCAGAGGCTGTAAAAGTAGATGCTGTCTTATCTTCAGCTTGAGAAGATTGAGTAAAAGTAATTTTCCTGCAAATAGCAGGCAAATTTGACATTATCAACTGCTTGTCTGTCATTTTGCTTCATCAGAAGTAGCCCTGCATGGTGAAGGTGCTTCTGAACTCTTAATTAATTCCATATTCTTTGAGTACTTTTCACATGCCATAAACTTTTCTTAGTCCTGGGATTAGTATACAGATGTGGTCACTATTCTAGTGAGGAGAGACAGAAATAGATAGGCATAAATAAAATAAATAACTTCAGATACTGGTGAGTGCTAGTGTTGAAAAAAGTTTGCACAGCGTGAGAATTGGGAGTTAAGTTTTACTTGGGCAGAATAAGGACTGCAGCCTTGGAGACAGTGCTTCAGATAGCTCTGGGAAACTGCTCCAAGGAGGCAAGGTGAGGAGGTAGGATAGATATGAGTTTTGCAACAAAGGGCAGGTAGTTGGGAACATCAATAGATTACTATTAATCCAGGAAACCAGATATATCAAGTTAGATAAGAAATTTAGTGCTTTTCTATGTATGGGAAGATGCAAGAGTCTGGTTTTATTGAAATCTTACCCTTGATATGAACCTCAGCCTTCTGGGGCCAGTACCCTGTGTTTTCACATCCTGAGCTTCCTCAGGGCTCACCAGCTCACGTTGGAAGGCTGTAATCACTGATGATTGTGACATCCTTGTTTACTGGTATGGCAGGAAATATTTCATTTCTTGATATTTTCATTTCTCACCATGAAGATGATGGCAAATCCCCAGAAAGGGACTTGAGGATGAGTAGGGGCTGTTTTAAATGTTGAGGGGTCAGTGAGGAAGTAGCCTTTGACCTGAGATATGAATTACAAAACAAATTCAGACTTCTTAAGATCTGGATATGAACTATGCTGCAGAGATCCTGGACATGACCTACAATGGTCCCTTCTAGTTTCTGACGTCCTTTTCTTGTTTTATATGCAGTTGCCAGCTGGTGAATAGCAGCGCCCTCTTTTGAGTCATGTTCTTGGAAGCCTTGGCTGAGGGACCTTGAAGATAGGCTTTTGAAGGGTGAAGACTAATGTGTTCCTTTAATCCTTGCTCCCTGGTGTCCTCCGTTCCCGTTCTCCTAGGCTGCTTCTCTCCATGACAGCTAGGGTCTCAGTGCTCTGGTCCTCTTTGTAGCGCATTTCCGGGGTCTGACTGCAGACCTATTCCATGCCTCCAAGGACAGGCTCCCCTCTGAGCTTCATGAACTAGGCTAATCCATGGCACTTCCTCGTGTCTTCACCCATTGCCCTTCTAGGAACTACTTTATCTTCTGAGGGAGATCGGGTACCACACCCCAATGTGTGTACACAGATTCTACACACCAGCAATTGGTGAGCACCTTTGAACCCTTTCAGGGACTCTGCATTATGTTAGAACTTCTAGATGATATATTGGGTTGGCCAAAAAGTTTGTTTGGGTTTTCCCATCATGGCCAGTGGAAAACCCGAATGAACTTTTTAGCCAGCCCGATACAAGCTCTCTCAGGAACCGCTCCCTACCTGTTTCTCTTCTGTCTTTCCCTTTCCCTCATGCCTCACGCTCAAGTCTCACTGAAATACAGCGAACTCTTCTTTCTAAGGACCACTCCTTCTTTGCATATGGAGTACCATGTGCCTAGAGGGTCTTTGCCTCTCCTTGTTTGCCTTAAAAATATTACTCAATCTTTTGAACCCGGTTCGCTTCCACTGTGAAGGCTCTCTTGGCCTCCCCAGGGAGTGTAATGTGCTTCTTTGTAATCCTGTGGCGTCGTACAGATCATTCTCTATCGCATTTACTACACTGTCATGCTTGTTTACACCTCGTTGTCACCGTTCCTGCCCTCTAACTTCTACCATCTGTGAACCCGCAGATCAATGTCGGGAGCTTTTCGTCATTTCCTCAGTTTTGTATTCTTGAGCCTTGCCCAGGGGTCTGTTAAAAACTGCCTACATATGTCTTAGCAAATTTTAGCAAATTTGCCAGATACACACTCACCAACCTGATTTCCCTCCACTATGTTTATCCACATCCATATTTTTTTCACATACATTTATTAGGCATTTATTATGGGCAGGAAGACTGTGGGAGGCCTGACTGCAAATAAGACAAAGGAGCAGGAAAATTCTCTATCTGAAAGAGGGTGGCCCCTTTGACCAGGGGGTCAGCAGGGTGTCAGGGAGCTGGCTTTGGAGGAGAGAGGCTCAGGAAAGGATTAGGAAATGAAAATGGTATCACTTTTTAAAACCGTTCAGACTGTACCTAAGGACATTTCCAGAATTGTATAATTCCATCTACACCTGTTAGCCTGATAAATCTGGTCCACTTTTGAGCAAACATTGCATTCCCTTGACAGTATCTGTGACCTATGGAGTTGCTGATTCTAGTGGTGCATAATATATATTAATAAAAGCGACAGAAAATGCCCGGAGAAATAACAAAAATATGAAAGGTCTTTGTTGAAATGCTCATCATTCTCTTCTCTGGGGAGGAGGAGACATGGGCTCAGGCTGGATGACGGGAAAGTGGAAACCCATGAAAAGGGAACAGGAGGCAATTATGCTGCTTCAGTCACCACGCCCTGCTGCTCTGATTTGGCTCATAAATAGACTTCCTAGAACCAATATAGATGTAACTATTTGAGCTAAATGCTGTTTCTATATTTTAGCTCGAGGGTGTTAAAAACCTGCTTTGTTGTTGAGGTATGGTCACCAAGCTGTGTCCAACTCTTGCAACCCCATGGATTGTAGCCCACCAGGCTCTGTCCATGGGCTTTTCCAGGCAAGAATACTGGAGTGGGTTGCGATTTCCTTTTCCAGGGGATCCTCCTGCACCAGGAGTCAAATCCATGTCTCCTGCATTGGCAGGTGGATTCTTTACTACTGAGCCACCAGGGGAGCCCTAAATCTGCTGTACTTAAACTTTTTTGCTTGATGACCATTAGAAACAAACATGATGAATTTGAGTGGCTTTTTTAGGGAACCGTGTCTTTGCTTTTATTGAAGATTACCTAGTCCCTTTGACTTGGTCAATGAATCGTCCTCAGTGCTGTGAATCTCGTGTGGACAAGCAGCAAAGGAAGGACTTGGGACTGTAGACAGAAGACCTGGGTTGAATCTCAGCTTCTTGACGATGTGGCCTTTGGTGTGTAAGGACTTTTCTGAGTCTCAGATTCCTTCTCCCTATGAAAGGAGGATCCTAATGTTTAACTGTCAGTCTTGTAACTTCATATAAATGAAGGCATTATGTTGGTAGTGTTCTCAGTGAATTTAAGGTTCTTGCCATATCGTGGAAGGAATTCAGAAATGAGGAAAGGAGGTTAAGAAAGGAAAGGGAGATGGAGCAAGAACATGCTTTCAGAGGGAGAGCTGGTAAACAGGTGAGGAACTGCTGCCCTGGGTTTCTTTGATAAGCTGGTTATGAAAAGGAAAGGAAAGGGTTAGTTGCTCAGTCATACCTGACTCTTTGCAACCCCGTGGACTGTAGCCTATCAGGCTCCTCTGTCCATGGGATTCTCCAGGCAGGAATACTGGAGTGGGTAGTGGGTAGCCATTCCCTCCTCCAGGGGATCTTCCCAACCCACGGATCAAACCCAGGTCTTCGGAATTGCAGGTAGATTCTTTGCTGTCTGAGCCACCAGGAATGCTGGTTATGAGGGGCATACAATGAAGCAGTGGAATGTTCACTGGAGCTGGAGGAGTTTTGGGGGTTGTAGTGCCTGATTTTCATTCCAGATTCATCTTCTGAGGGGAGGAGGAGGGATTCTTGTCCTTTTTCAGGTTACATCAGAAGTGTCAAGGCTTTGGTGCATGATGAGAACTTCTTATCCGCAAGGGTAATTTTATTGTAATGAGAACAGAATGGACAATGGGTTGCCTTTGGATGCAGGAGATTTCCACCTTTCCTCACCTTTCTTTGTCTGTCTCCAGGACACTAATCTTCCAAAATGTGTGATTTCCTGTCCATCTGGAGAGTCCTGTTTTTCTTTGCCCCTGGATTCAGGCTATTTACAAGATGCCTGATTCCCTGCCCCCTTTTCTCTGCTCATACCTAACTACCTGCCATCTGTTAACAGTAGGATGGTGATTTAGGATGTCAGTTGCTTGAGATCCCAGATCCCTTGCTCAGGGCTGTGGGGTGCTGCATGGGGCAAGTGAACGCTTGGTAATGGGGGTGTTTGTAATTATTAGCTCAAGTTTGGTTCCAAGTTGCAGTACACATGTTCCTCCTGGTGGGCTGAGATGAACTATGCAGAACCATGAGGAATCCTTTCATGGCTGCTGAGGCAGATCAAAGGACTTTTTAAAGAGCAGACAAAGCAAACTTCTAGTCCTCTTTCCCCTCAACCCACAGATGGACCTTCTTGGGTGTTTAGATTTGATACAAATTTAAGAAAATACTAGGGCTTCCCAGGTGGTCCTAGTGGTAAAGAAAAGAACCTACCTGCCAATGCAGGAGACATAAGAAATGCAGGTTCAATGCCTGAGTTGAGAAGGTCCCCTGGAGAAGTAAATGACTACCCTCCCAAGTATTCTTGCCTGGAGAATTCCATGAACAGAGGAGCCTGGTGGGGTCACAGAAAGTTGGACACGACTCAGTGGCTAACACAAGAAAAAAATGCGCCAAGGAAAAGGAGAAATGGGGGTCTCCCTGAAGATCTAGAGCAAAGCTGTTGTAACAGTAACCTGATATTCTGTGAGTTCCCACTCTGTGTCAGGCTTTTCAATATGAAGCGTAATCTCACTCTTCACAGCAATCTTGGAAAGTAGTTATTGTTGTGTCTCCTTTATAACTGAGGGAGAAGACTTGGGGCCATGAGGTGACAAGGGCCTCTAGCTCTCTGTCGGGGTCTTTCAGCTGGCAGGTGTTGGAGTGCAGATTTCACTGAAGGTGGCTCAGATGATAAAGAATCTGCCTGCATTGTGGGAGACCTGGGTTCGATCCCTGGGTGGGGAAGATCTCCTGGAGAAGGGAATGACAACCTACGGCAGTATTCTTGTCTGGAGAATTCTGTGGACAGAGGAGCCTGACGGGCTACAGTCCATGGGGTCTCAAAGAGTCGGACACATTGAACAGCTGTCACTTTTCCTGAAATCCAGAGCCCAAGTGCACTACCAGTCTGCCCAAGGCCTGAGATTAGACAGAAAGGGCCCCCTTGTGTCATCATTTTTGTGTTTCCTTATGTTTGCTCTTCAGGAAAAAAAAAAAAAGAAAACAACTGTAACCTTTTTAAAATCGAAGGATGATATAAAAATGCCCAGCATCTTCTTTCGTAACGCTTACAACCCATCAAGCTGTATTATTAAAATGACAGGGAACCCTGTTATCTAGTAGATGAAAACCTCACCATGAGAGCTTTGGAGCAGAGGGAAACCTAATCCCTCTTGTTGCCACTGTGATGACAGGTATTGTATTCCAGGTGCGGGAGCGATAACGCGGTTGCCTCACCGTGTAATTATCATTGTTTCTGTTGGTGTTATCCTAAGTAGTAATTATCACTAACTCACATATGGCATTTGGTAGTAACTTGGAAAACAGCCTGCCACTTTGGCTTCATCATTTGGGGTGGATGTTGATGGCATTATGCTGGAAATCCTGAGTTGCTAGTAGTTGCTTCTGTGAGGCTCCCAAGAGGGCTGTATACACTGGGGACTCTAGCAGGTTGGGAAGCAAAGTGCCGCTTTGTCATTAGCTGTAAGAGTACCTGATTCTCCAATATAAACCTCTGGTAATGTTCAGGTAGGGGGTTCGGCTTCAGCTTGAGACCTTAACCAGGCTCTCAGCACCCCTCTGGCTGGCTGCATGGGCATGTGAGTGATGTATATTTTTGTTGCTGCTCTTTGTCGCTCTGTTGTGTCTGACTCTTTTGCGACCCCATGGAATACAGACCCCAGGCTCCTCTGTCTATGGGATTCTCCAGGCAAGAATACTGGAGTGGGTTGCCGTTTCCTCCTACAGGGGATCTTCCCGTATCAGGGATCTAACCCACGTCTCCTACACAGGCAGGTGGATTCTTTACCACTGAGCCACACTGGTAGACCTCAGCTGCACTCAGCTAATCGACTGACGGTGTGGAGGAGGCGTGAGAGAGACCCAGAGCCCTCTGCGGGGCTAACCCCTGCCTGAGGTGTTTTACTCATAGATGTAGAAAGCAGCCTGCTGCCAGGCTGTAGCTCTGTTAACATACAGTGGCCCTGGATAGTTTCTGGAACTTTGAGCAATTGTTTTAGCTACTTAACAGTTCCTTAGCCTTTGACGAGTTCCTTTATGTCTCTCAATTTCAGAGGGCTGGCTGCAATTATTCCCACCCTAGATGTGAAGACTGCTAGGTGCAGTGTGGTATTGGGTTGGCCAAAAGATTCATTTGGGTATTTCTGCAACATCTTATGGAAAAACCTGAACGAACTTTTTGGCCAACCCAATACATGCTTTAAGCTACTCAGAATTTTCCTTTTCTGGTAAACTATTACTTACTTGGATATTTTCAGCTCCTTTTAACATTTGACAATAACAAGCTGTTGTCTTCTTTGAGAGTCCATTTTTTTTTTTTGCCCCCACAAAGAAGCAAAAGTTGGTGTTACTTCACACGACTTACTCATTAACCATGAGCGAAGCTGACCATCCTGTCCTTGAGATGGGGTCGCTGGCTGAGACCAGGCTCAGTCATGAACACCGTGACACAGTCTCAGGCACGGGACCGGTGATTCAATTGCTGCCTCAACAGCATTCAGTGTAACCAAGTCATTGGGCTGGCTTGTGGAAAGTTGAAACGATTTTCAGTCTATGAATGTTCAAACAGGCTGTATCATTCTCAAAGAAATGTTGGTTTAGATCTCGTGTTTTGGAGTTGCTCAGACCTGGGTTTGTATCCCTGGCCCTGCCATTTGGCAATTGTGTGAATTTGGTCCAGTTTCGTAAGCTCTCCTAACTGTAGATTTCTCATGTATGAAATGAGAATACAGGATCTACTGCTTAGTGTTATTATAAGAATTAATTAGTGTATTAGATATTGTTTATAAAAATGTAAAACACTTAGAGCCTCTGGCACCTAGTTAGCATTTAATAAAGGTTAGCTGTTATTATCATTGCATTACACACTTCCATTTTCTGGAATGAGCTGGCAGTGGCTACCACAGAGGATAGGTGTGAGCAGTTCACCCCTGGTACAGGCAAAAAAGGCGTACATAATAAGGATACACAGGCAGTAATAAAACTGGCAAAGTTTTAATAAAACTACGTTTTGTTGTCGCCATGGACTAGCAGTTCTAATACTGTCACTGAAACATGCTCCTCTCTTCCAGGGCAGATTACTTCCATCCTATTTGTTCCTACCATCCTATTTCTTCCTAGGTACTTACTGGGAATCAATCCTTCATGGTCTGTTTTGTTTTTTGTCCATTACTTTTTTTTTTCTCTTTATTTTTTTATTGAAGGACAATTGCTTTACAGAATTCGGTTGTTTTATATTAAGCCTCAACATGAATCAGCCATAGGTATACATACATCCCCTCCCTTTTGAACCTCCCTCCCATCTCCCTTCCCATCCCACCTCTCTAGGTTGATACAGAGCCCCTGTTTGAGTTTCCTGAGCCACACAGCAAATTCCTGTTGGCTGTCTATTTTACATATGGTAATGAAAGTTTCCCTGTTACTCTTTCCAAACATCTTTTTAAGTTTCACATTCTGGTGGTT
Organism: Bison bison bison; assembly: GCF_000754665.1. NCBI lineage: Eukaryota > Metazoa > Chordata > Mammalia > Artiodactyla > Bovidae > Bison > Bison bison. Next base: position 6,019,720 of record NW_011494896.1, read on the forward strand.
TAGTTTTAAGACAACCTTTCTTGTCTTTGCCACTAATATGGAGAGATGGCTGTCTCCCTTTGCATTTGTGATGCAAAGTTGTGACTTTTTTTCTTGTTTTTCCCAACAGTGTGTGACACAGGCAGCTATAGGTCTTCCATCAAATATGGGAGTTTTTCAGTTTCTCAACAACCAAAAATTCTTATTTTGACTTTCAATTCTATGACTACTTTTCAGTCATAGAACTCTGACTCTTATTAGAAAGATCTATTGGCTATCCTGTATGACACGTATCTCATATCTGTTCTCTTTTCACTGTTTCCACTATTTCTAAACTCTTCTTTGTGAAAATGGCACCCCACTCCAGTACTCTTGCCTGGAAAATCCTATGGACGGAGGAGCCTGGTAGGCTGCGGTCCATGGGGTTGCGAAGAGTCGGACATGACTGAGTGACTTCACTTTCACTTTTCACTTTCATGCATTGGAGAAGGAAATGGCAACCCACTCCAGTGTTCTTGCCTGGAGAATCCCAGGGACGGGGGAGCCTGGTGGGCTGCCATCTCTGGGGTCGCACAGAGTCGGACACGACTGAAGTGACTTAGCAGTATGTTAACCTCTTAACAGGTCTCCCTCCTTATACTCTTACCTCTCTCTAGTCCATTTTCCAAGTAGAAACCAGAATTTACCCTTAAAACGTAAGTTACTTTATATCTCACTTTGGTCTATTGTGTCTTCCATGGATTTCCATCTCATCTAGAATAAAGTGCAAGGTCTCTCTCCCTTCCAAGGTGTGATCTGGCTCTTGGAGAATCATTGCTTACCCTCACCTCCTGGCACTCTTCTCTTGCTCATTTTATTCCAGCCATCCAAGCTTTCTTGAACCTGCTAAGTTTACTTCTGTCTCAGGGTCTTTTGTTTTCCCTTTGCTTGGAGTGCTCTGTACCTGGATGTTTGCGTGGCTCACTTCCTTACTCTGTATCTTTTATCCAAGTTCTCCTGCTCAGAAAGGATGAGTTGACTGCTCTATTTTCACTGGCAGGCCATCTATAGGAAATGCTGTTGGACCCCATCCGCATCCTCTCAGTCTACCCCAGATGTCTTCTGCAGCCTTGGTGGACAGTTTCCTGTACATGCAGAGAGCTTGTTCCCTCTATTTGTATCTCTGCAAGAAGGTTTTCTCAGGCCACAAGAGTTTGCTTGGCTTGTAGGTGGGGTGGGCTGAAAGTACTAGAGTTACTGTCTGAAGGAGCAACCCTCAACCAGCTAGGAGCAGAATTTGGTGGATATGTACCCTAGCTGTCTCTCCTTTTGGTGGAGCAATGCAAGGTATGTGCTACACTGCTTCTCTGAGGTTCCCCAGTCCCTCACGTGGAGATACACACAGTCATTTATTTGGAGGTGGGAAGAGGTTGAACAAACCCCTCCCACTTTACTGAAATATAACTGACAAATAAAACTTGTATATATTTAAAATGTATGATGTGATGATTTGTGAAATGATTATCACAATCAAGCTTGTTAATACTTTCATCACCTCATACCATTTTGTGTGTGTGTATGTGTGTTACATGTTGAAAATGCTTAAGATCTGCTCTTTGCAAATTTCAAGTATACAATACAGTATTTTTATTGCAGTGTAATTTGTTTACAATATTGTGTTATAAATAGTTTCTGCTATACAACAAGGTGAATTAGCTTTAAGTATACATATATCCCCTCCCTCGTCAGCCTCCCACCCATCCTCCACCATCCCATCCCTTGGGGTCACCACACAACACCGAGCTGAGCTCCCTGTGCTACACAGCAGCTTCCTACTAGTTATTTATTTTGCACATGGAAGTGTACATATGTCAGTGCTACACCCAATTCATCCCGCCTGCCACTTCGCCTCCCCGCTCTGTGTCCACATGTCTGTTGTTTTACATTTATGTCTCTATTATTGTCCTGGAAATAGGTTCATCTGTACCATTTTTCTAGATTATATGTATATACATTAATATATGATATTTGTTTTTCTGACTTACTTCAGTCTGTGTGACAGACTCTAGATCCATCCACATCACTACAAATGACCCAGTTTTGCTTCTTTTTATGGCTGAGTAATATTCCATTCGGAGAAGGCAATGGCACCCGACTCCAGTACTCCTGCCTGGAAAATCCCATGGATGGAGGAGCCTGGTGGGCTGCAGTCCATGGGGTCAGGGAGGGTCGGATACGACTGAGCGACTGAGCGACTTCACTTTTCACTTTCATGCATTGGAGAAGGAAATGGCAACCCACTCCAGTGTTCTTGCCTGGAAAATCCCAGGGACGGGGGAGCCTGGTGGGCTGCCGTCTATGGGGTCGCACAGAGTCGGATACGACTGAAGTGACTTAGCAGCAATATTCCATTGGATGTAGGTACCACATCTTCTTGATCCATTCATCCGTTGATGGACATTTAGGTTGCTTCCATATCCTTTCTATTGTTAACAGTGCTGCTATGAACTTTGGGGTACATGTGTCTTTTGGAATTAGGGCTTTCTCAGGATTTATGACCGGTAGTGGGATTGCTGGGCCATATGGTAGCTTCATTTTGTTTTTTTCAGGAATCTTTATTCTGTTCTTCATAATGATTGTATCAGTTTACATTCCCACCAACAGTGTAGGAGGGTTCCCTTTTCTTTACATCATCACCAGCATTTATTGTTTACAGATTTTCTTGGATGATGGCCATTCTGACTAGTGTGAGGTGATACCTCATGGTAGTTTTGATTTGCATTTCTTTACAATACAGTATTGTTTAAGGCATTCTTTGTTGGCTTTTCTCCCTTCCCCCTCTCTCTCCTTGTTTCCTGTGATCACATACCAAATAAACTACTTGTACCCAAATCTGGTTCTAGATTCTCTCACCATAGAATCTTCGCTGTAAGCAGTTTTGCTGCACAACTAATTGGTCTCAAGGCAATTTTGCCTTTGAAGATAAAACAACTGGTTGACAGTTTGGTTTCACCTATATATATCGACTTGATAGAAAATGTGATGATAAGAAAACTTACTGAAAGTGTGAAATAAGAAGGTGTAAAGCCAGACTGCAGACTCTACTAGAAAATGATAAGAAATCAGTTTGCAAAATCCTTTGGTCAGTACCATCATCCCTCTGGCACATCAGAACTCAAAATGTGCCAAGTTATGCAAATATGAAACAGGCAGCTAGTAATTCACAACAGTCTTTGAGAACCCTAATTATTGATTCTTTAGATAATTTAGATACAACAACTTGTTCTTTAAAGCTGTCTTTACCAAATTTATCATGCAGTATTAGAAGTTGGAGGCAAAAGAATCAAGGTCCTTCTTGATTCTCCAACCTCCCCCCAGAAGAAATGGTTATATGATTCCTAATGAATATAAGTTTCTTAAAAATGGTACAATTTTTTTTTGGTATTTGCTAGCATAGAACACTGGAGAAGGAAGTGGTAACCTACTCCAGTATTCCTGCCTGGGAAATCCTATGGACAGAGGAGCCTGGCAGGCTATAGTCCATGGGGTAACAAAAAGTTGGACTTAGTGACTAAACAAGCAGAGAACATGATGTAGACAGAATTTTGGTATTTGGGACAGAATTGGACTTAGATGATTTAGTGAAATAGGTGCTAGCGATAAAGAACCCAGTGCAGGAGACATAAGAGATGTGGGTTCAATCCCTAAGTTGGATCCCCTGGAGGAGGGCATGGCAACACACTCCAGTATCCTTGCCTGGAGAATCTCAGGGACAGAGGAGCCTGGCAGGCTACTGTCTTTGGATTACAAAGAGTCGGACACGACTGAAGTGACTTAGCATACAATGACCGGGAATGTGAGGGAAAATTTAAATATCCAGATATATTTTGTCTGTTATATATACTACTTACACTAAAAGAAAGAGCAGCATTCCTCATCTTTTAGTTTAAAATTCTGTTATTTTTCATGCTTCATCATGTCCTATTTAGTTCCTCTTTTATTTTCATCAGTAAATCTTTTATGGCAAAATTGTCTTACTGTCAATTAGTTGTATCGCAAAACTGCCTGCAGAAAAGATTCTTACCTTGAAAATAACAGACACGTTCAAATCCTTATCAGTGTCTCTTATTGACAGAAGCCCACCTAGATATCTTCATGTTTACTTTGCTGTTCCTCATTTTTTTCTACTTACTATGTACTTAACTTCATGAGGACAGTGTTTTAGAACTCACTCCTCTAGTTTCTGGGTTTTGCAGTGTCTAGACTTAGGAGATGCTCATTAAGTCACTACTGAGTGAGCAGTTAAAGAATAGGGACAACATCCCCAGTTATTTGCTCCCTTCTTTTGGATGATTTACCTCAAACTTAGGAAAAGGTAATACAATCTGACAGCATAGTCTGGATGCCATGTTTCCAATTTAGTGGCCCTTTTCTTTGTTATGTTAGTTTTTCATTACCATTAGTTTATTTCAAATTTCTTGAAGGCTTTCCTGGTGGCTCAGTGGTAAAGAATCTGCTTGCAATGCAGGAGACACAGGAGATGCAGGTTCCATCCCTGGGTCCAGAAGATCCCCCGGAGGAGGGCATGGAAACCCACTCCAGTATTCTTGCCTGGAGAATCCCATGGACAGAGGAGCCTGGTGGGCTACAGTCCAGGGGTTTGCAAAGAGTCAGACATGACTGAAGTGACTGATCACAGCACACATGCTATGAATGTGTAGTAAATATTACATTAATTTCTTTATAAACCTTATCTCCTTCTATAATTGCAATTTATATCTAAGATAAGTTTTATTATTTACAGTCTGAAAGTGTGGAAATTAGGCTAATTCAAGGTCATATAGTTTGTATGTGAGGACTTAACCCTCTATGTATCTGAATTGAAAGCTGACACTTTTCTTCATATATCCTAGCTCCTAGGCAAGTAATACACTTATAAGTTGTAACTTTTAGTTTTGTGTTAAAGCAATTCTAAAGTTTAAATTGCCCAAAAGGAAGAGGGATGGTATAGGTCAGGTCCCAGAAGCTTTCTGCAAGCACAAGAAAATAACTTTACAAGAAAGGACAATTCTATAAACTAGTGTTTCAAAGATGCAGGTGGAAAAGAATGAATTTTTATGTTAATGGTCTATTGCTTTGATAGAAAGGTAAAAATAAAATAAAGCTGATCTGGGAATGTTGTAACAGATTCTGATGTATTAATAGTTCTATTGTAATCATATATCATGACAGTGTCAAATGTGTCTCGTTAACACATTTGTGATGGCAGAATAATTGGGAACATTTTCCATTACTTGCAGCATCAAGACAAAGTACTCTAGATTTCACTTCTGAAGCGAAATTTGCTTCAGGCACATACTTTTAAACCTCAGGAATGACAGAGAATTGCTCTCATTTTTCTCCTTTTAATTAAAACGGGTATTTACTTAAATCTGGACTTACAGAATAAAGTGATACATTTGAATGAGCAGTACTCCTTTGCATATTGAACAGTTCTTAAAGAGAATACTCAACAAATTTAAATGAAGTTTCTGGTTTCCCTACTAACAATCGAATTTTGAATTAATAGAAGACAGAATTCTCTCAGGAATGCTAAGCAAACAAGTAGTTTAGTAAAGAAAAGAAATTTGATGTCATTCTTGTCTTTTTCTGAGAGCTCAGTATAGAGTGATTGCAAGGGCTGTTGGAGAGGAGTCAGAGACCCATGATTGACTGTGACTTGATATTAATAAGGATGATTTTGAACAAGTCACCAAACATTCTTGAGTTGGAATTCTTGGCCTAAGATTGAACTAGATGATTTTTATGGGCTCTTCCATTTTTGACCTTCTGTGACTTTATGTGTGTGTGCATGTGTGCTCAGTCATGTACAATTATTTGTGACTCTATGGACTGTATGTGGCCCACCAGGCTACATACAGTCCATGCCTTGGATTGCCCATGCCTTAGATTAATTGTTAATTTCAGTGGTGTTACACAGGGAAAGTTTGACCTCTGAAAATACTGTTAACTGATGTGAGAGGCAGCTATGATCTAATAGAACAATCTGTGAAATTAGAATGTGGAGACAGATTTTTAATTTGGGCTCTGTCACTCTAACTCCTTGTGTGATCAGAGTATGGGCCTTGGAGCTAGAAAGACCAGATTCAGATCTCTGCTCTGACACTTAGCAGCTGTGTAGCTTTGAGGAATTCATTTCTGATCCTCAGTTCCTCATCTATAGACTGAAGATGATAATGATTCAACTGAGTGGATATTTTGTGAATATTATAACGTGAATGGTTTGAAAGCATTTTGTAGACATGAAAATCACTATACTTATGTAAGGAATTAGTATTGATTAAAAGGGGCCAAGCGGGAGGATTGATAAAAAGGCTCTTAAAATTCTATAGTTCAGATCAGTTCAGTCGCTCATCATGCCTGACTCTTTGCGACCCCATGAATCACAGCATGCTAGGCCTCCCTGTCCATCACCAACTCCTGGAGTTCACTCAGACACGTCCATCGAGTCAGTGATGCCATCCAGCCATCTCATCCTCTGTCATCCCCTTCTCCTCCTGCCCCCAATCCCTCCCAGCATCAGAGTCTTTTCCAATGAGTCAACTCTTTGCATGAGGTGGCCAAAGTACTGGAGTTTCAGCTTTAGCATCATTCCTTCCAAAGAAATCCCAGGGCTGATCTCCTTCAGAATGGACTGGTTGGATCTCCTTGCAGTCCAAGGGACTCTCAAGAGTCTTCTCCAACACCACAGTTCAAAAGCATCAGTTCTTCGGCGCTCAGCCTTCTTCACAGTCCAACTCTCACATCCATACATGACCACAGGAAAAACCATAGCCTTGACTAGATGGACCTTTGTTGGCAAAGTAACGTCTCTGCTTTTGAACATGCTATCTAGGTTGGTCATAACTTTCCTTCCAAGGAGTACGCGTCTTTTAATTTCTATAGTACTTTACAATTTTCAAAAGTTTCACACCCATGGTTTCATATGATTGTGTAACCCCCTGCACCCCCCTCCCCGCCCCACTCCCCACACCCCACCCCAGTCCCCAAACCCCACCTCTACATTGCTGCTCCTTGCTTCCCTCTCCCTGGTGGTCACTACTGTATTGTTCCTTTATCTGTGATCCTTTTTGTTTTATTCACATTTATTGTATTTTTTAGATTCCACATATAAGTGAAATTAAATAATATTTATCTTTCTCTGACTTATTTCACTTTGTGTAGTGCCTGGTTCATCCATTTACTAAGGCAGAATTTCCTTCGTTTTTGTGGTTGAATGGTATTCCATCGTGTATATGTACCACATCTTTATTCATTCATCTGTTAATGGACACTTAGAGTTGCTTCCATACTTTGGCACTTATAAATAATGCTGCTATGAACATTGGGGTGTATATATCTCTTAAAATTAGTGTGTTTTTGTATATATACCTGGGAGTAGAAATGCTGAGTCATGATAGTTCTATTTTTAGTTTTTTGAGAAATTTCCTTACTGTTTTCTACAGTGGCTGCACCAACTTACATTCCCACCAACATTCCATTTTCTGCACATTCTTGCCAATGTTTGTTGTTTGTGTTCTTTTTGACAACAGTCACTCTGACAGGTGTGAGGTGATAACTCATTGTGGTTCTGATTTTCATTTTCATGATGGTTAGCGATATTAAGCATCTTTTCATGTGCCTTTTGGCCATCTGCACTTCCTTTTTGGAAAAATGTCTATTCAGTTCTGCCCTTTTTAAATTTTCTTTTTTGGTGTTGAGATGTATGAGTTGCTTACATATGTTGGATATTAACTCTTTATTGTTCACGTCATTTGCAAATTTCGTTTCCCATTCAGTAGATTGTCTTTTTATTTCGTTGATGGCTTGTGTTGCTGTGCCAAAACTTTTAAGTTTAATTAGATCCAATTTGTTTATTTTTTTTGTTTTGTTTCCTTTGTTTTGGGAAATGAATTGAGAAATGGCAGAAGTCCCCAAACAAATGTAAACCTTGAGAAGGCTCTAATTTCTTTGACATTGGAAATGTGACAGCTCAGAAATGCCAGTGTCTCCTAATCATAAAGATTAAATTGCTGTTCTTTAGGGTTCAAATGAAGAATAAAAATCTCTAAAAAAATGCATTAGAAATCTGTGTAGTTGTTTAAAAAACAGCTTTATTGAGCAACTAAATGTGTCATGCACTGTTCCAGACTATTTCCAGATGTCTCATTTTATTTGCATAATGACCATATGAAGAAGGCTTAGAGATGTTGAATAACTTGGCTAGGGTCATGTGGTTGATAAGACAGAGCCCTGATTTTACCTCATGTTTTTTTAGAGGTCAAAACTCATACTGTATCTTCTGTCTTTATGCTGCCTCTATCTCAAGAGGAAAAGTAATTATATTTATAATAATATTGAGGTCCAGCCATGTGATAAACATTGAATTATGCAGTTATATGATCCCTTTGAAAAAACTTCAAAGATCACAAAAACTTCACAAAACTTCTGATGCAAGTTTAATTCTCATGTAAGAAAAAGTTTTTTTTTTTTTTTTAAAGCTTTTACTTTCTAGAATGATGATGACACATCGGTAAACTGGTTTAAAAATCCAATGAACAAAGGAAATTGAAAACAAGCAAAAAAATGAGTTTGGGGTTACAGAAGGAAAAATAATTTCCTACCATGACATGCACATATATTTTAATATATACATATGGATTATGTTATACATGTTAGCATTTATGTATTAATTTGGGGAATGAATGATACAAATGTTAGCTAGAAAGAACTAAAGATTTAGAGTTAATAGAAAGAGAGATAAGGATAAATTGGGAATGGTTAAGTCAACTAAATGGGCAGTGATTTGTAGATTATCAAGCTCCACCAAAACCATTTCAAGTCCTTGGATCCTACCCCATCTGTAGGACTTAAATGAACTATTCTTGATGAAAGTGAAAGAGGAGAGTGAAAAAGTTGGCTTAAAGCTCAACATTAAGAAAACAAAGATCATGGCATCTAGTTCCATCACTTCATGGGAAATAGATGAGGAAACAGTGGAAACAGTGTCAGACTTTATTTTTTGGGGCTCCAAAATCACTGCAGATGGTGATGGCAGCCATGAAATTAAAAGATGCTTACTCCTTAGAAGGAAAGTTATGACCAACCTAGATAGCATATTCAAAAGCAGAGACATTACTTTGCCAACAAAGGTCCGTCTAGTCAAGGCTATGGTTTTTCCAGTGGTTATGTATGGATGTGAGAATTGGGCTGTGAAGAAAGCTGAGTGCTGAAGAATCGTTGCTTTTGAACTGTGGTGTTGGAGAAGACTCTTGAGAGTCCCTTGGACTGCAAGGAGATCCAACCAGTCCATTCTGAAGGAGATCAGCCCTGGGATTTCTTTGGAAGGAATGATGCTAAAGCTGAAACTCCAGTACTTTGGCCACCTCATGCAAAGAGTTGACTCATTGGAAAAGACTCTGATGCTGGGAGGGATTGGGGGCAGGAGGAGAAGGGGATGACAGAGGATGAGATGGCTGGATGGCACCACCAACTCAATGGACGTGAGTTTGGGTGAACTCCGGGAGTTGGTGATGGACAGGGAGGCCTGGCGTGCTGCAGTTCGTGGGGTCACAAAGAGTTGGACACAACTGAATGACTGAACTGAACTGAAAGAGAAGAGTTACATAAAAATACATGTTCTGCCTCATCAGGTTCAAGAATCTGCAACACGTTTGGCATCATGTTAAGAAAGGCAAGAATTTTTATACATATTATCAAATCCTCAAAACAACCCTGCGATATATAATTTATAATTTTTCATTTTTCCAATAAGGAAACTGAGCCTCTGAATCTGTTTTGGCTGCTGCCACCACCTCTCCCCTACTGTGAAAGTGACCCTCAAAAAGTGCCATTTCTCTTTTCAAAGGAAGGGAAATGAACCGGAATTTCTCACAGGTCCTAAGGGCTTTGGCACCTGATCGTGATTTTCATCTCTGTCCCATTTCCTGCTGTCACTCTTGATGACTTCACATCCAGGATGGTGAATGTCTGCGGTGTGATAGCAACTGTATTTTATGACCAGTCACTTGCTACTGTCACCTGATGCTTCATCTTCCCTGCTACCTACCTCACTGCTCACGCACATGAACTTGATCTTTTAAAAAGGGAGGACGGTGAGAGCTGTGACTGGCAACATTTCCATGTGCTGAAGCATGGTAGGAGATACCAGATGAGGACAGAATTCTTGAATCTATCAGAGCAATTACATCATCCTACCCTGGTAGCTCAGCGGTAATGAATCCACCTGCAGTGCAGGAGACCCTGGTTCGATGCCTGAGTCAGGAAGATCCCCTGGAGAAGCGAATGGCAATCCACTCCAGTATCCTTGCCAGGGAAATCCCATAGACAGAGGAGCCTGGAAGGCTACAGTCCACAGGGTTGCAAAAAGAGTTGGACACGACAGTGACTCCATAGCAGGAGCAGCCCTGTGAGAGTAGGTATGCCTTCTGAGGCTGTCTTTCTTCCTTCTCCATGGGCTCCTCAGAGGCAGGGACCAGAGAACGTGTACTCTTTGTCACTACAGACTCCTTTCAGGAGGACCTAAACAGTGCTGCAAAGAGTACTTCATGTAAAATGAAGACCACCAACCTCATCAGTCCCCGACATCCCTTGCCCATTTGAAGGCTATTGTCATCCTATCCTAGAGACGTGTGAGTAAAAGGCAAGAGCCTCTATCTTCAGCCTACTTTCTAAAAATATTGCCATCTTCCTCTGTACACTGCTTACTCCCTTCTGGGTCTACCTCCCTGTTCTTTCCGTGGGATCTTCATTCTCAAACTCTTTCTGGAACTCTGGCCTTTCAGCATGGATACACTTTTTTCTGCAGCCTCCTTAGGGAGACCTATCTGTTATCTTCCATCATGTGCCTGAAAGTTTCTGGTGGTTGTCAACTTTCCTCTCTTTTCTCACTACGATGCACAAACTCTTGTTCTGTTTGTTGCCTTTTATAGAACAGCTCTGTGTGTAAGGGTCATGCTGGTCGTTATGTCCCTTTTGTAGTTCTGGATGGTTCTCGTTTCCTGACCTCTTAGTCACTTCTTCCTATTCATCAAGGACTTTTTTACTCCTGGCCATTATTTTTCCATTTCTCTTTCAGCTCCTGTTTTCATTTTAGATAATTTTCATACCCAAGTGGATGAACTGTATTAGCCTCAAATCTTCCTGACCTCACTTGTTGCTGTTCAGTCGCTCAGTCATGTCTGACTCTGTGTCCCCATGGACTGCAGCGTGTCAGGCTTTCCTGGTCCTTAACCATCTCCTGGAGTCTGCTCAAACTCATGTCCATTGAGTCAGTGATGCTATCCAACTGTCTCATTCTCTGTCGCCCCCTTCTGCTTCTTCCTTTAGTCTTTTCCAGCATCAGGGTCTTTTCCAATGAGCCGGCTCTCCATATCGTGGCCAAAGTACTGAAGATTCAGCATCAGTCCTTTCAATGCATATTCAGGGTTTATTTCCTTTAGGATTGACTGCTTTGATCCTTGCAGCCCATAAGACTCTCAAGAGTCTTCTCCATCACTATAATTCAAAAGCATCAATTCTTCAGTGCTCAGCCTTCTCTATGGCCCAACTACTTACCTCATGAGTGAGTGAAAGTCTCTCAGTTATGTCTGATTCTTTGTGACCCCATGGGCTGTAGCCCGCCAGGCTCCTTTGTCCATGGAATTCTCCAGGCAAGAATACTGGAGTGGGTAGCCGTTCCCTTCTCCGGGGGATCTTCCCAACCCTGACCTCATGGATTCTAATAATTTTCTCCATATTCCCACTGTTTCACAACCAAAGTCATATTGTAGTTTTTGTGGGTACCCCTTCAACTCCTGAAATGTTAAACTACGGTAATCTCTGCGGCTCTGCATTCCCTCTTTCCTTTGCATTTTCTTTTGGTATTTTCCTCTTCATGACTTCAGTTCTTTGTGTGTTCCCTTAGGCCACTGGTGCATCTTTCTAGCCACTCACTTTCTTTTCAACAGAATTAATGCCTTTTTCTCCTTTTATTTCCATAGAATCTGCACTGGATGTACCAGCGACACTTAAAACACAAAGCTTCCGAAACTTAGCTCAGGTTATTTTGTTACCAGACTCACTCCTTCTGTGTTCTTTGTTTAGATAAATTGTGTCACACAAGCTAGAAACTTTGGAGAGGAGATTTTTGGACTCTTCATAACGCTCATACCCATTAAATACTGAAGACACATCATGAATTTGGGTCTCTTCTATTTCTTGCATTCTCATCATCCCATCATCCCTTCATTCTTGTAGTGATGTATATCTTCCTTATCTTCTGTCTGTCTGTTAAATGCTAGTTTTAATTCTCTTCTGCAGAATACTTGCCCTCTCTCGCTCACTCTTTTCTTCCTTGAGCTTGCTGTGACATTGGACCTGCTGACTGCTCCCTTCTTATTCTTTGTCTTCCATTGACTTTTAAGAAATCACTTTGAAATATGTATAATATCATATATGAAATGAGTCGCCAGTCCAGGTTCGATGCACGATACTGGATGCTTGGGGCTGGTGCACTGGGACGACCCAGAGGGATAGTGTGGGGAGGGAGGAGGGAGGAGGGAGGTTCAGGTTGGGGAACACATGTATACCTGTGGCAGATTCATTTTGATATATGGCAAAACCAATACAATATTGTAAAGTTAAATAAAATAAAATTTAAAAAAATAAAATAAAATTTCAGAATGCAGATTAAAAAAAAAAGAAATCACTTTCTCTTTGTTGTTGTTGTTTTTTTTTTTAACAA
>NW_011494896.1:6032561-6058971 GCF_000754665.1 Bison bison bison
TTAACAATGTTGTGTTAGTTTTAGGTGTACAGCAAAGTGTGTATATATTCTTTTCCAGATTCTTTTCTGTGATAGTTTATTACCAGATACTGAATATAGTTTCCTGTGCTATACAGTAGGTCCTTGCTTATCTGTTTTATATAACGTAGTGTGTATCTTTTAATCTCAAATTCCTAATTTATCCCTCCCCACTCCTTTCTTCTTTGGTAACCATAAATTTGTTTCGTTTGTGAGTTTACTTCTATTTTGTAAATAAGTTCATTTGTATAACATTTTTAGACACCACATGTAGGGGATATCATATGCTGTTTGTCTTTCTGTCTGACTTACTTCACTTAGTATGATAATCTCTAAGTCCATCTACATGGCTGCCAATGGAATTATTTCATTCTTTTCTATGGCTGAGTAATATTGCATTGTATATATGTATCAGATCTTCTTTATCCATTCATTTGTCAATGAGCATTTAGGTTGCTTCCATGTCTTGGTTTTTGTACAGTTGTGAACATTGGGGTGAATGTGTCTTTTTGAATTAGAGTTTTTGTCTTCTCTGGATATATGCTCAGCAGTGGGATTGCCGGATCATATGGCAATCTAGTTTCTTACGGAACTTCCATACTTTTCTCCATAGTGACGGCACCTGTTTACATTCTCACTAAGAGTGTAGGAGTGTTCCCTTTTCTCCACATCGTCTCCAGCATTTATTATTTGTAGACTTTTTATGATGACCATGCTGACTGGTGTGAGGTGATACCACACTGAAATTTTGATTTGTACTTCTCTAATAATTAGTGATGTTGCATCTGTCGGTTTCTTTTTCCTTTTATGATTTATCCTCTTCCTTTTCTCCTGGGGATTGTTTTCATCTTTCTCACCATTAAACCAAACCTTATATGTTGGCACCTAACACTCTGTCCTTAGCTCTTTTTCTCTTCTTACTCTGCCTGTCCTCTCTGGACAAAACCATTCATCCATGTGATTTTTGTCATCCACCCAAATATGATTGACATTTACTTTATCTTCATGATCTCATCTTCTTTTGAGATCCTGTCTCATTTAGCTGAGTGCCTACTTATTTCCCATCTCCATGTGGATGTTACATAGACTCTCCAGAAAATGGTCAAAGAGAGAACTTGGTATCTTTTCCCATATATATGCTCCTCCTCTATTCTGCATCTCCGCTATTGACATCCACCAAAGCAGAAAGCATTCTCTTTTACCCTTCATATATAAAGACAGGCCTAAGAGTCTACATCCTTGACATCTGTGAGGTATCGTCTGTTCATCTTCACTGCTCTTGCTGTAGTTTAGGCTCTTACTGGGTCTGCATTCTAAGTCTTACCACGTCTCTTCTCTTGTCCCCTAAACACGAGTTCTGTGACATGATTTGAAGTTTCCAGGACAGCCACTCGTATTCCCTTGTTCCCCTGGTAATACCTATCCCATTCCAAGTGTCCCTTATTTGCAGAGTCTATTTGTATCTTCACATATAACTGGCTGTTCCATGCACCATGTTCATCTTTCTAGTATGATAATGGAGGCTAATAAAACATAATTTATTATATCCATTTGTTTATAGTTCAGGTTCACTTATTGCATCAGAAGCTCCTTGAGGGTGAAGCTGTGTTTTAATCACCTCTGTGTCCCAGAGATGAAGAGGCAGCTTAATAAATACTTGATCAACTTGTCAACCAAATGGAATAGATGCTGTGTTTGAATATTAGATTTTTTTCAATTCATTTAATATAACAAGGATCACTAACACCGTGTTTAACACGTTTTCATTTTCATCCAAAACTCTGTAGTTTTTAGAGAAGTCCCATCTTCTGCATAAATAGAAACCACTTTAAAAGTATTACGGCTTCATGATCTAGGAGCAAATTCCTTCAGTCTCAGGTGGACTCTTTGGTAAATGCATGGCTTTGCATATATTGGTTAATTTCTTCTGATAGTAGGAGGAAGTTGGGAAGAAATTTACATGTAATGTATTATAATCTTTTTCTCACAGAAGTGTAGCTTAACTGCTCCACCAGGAGAAAGTCTTATGTAAATTTATAACACTAGGTTCAAGAAGAAGCAGTTCTCTCATTATTTCTATATCTTCAATCTGGCCAAATAGCAGTTACTCCATTGTATTAATGTGCAACAGATAAGAGTCGCAAGATAGGAGTTTGAGTTCTTGGGCAGCTGTTTACTGATTTTGTGACCTTGCACAGGCACCTTAAATGTCCTGAGTCTCAGTTTCTTTATTTGGTTATTTCATAGGGAATTGGGTCAAGTCAAAAGACATGATGTACATGAAATATACTTTTTGCCCTCTGAACTGTAGAACAAAGCTCAGGGAAGAAGCAGCATGAATAGAAAGCACATGGGTTTGGGAGCCAACAGAACAGTTTCAGATCTTTGTTTTTCCACTTCTGTGTGACTTTGGGCACATTACTTAACTTTTTGGAACATTACTTTCCTCATTTGTAACATGGGGATAATATCATCTACCTTCTCCCATTGTGGTGAAGATTGAAAGCAATGTGTCTGGCTGTAGTCATTGCTCCGTAACTGGTGCCAGCACGGGTGAAAGCAGCATCCAGTTTTTGAAATCGTCCATCCTCTATGTTTGTCTTGCACAGTGTACACTGAGCACCAACCATCAAGATGAGTCTCTAATATGGGTTAAGCTTGAGAGGAGTCAAACTCCTTTAAAACAAACATATGGAAAGTTTTTATTGTGACTGGAACTCTCACATAATCGTAATAATTATAGTTTCCATTTGAAGTCAGCCACTGTACCAGGCACTTTGTATACATATCTCATTTAAACTTCATGTCAGTTGTGTAAGGCAGTAATGATTACTCTCTCCATTTAAAGAGGATGAAATTTATTCACAGAAAGGCTAAGCTTCATTTACATGCTAATACTTGATGAAAGTGAAAGAGGAGAGTGAAAAAGTTGGCTTAAAGCTCAGCATTCAGAAAAGTAAGATCATGACATCTGGTCCCATCACTGCATGGGAAATAGATGGGGAAACAGTGGAAACAGTGGCTGACTTTATTTTTTGGGGGCTCCACAATCACTGCAGATGGTGATTGCAGCCATGAAATTAAAAGACACTCCTTGGAAGGAAAGTTATGACTAACCTAGATAGCATATTGAAAAGCAGAGATATTACTTTGCCAACAAGGTCTGTCTAGTCAAGGCTATAGTTTTTCCAGTGGTCATGTATGGATGTGAGAGTTGGACTGTGAAGAAAGCTGAGCGCCAAAGAATTGATGCTTTTGAACTGGATGTTGAAGACTCTTGAGAGTCCCTTGGACTGCAAGGAGATCCAACCAGTCCACCCAGGAATTCAGTCCTGGGTGTTCATTGGAAGGACTGATGCTGAAGTGGAAACTCCAATACTTTGGCCACCTCATGCAAAGAGTTGACTCATTGGAAAAGACCCTGATGCTGGGAGAGATTGGGGGCAGGAGGAGAAGGGGACGACAGGATGAGATGGCTTGATGGCATCACTGACTTGATGGCCATGAGTTTGAGTGAACTCCGGGAGTTGGTGATGGACAGGGAGGCCTGGTGTGCTGTGATTCATGGGGTCGCAAAGAGTTGGACATAACTGAGCGACTAAACTGACTGACTGACTGACTGACTGACGAGACAGGATCATAAGTGAACTGAGGGTTTCTGATAATAAGCCCAGTGATTTTTCTGCCACATAACAAGTTGGCCAAGCTCACTTCAGCACTGTGGCTCCTCCTTCAAAATCAAGGGCATGACTGAGTTCATAAACTTAGCTTGACAGATACCAGCTCTCATGTGCTTCCAAGTCACTGGTTTCAGCAAGATTTCTTACCTTGGATGAAGGCCCAGTCCTGACTTGGGCATGAATGATCTTGGTCAGGATATGAATATCTGGGACTTTCTGCCTTTGCCTGCTTTTGCAGTTTTCTGTATTTTGGGAGTGTACAATGTCACACAATCACTGATTTGTTGATTTGTTCAACGTTTATGACTCGTCAGCTCTGTGTCTTGAAATCACAACCACTACTGAGGATAACAGGATGAGAATCCTAGTCTTTGTCCTCCAGGAACTGAGTCCAGTAGAACACAATAAAGATAATTACAATTTATTGGGGTTTTTGAGGTCAACAGACATCATCATGGTGGTCTGGGAACACAGAGGACAGCCATGGAAGATCTCCCTGTACAAGGCCCTGACATGCCACTCTTCTGCTTAAAATCTTCTAATCTTTCCAAGACCCTTAGAGAGGCCTGGAGTTCAATCTCATCCCAGCTGACCTCCCCAAACTTGCCCACCACACCTTCCGAGGAGCAGCCTAGTCTCCTGAGGTTGAAGGACCTGACACAAACAGAAGGCGACCTGCGAAGATATGCGTGTGTGTGTGTGTGGGTGTGATATTTTTGTCAAAATGAGTTAGAAAAAGAGAATGGTATCTATTGGAGAGGATAGAAAAGCACCAAGGTTGAGTGCTTTCTTGAATACATGAAGAGTGAGGTAATTATAAAATAATTTGGGGGAGAGAAAAAGAGGAAGGGGAAAAGGAATGTATGAGCAAAGTGTTCATGAATAGATCCTATTAAGAAGTGTGAAAAGTTCAGGGAAGGCTAGAACATAGAGAGGCAAGGGGGACTGGCACAGGGCTTGATCACATGGATGTTTCAGCCATATTAAGGTAACTGGAATAAATGTTTTGGACAGGAAGGCATCATTGATCTGTTAAATATGATAATGAAAGGATCAGAGGAGCAGCTCAGGTAGATCCATCTATTGAAGAGATTAGGAGGATGGAATGGAGGGGCACACTTGAAGCGGGGATACCAGGGAGGAGTAGTCTAGGTTGGAGATATTGAAGCCCTAGTCCTAGTGGTGGCAAATGGTTGGAGAGAAGAGAAGGATGGCTGAATTGGCACAACTTGCTGATGTGATGGAATGTGGCGTGTAGAAGAAGGAGGTCTCCTGGATTTCTGCCTTAAAATTTAATTGGAACATAACTGTTTTACAGTGTTAGTTTCTGCTGTGCAACAAAACGAACCAGCTATATGTATACATACACACTCTCCCTCTTGGACCCACCTCCCATCCCAACCATCGAGGTCATCACAGAGCACCAAGCTGAGCTCCCTGTCCTTCTGTGATTGAGAGGATGATAGCCTAAGTTCCTGAGCAGAGAGCCCTCAATAGGAGCAAGTTTCTTGGGGAGATGAGGACCACTGGACGTGGTCACAGGCCCCATGCCTCGCCTTTTCACCATTCACCTCTCTCTACATCCACTGCCAAGTTTCTCGTCACTGTCCTCATCATCTCCTGCCCAGACTGCTGCAGTAGCCTCTGCTCCCTAAAGTCTTTGATCTCCCTGTATACGGCCCTGACATGCCACTCTTCTGCTTAAAATCTTCTAATCTTTCCAGGACCCTTAGGCCTGGAGTTCAATCTCATCCCAGCTGACCTCCCCAAACTTGCCCACCACGCCTTCCGAGGAGCAGCCTAGTCTCCTGAGGTTGAAGGACCTGACACAAACAGAAGGCGACCTGCGAAGATATGCGTGTGTGTGTGTGTGGGTGTGATATTTTTGTCAAAATGAGTTAGAAAAAGAGAATGGTATCTATTGGAGAGGATAGAAAAGGTATCATGGATAGGGCATGCTCTATTTTGGACTTGAAGGCATCAATGGGGGCAAGATAGGTGACAAGGAAGATGGGAGGCATTGCTGGCAGGGGGACCAGCATGAGAACAAACAGGGGCACTGGAGGTGTGGAAGAGAGGAGGTGGTGGGGTGGGTGGGTAGGGGTGGGGAAAGATGCTGGATTAACCAGGGTAGAAGAGGAGCCTGAGGCAAGTTTGGAGCTCACAAAAGGGGGTTATCTTTACTTTGTGATCCAGGAGCTTAACTTTAAAAGAGAATATTTATTGATGCTCTGTGTATGTAATGGGAATGCTGGAAAATTAGCATGAAATAATAGCAAAGCATTTTTGATTATTAAGGTACCTTCAGGTTAAAGACTTCCATCTGCAAGTGTGTTACAGATTACTCCACCCTTTCCCTAAGGCCCAGAGTGCTTTGCCCAGGTCAGGCTCAAGCACAGGTCTTTTAACCTCGGTTCCAGGTGTTTTCCTGCTATGATATAGCTGGCTCTTTTAACTTACTTTAATCTCTAAACAATCATGTACTCTTTTTGGGTAAATCAGACTGCAAGGGTGGCTTAGTTGAACTGTGTTTAATTTCTTGAGGGTTTTGTCAAGCCTCTCTTCACTGATTTGCTCCAGCTGAGAAGAAGCCAATACAGAAGAAATAAACAAAAAATGTTTCAAACCTCAGCTATAAAGGTTCGCAACTAAGGGCACACAGCTGACCACAGCTGGAGAGGCAACACGAGACTTCATTCTGATTTCCCTCCCAAACTGGAGTGGAAGAAAATCACTTAAGGGCACCTTGATGCCCATGTTTGAAAACTGCTTCAAATCTCAGAAGTGTAGCATTTGTTCTGGAAGAACTCAATTCCTGAATTCCCTGGCCTTTTAATCCTCTTTGAAGCAAAAGATTCTGTTTGATGAGCGTTCTGTTGAGAACATATATTTTCAGCACAGAAGCAGGAAGTCAATGCTGTTTTGAAGCAGAGTGCCAGGAGGAAATCGCTCATGCCAAGTCGTGGGGATTTGGTTGGTACAACAATGTAGGATATTTTGAGCTTGATTTTTTTTTTTTTTTTTGTGACTGTGCTGTATGGCTTGCGGGATCTTTTTTCCCCAACCAGGGATCAACCCGTGCCCTCTGTGGTGAGTGTGGAGTTCTAACCACTGGCCCGCCAGGGAATTCCCTGAGCTTGATTTTTTGAGGTAATTTTTGAAACTCCAAATACTTTGGCCACCTGATGTGAAGAACTAACTCATTGGAAAAGACCCTCAGGCTGGAAAAGATTAAAGGCAGGAGGAGAAGGGGATGACAGAGGATGAGACAGTTGGATGGCATCACTGACTGGATGGACATGAGTTTGAGCAAGCTCTGGGAGTTGGTGATGGACAGGAAAGCCTGGCATGCTGTGGTCCATAGGGTTGCAAAGAGTCAGACATGACTGAGCAATAGAACTGAACTGAACTTAAAAGAATTATCCTCTGAAAGCATTATTCTTCTTAAATAATGAGCTTTTGCATGGAAAAATCTAAGGTGTTGTGGGATGCCAGGAGGTAATGTGTCAGCCATAGAAAAGACTATGCCTGGGGGTATTTTCTGGACACGCAGTGGGCCATGTCAGCTCTCTGGCAGCAGAAACAACTTCCAGGTGTCTGTATGGAGGTGCCAAGAACTGAAGAGAGAAGAAAAACAGCTGGCATTTTTTCTGGGTTCATTGAGTAACCACCATGATAACCACCATGGTAACTACACCAGTGACCACTGTTGGCTTACACATAGCCCTCTGTATACTGCCTCTCAGAAACCCATTCATTCTCTTTATGCCCAATCTATTGCTTAAGAAATTGTAAGAAGTAGTAGTGAGAGTCATGCTTCTTTGTTCTCTTTATATGCCTAGTACCTAGCACGGTATCTGACGGGAAACAGGCCCTTGCTAACTATTTACTGAATGAATGAAGAAGTACTTTGGAGCTAAAGATCAGAATAGTAGTTGATGGATATTCAAGGAGACAAGGGGCTTCCCTGGTGGCTCAGGGGTAAAGAATTTGCCTGCTAATCCAAGAGATGCAGGAGACACAGGAACAGTCCATGGTATCGCAAAGAGCCAGACATGACTGAGTGACCAAACAACAACGTGAATTAACATTCACTTTTATTCAGTGAGTAAAAAATTAATATTTTTTATTGAGATATCATTCACCTACCATAAAATTCATCCATTTAAAGTGATTTTTAGTATAATATATTTAGGGTCATTCAGCCATTTCCACAACCTAAGTTTAGACCATTTTCGTTGCTGTCCCCCCAAACCTCTGTATGCATTGGTAGTCACGTCTTATGCCCTCTCAAACATACATGCCCCTGCTGTAATAAATCACTAATATATCTTAGTACTATGCAACATTTTGCATATCTATATCAATGTATAGCACATCTATATATGTATTCTAACAAAAAGTGGCATCCTTTTGGAGCTGTGGATTGTCATAAAGGGATCCTTCAGTATGTTACATGAGGGATAAGAAGGGCTTACACCAGGTGTTTTTTCTGGGCTGGTCAATGTTGCCCTCGTCAGATGATAGGGAGAAGCATCCAGAGGCAGGAGTACAAAGGTTCAGCAGGCAGGCAGTCATTGGATTGAGGGAGGTTGCTGCTGAGAAAGTGAACCTACTTTAGGCCTATTCAAAGGCCAAGTACCAAGTGTGAGAGCTGAGACACGATCAGTAGGATCCAAAGTTAAGGACGTGTGTGTGTGTATGTGTTAGTCACTCTGTCATGTCTGACTCTTTGCAACCCTATGGACTGTAGCCCATCAGGCTCCTCTGTCCATGGGATTCTCCAGGCAAGAAAACTGGAGTGTGTAGCTATTCCCTTCTCCAGGGGATCTTTCCAATCCAGGCATTGAACCCAAGTCCCCTGCATTGCAGGTGGATTCTTTACTGTCTGAGCCAACAGTGAAGCTCAAAGTTGAGGACAGGAGACACTGAAAATGACCTCTGAATTTACACTTAGGACCTTTTGCTCTGCTCTCTGGAAGATCTTCTCTAAGTAACTGCTGACCCTTTAGCAGGGATCCAGACAAGGCATTCTGATGTCTTGTGGAGAGAATCTTGACTCAAGATTAAGGAGTGGTTCATGCATCTTGAATTTTTAAGAAACTGATGGGAAGTTCTGGAGAAAAAAATAAAGAAGAATGTTAATTTCATTTATTTAGGAAATGCATATTTGTTGCCTACTATGAGTCAGGTATTGCTCCAGGCACCAGGGACGTTGAATAAAACAGAAAAAAAAAAAAAAAAAATCTATGTTAAAAACCTACATTCTGGAAGGAAATGTAGACCAAAACAAGATAATAAAAATATAATAGTATATGAATAACAAGATTGAAGGAGGAAATTGGTACAGAAAACGGGAAGTGTTCTGGGGAGCAGGATAGGGAGAAGGTAATTTTACATGGTAACCCGGGGAGGCCTCACTGTGCAGGTAACAGGTAAGTAAAGGCCTCAGTAGGGGAAAAGTGAGTCTTTGGATGTTGGGGGGAAGAAAATAGCTGAAGAGGCCCTGAGTGGGTGAAAGGTTGTTGCTTAACGAAAAGATGCCAGGATTCTTGGCCTCCGGAGGAGAAGAATTCAATCCGGGGCCAGTGATGAGGCTTGATCGCTCAGAGCTTTTTTGTAATAAAGTTTTATTAGAGTATAAAGAAGATAGAGAAAGCTTCTGACATAGGCATCAGAAGGGGGCAGAAAGAGTACCCCCCTGCTAGTCTTCAGCTGGATGTTATATAGTCACTAGCAGTCGGAGAAGGCAATGGCACCGCACTCCAGTACTCTTGCCTGGAAAATCCATGGATGGAGGAGCCTGGTAGGCTGCAGTCCATGGGGTCGCGAAGAGTCAGACATGATTGAGCGACTTCACTTTCACTTTTTACTTTCATGCATTGGAGAAGGAAATGGCAACCCACTCCAGTGTTCTTGCCTGGAGAATCCCAGGGACGGGGAAGCCTGGTGGGCTGCTGTCTATGGGGTCGCACAGAGTCAGACACGACTGAAGTGACTTAGCAGCAGCAGCAGCAGCAGCAGTCTGTTAATGAAAGAAAGGAATGTCTTAAAACTCAGAATGGCACCAGGCCCCTCATCCATAAGATGTATTTTGGGATAATCTAGGCACCAGATGATTCATCCTGGGCCATAAAACGATTGACTTGAATCTTGTAGAAGGGCAGATTACCATACAAATAGTTTTGTTTACATAGATTAGGGGAACAATGTCTGAGTATAACATACTGGTTTGTCAAGTAGGTTCTGAGCCATTAGGTGGAACAGACATGAAGACAGAGTCTGGGGTAAATGCATAGTACATTAACATAGCTTAAGACAAACATTTCCATAAGAAAAATGCATTGGTTAACTCAAGGTTTGAGAATAGTTAACTTAAGGTGAAACCAGGTGTCATTATGGCAACACAGTATTTTAAGAGAAACCTCCTTTTAAATTTGTATAGAGAAGGAAAAAAATATCGCTAGTTTGTTTCCTCCTGCCCCTTAAGAGAGAGAAAAATGTCTGACACTTGCAGCCTATTTCCTCTGTTTGGAGACCCCTGGCCTTCCTGCCTGTTACCCTCTCACGGGGAGGTGTGTGAAGTGTTCAAGAACTAGGGAGACAGCTGGCATGGCAGGAATGCAGTGTGGGGGGTGCTGAAGCAGAGAATTACCAGACAGGGTAAAAGACAGGGGCTGGTACAGGATCTTCTAGAACCTTCAAGACAATTGAAGAATTTTGGGTTTCACTCTGGATCAGATATGAAGCTACAGAAGTTTTAATTTTTTTGCATACATTTAAAAAAAATTTGTAGTTTTATTTTAATTTTTAATTTTTGTAAGATTATTTTTGGCTGCTCTGGGTCTTGGTTGCTGCACGGGCTTTTCTCCAGTTGTGCCGAGTGGGGGCTACTCTCTGGTTGCAGCGTGCCGGCTTCTCGTGGTGGCTTCGCTTGCTGCGGAGCAGAGGCTCTAAGGTCCACAGGCTTCAGGGCTCAGTAGTTGCACTCGTGGGCTCTGGAGCACAGGCTCAACAGTGGTGCCGCTTGGACTCAGTTGCTCCACAGCATGTGGAATCTTCCAGGATCAGGGATTGAACCTGTGTCTCCTGCACTGGCAGGCAGATTCTTTACCAGTGAGTCACCAGGGAAGCCCTGAAGTTTTTATCTTATAAATGAGGTTTATTGAGGGATACCTTATATGGAATACAATTTAATCATTTTAAATACACACTTTAATAAATATATTTCCTCTTCTCATCCCTTGGAAGAGGAAGATATGATTCCCGTTGTCTTTTGGACAATGCCTTTCTCTTTTTTCTGTTTCTTTGTAGTGGTTAAACACTTGTCCTTCAAGCTGCTAAAAAGTTGAAGGAATGTTAAATTACTGAGCTAATGTTATTCCTAATCTTTAACATGGGACTGGATTAGCTCTACTTCCTTCTGGACTCCCTGCCTTTCTCCATTTTTGGATGACGTGGTATCCCCTCCCCACTCAGTCCATCACTTTCCTGTTTTCAAGGATAGAACTCATTATCCTCCTCCCTTGGTGACGAATAATCTCCCCCTCCCCCAACCTCATGCGCTTTTATTTGCCATTAAATGAGGCCATCTGCTATTTGATTTATCTCAAACTTCTATGTTCTGGCTGAGATCCATCCATTTCCTAGGCGTCTTCATTTCCATCATCACTCCTGCCAGTTGGCTTCCTTATAAAGGCCAATTTATGTGAAAAAGCAGTTTTTATTTCTTCAAGGAAGGTACTGTATATATGAGGATGTGTGAAAACACTAAGACTCCTACTGAAAAAAAAAGGGAAGGTAATTCAACTGATGAAAGAAGATGTTGAAATCGACACTATATACACTGCTAGGACAGAGAATTTGGTGTAACTTTTGCAAGAGATTGGTCTATACATTTATATCTGTGTCAGTTGATACCATTTATTACTAGCTCTAGCTGTTTCTTAGGTTCTTCTGTATCTATACCAACATCTATATCTAGATTGATATCTAATCTTAAAATTTCATTTATTTAGACTTAGACCCTTTCTTAGAGGATCTCTTTCTGCTGTATTCTGTGTGGCAATTACCCCTTAATCAGGTACTGTATGACCAATGTGTGTTCTGGCTGTCAGGGCCCTCCCTTTCCCTCCAGCAAGTCCCTCAGCCAGTGGTAACTAAAAATCTGACCCTATAACCTTCTAGTGTATGTTTACCTCTCCTGAATCTCAGTACTTCATCTGTAGGATAAGGTTGTTTTGAATAAATAGAAAAAATAGAGATAAATCACTTAGCATAATGTATGGATCCTTTTAATCACATATATTTTAATTATTATTATTATTTTAGAGAGTTTAGAATAATAAAAATTAGGAAACAATGTAAGTGTGCAATGAAGGTGCATTAGTTCAATTAACTTTGGGCTATTGATATGAGAATATATTTGAGATAATATATTGGGTGATAAAAAGCAATTTATGATTGCAGTTCCCAGTAATGGCAGAATGGGTAATTTGGACTAATCATTTACTATTCAGGACCACTTTTCCCTAGGAAAGTTTGCTTTGTCTACGAGCTTGTTAAGACCTAAAGAAGCCAAATACATGTATTTTTTTAGATATTAATTTTTAGCAGTTTTAGGTTCACAGCAAAGCTGAGAGGAAGGTACAGATATTTTCCTCATAGATTCTGTCCCCCAACACGTGCACCCTCATTAGACAACATCACTCAGTAGAATGGTACATTATTTTTATGAAGGATGAACCTAAAAGTCCGTAAGTTACCTTGGAGCTCACTCTTGGTGGTGTACATCTATGGGCTTAAAAATGTAGAATGACATATCTATCCATCATTATAGTATCATACAGAATATTTCCACGCCCTAAAAATCCTTTGTGCTCGCTCGCTCGCTCTCTCTCGCTCGCTCTCTCTCGCTGTCTCTCGCTCTCTCTCTCTCTCTCTATGGCTTCTCTAGGTGAATTGCAGGCAGATTCTTTACAGTATGAGTCAGCACCCAATGAAATAAGTGTAGAGTATTTAAAGAAAAATCCAGCAAATTTAAAAGAAAAAAAATTAATAGTCATATGGAGAGAGATTCAAATTCTTCTGTAATTGATAGAGCAGACAGACAAAAATGATTTCTTCAGATAGAGAAGATTTGAAGTACATTTGAATAAATATGACTTAGTTGACATATAGCACACTGAAAAGTATATTTACTACCCATAGAACTTTAACAAAATTGGCCTTTTACTGAACTATAAAACAATTAACATATTTTTAAAGATTGAAATTAAATAGAGTATGTTTTCCCTCTGCAGAAATGAAAGCTAGAAATAAAAAAATCTAGAAAATATAGTAGAAATCAAGAAATATTTTTCAAAATAAACTGTGGTCGAAGAAATAATAAAAGATGATATTCTGAACTGAATGATAATAAAAATAAAACATATCCAAACTTGTAGACAGCAGCTAAAGCCATGGGTTGAGAGGAAGTAGTGCCTTTAAATGCATATAATAGAAAAGAAAGTTGAGGGTTAATGTTCTTAGTATCTATTTTCAGAAGGTAGAAATAGAAATATCATTCTTCCATATCTACCCAACAAAAATGTGTGCATATGGTCATCAAAAGACCTGACTAGGAATGTTCAAAGCAATTTTTGTACCAGCCGAAAGCTGGAAATAACTCGGGTATATCAACAGTAGAATGACTTTAAATTGTGGTATATTTTCTCAATGATATACTATATAGCAATTAGAATAAATAAACTATTACTACAACAAAAACATGCATGAATTTCACATACTTAATGTGGTGTAAACAAAACTGAACACAAAAGAGTTCATACTATATTATTCCATTTATATAAATTCCAAATACCCAAAAGAAATCTATAAAGTTAAAAGCCCACTGATTCAAAGTGCCTATATGACTGATACACTCTGACAAAAGCACAGAACTAACCATATGTGTCAGCCTAACCTGGAAAATGGTGGAGTAGAAGGACGTGTGCTCATCTTCTCCTGTGAGAACTCTAAAACTACAACTCACTGCTGAACAACCGTCAACTGGAGAATGTTGGATTCCACCAAAAAAAGATACCCCATGTCCAAGGGCAAAGGAGAGGCCCCGGCAAGATGGTGGGGGGGGGGGCAAAATTGCATTTAGAATCAAACCCCTTACCTGCCAGTAATTCTCAGAGGGCTCAAACAAACCTTGTGTGCACCAGGACCCAGAGACCCCACAGAGACTGAGCCAGAACTGTGTGAGTGTCTCCTGCAAAGGTACGGGTCAGCAATTGCCTGATGCAGGTCTGCCTATAGCAGACCTGGGTATGGCATAAGCCCTCTTGGAGGAGGTCGCTGTTAACCCCACCATAGGCCTCCAGAACTTAAACAGGACTAGGGAAACAGACCCTTGGAGGGCACAAAAGAATCTTGTGTGCACCAGGACCTATGAGAAAGGAGCGGTGACCCCACAAGAGACTAATCCAGACTTGCCTGTGAGCATCCAGGAGTCTCCAGCGGAGGCATGGGTTGACAGTGGCCTGCTGCAGGGTCAGGGGCACTGAGTGTGGCAGTGTTTGCATGGAACCTTTTGAAGGAGGTCACCATTATCTTCATTACCTCCACCATAGTTTGGCCTCAAGTCAAACAACAGGGGAGAGAACACAGCCCCACCCATCAACATAAAAATGGGAATAAAGATTTACTGAGCATGGCCTCGCCCATCAGAACAAGACCCAGTTTCCCCCTCAGTCAGTCTTTCCCATCAGGAAACTTCCATAAGCCTCTTATCCTTCTCCATCAGAGGGCAGACAGAATGAACACCACAATTACAGAAAACTAACCAACCTGATCACATGGACCACAACCTTATCTAACTCAATGAAACTATGAGCCATGCCATATAGGGCCACCCAAGATGGACAGGTCATGGTGGAAAGTTCTGACAAAACGTGGTCCACTGGAGAAGGGAATGGCAAACCATTTCAGTATTCTTGCCTTGAGAACGCCATGAACAGCATGAAAAGGCAAAAAGATAGGACATTGAAAGGTGAACTCCCAGGTCAGTAGGTGCCCAATATGCTACTGTAGATCAGAGGAGAAATAACTCCAGAAAGAATGAAGAGATGGAGCCAAAGCAGTGAATGCCCAGTTATGCATGTGACTGGTGATGGAAGTAAAGTCCAATGGTATAAAGAGCAATATTGCATAGGAACCTGGAATGTTAGGTCCTTTAATCAAGGCAAATTAGAAGTGGTTAAACAGGAAAGGGCAAGAGTGAACATTGACATTTTAGGAATCAGTGAACTAAAATGGACTGGAATGGGTGAATTTAACTCAGATGACCATTATATCTACTACTGTGGGCAAGAATCCCTTAGAAGAAATGGAGTAGACATCATAGTCAACAAGAGAGTCTGAAATGCAGTACTTGGACGCAATCTCAAAAATGGCAGAAGGATCTCTGTTATTTCCAAAGCAAACCATTGAATATCACAGTAATCTAAGTCTATGCCCCGACCAGTAATGCTGAAGAAGCTGAAGTTGAATGGTTCTATGAAGATCTACAAAACTTTCTGGAACGAACACCCCCAAAAGATGTCCTTTTCATTATAGGGGACTGGAATGCAAAAGTAGGAAGTCAAGAGCTACCTGGGGTAACAGGCAGATTTGGCCTTGGAGTACAAAACAAAGCAGGTCAAAGGCTAACAGAGTTTCACCAAGAGAACACATTGGTCATAGCAAACACCTCTTCCAACAACGCAAGAGAATAGTCTACACATGGACGTCACCAGGGGGTCAATACCAAAATGAGATGGATTATATTCTTTGCAGCCAAAGATGGAGAAGCTCTATACAGTCAGCAAATACAAGACCGGGAACTGACTGTGGCTCAGATCATGAACTCCTTATTGCCAAATTCAGACTTAACTCCATTCAGGGGTGACCCAAGTCAAATCCATTATGATTATGATTATACAATGGAAGTGACAAATAAATGCAAGGGATTAGATCTGATAGAGTGCCCGAAGAACTATGGACTGAGGTTCATGACATTGTACAGAAGGCAGTGATCGAGACCACCCCAAGAAAAAGAAGTGCAAAAAGGCAAAATGGTTGTCTGAAGAGGCCTTACAAATAGCTGAGAAAAGAAGAGACGCGAAAGACAAAGGAGAAAAGGAAAGATATACCCATTTGAATGCAGAGTTCCAAGAAATAACAAGGAGAGACAAGAAAGCCTTCCTCGGTGATCAGTGCAAAGAAATAGAGGAAAATAATAGAATGGGAAAGACTAGGGATCTCTTCAAGAAAATTAGAGACACCAAGGAAACATTTCATGCAAAGATGAGGACAATAAAGGACAAAAATGGTATGGTCCTAACAGAAGCAAAAGATATTAAGATGAGGTGGCAAGAATACACAGAACTATAGAAAAAAGATCTTCATGACCCAGATATCCATAATGGTGTCATCACTCACCTAGAGCCAGACATCCTGGAATGTGAAGTCAAGTGGGCCTTAGGAAGCATCACTATGAACAAAGCTAGTGGAGGTGATGAAATTCCATTTGAGCTATTTCAAATCCTAAAAGATGATGCTTTGGAAGTGCTGCACTCAATATGCCAACAAATTTGGAAAACTCAGCAGTGGCCATAGGACTGGAAAATGTCAGTTTTTAAGCCAATCCCAAAGTAAGGCAATGCCAAAGAATGCTCAGACTATAGCACAATTGCACTAATCTCACATGCTAGCAAAGTAATGCTCAAAATCCCCCAAGCCAGGCTTCAACAGTACATGAACCATGAACTTGCAGATGTTCAAGCTGGACTTAGAAAAGGCAAAGGAACTGGAGAGCAAATTTCCAACATCTATTGGATCATTGAAAAAGCAAGAGAGTTCCAGAAAAACATTTGTTTACTGATTACGCCAAAGCCTTTGATTGTGTGGATCACAACAAACTGTGGAAAATTCTTAAAGAGATGGGAATTCCAGACCACCTGACCTGCCTCCTGAGAAATCTGTATGCTGGTCAAGAAGCAACAGTTAGAACTGGACATGGAAAAACCGACTGGTTCCAAATTGGGAAAGGAGTATGTCAAGGTTGTATATTGTCACCCTGCTTATTTAACCTATATGCAGAGTACATCATGAGAAATGCTGGGCTGGATGAAGCACAAGCTGGACTCAAGATTGCCGGGAGAAATATTGATAACCTCAGATATGCAGATGATACCACCCTTATGGCAGAAAGTGAAGAAGAACTTGAGAGCCTCTAGATAAAAGTGAAATAGGAGAGTGAAAAAGTTGGCTTAAAATTCAACATTCAAAAACCTAAGATCATGGCATCTGGTCCCATCACTTCATGGCAAATAGATGAGGAAACAGTGGAAACAGTGACAGAATTTATTTTATTGGGCTCCAAAATCACAGCAGATGGTGACTGCAGCCATGACATTAAAAGATGCTTGCTCCTGAGAAGAAAAGCTATAACCAACCTAGACAGCATATTAAAAAGCAGAGGCATTACTTTGCCAACAAAGGTCCATCTAGTCAAAACTATACTTTTTCCAGTAGTCATGTATGGATGTGAGAGTTGGACTGTAAAGAAAGCTGAGCACCAAAGAATTGATGCTTTTGAACTGTGGTGCTGGAGAAGACTCCTGAAAGTTCCTTGGACTGAAAGTAGATCCAACCAGTAAATCCTTAAGGAAATCAGACCTGAGTATTTGTTGGAAGGACTGATGTTGAATCTGAAACTCCAATACTTTGGCCACCTGATGTGAATAACTGACTCATTGGAAAAGTCCCTGATGCTGGAAAGATTGAAGGTGGGAAGAAAAGGGGTCAACAGATGATGAGATGATTGGATGGCATCACCTGCTTAATGGACATGAGTTTGAGCAAGCGCTGGGAGTTGGTGATGGTCAGGGGAAGCCTCATCAGAGGATCTTACTTGTAACAATGATTGCCGTGGTATTCCATTGGTAATTTTTATTATCCTCTTTCCCTTTATTTATTTTTTTGGTAATTCTTCTTTAAGGTAGGTTTGTTCCTCCTCCCCATTTTTTATTTAATAATTTATGTCAGTATCAACTTATGGATATTTATTTTTTGGCTTATAATCCAGTACCATCATTGTTTATTTTGTTGCCCACATTGTTCCAGATTTGGTTCACTGAGAATTTTTTTGGTTGGATTTTTCGGTGGATTAGTGGCTAGGTAGTTTTTTCTGTGGACTAGAATTTTGACGTTAGTATCAAGTAATCTCTTAAATGGTGACAGCGTTTCCTAGTTTATAGAGTGCTGCTGTATCAGCTCAAATAGTCCTGACCGTAACTCTATGGGATAGACACAATTTGTCTCATGTTTTTCAGATGAAGAGAAGAATGATGCTGTTGAATTTGTCTGAGGACAAACAATAGAGCCAGAATTTTACTTCTAGGTTTCTGACTTCATGTGCACTGTCTAGTAAACGAAGTTACAGGAGCCAAGAATTATTGGAAGAGTTGAGGTCCATTCCCAAAGTCACTAAGGTATTTGTCAGTGCCATCCCCCAAGAGGCAGGATGGGCCTTCTCTGGGTCAATCTTTGATCATGATTTTTGGTCTTTGAGTTGTGACCTTGTCATATATAAGCCAGTAGTCTGGGGTGTGGGCTGGATCCAGAATCAAATTACATTTAAGGAGTTTGGATAACTTTTTTTCTCATAATGGTTTTGGTGCCAACCCTGCTCCAGTTATGTGGAAGTCAAAGGAAGATTGTGATGTGGACAAAAGATATTGATACTTACTAACACAAATGCTATGAGTGGGTAAGACTGTCCACAAATGGATGTGGCTTGCTATTGCATTGGGATTGAATTATACTAACCACACATTCAGCTATAATTTTATTTGGACTTCTTTATCAACATGTTCTGAAGATACTGTTAGTTTTATTGTGTATAAAATGGGGATAACAATAATCAGATCAGATCAGATCAGTCGCTCAGTCGTGTCTGACTCTTTGCGACCCCATGAATTGCAGCACGCCAGGCCTCCCTGTCCATCACCAAATCCCAGAGTTCACTCAGACTCACATCCATCGAGTCAGTGATGCCATCCAACCATCTCATCCTCTGTCGTCCCCTTCTCGTCCTGCCCCCAATCCCTCCCAACATCAGAGTCTTTTCCAATGAGTCAACTCTTCGCATGAGGTGGCCAAAGTACTGGAGTTTCAGCTTTAGCATCATTCCTTCCAAAGAAATCCCAGGGCTGATCTCCTTCAGAATGGACTGGTTGGATCTCCTTGCAGTCTAAGGGACTCTCAAGAGTCTTCTCCAACACCACAGTTCAAAAGCATCAATTCTTCGGCGTTCAGCCTACTTCACAGTCCAACTCTCACATCCATACATGACCACAGGAAAAACCATAGCCTTGACTAGATGAACCTTTGTTGGCAAAGTAATGTCTCTGCTTTTGAATATGCTATCTAGGTTGGTCATAACTTTCCTTCCAAGGAGTAAGTGTCTTTTAATTTCATGGCTGCAGTCACCATCTGTAGTGATTTTGGAGCCCAGAAAAATAAAGTCTGACACTGTTTCTACTGTTTCCCCATCTATTTCCCATGAAGTGGTGGGACCAGATGCCATGATCTTCGTTTTCTGAATGTTGAGCTTTAAGCCAACTTTAATAATGCTTATCAAATAAGAATATTAGGAGATATTTATGAGTCTTAAATTTATGAGTATTAAATGGGTCAGTAGATACAGAGCTCTTAATTAAGTTAGGATTAACTTAATGCTAGAATATGGTGGGTATGCAAAAATGCTTGCTGCTACCATTACTGTTGTTGTTATCTAGAAATAAACCTAATATCCACCTCATATGATGTTTTTCCAGGTTCAAATGAAGTAATATTTATGATCCAGCTGTTAAAATTTTTTTCCATTATGAATTGGGGGAGGGGAGGGCTTACTAAGTAAGTCTCCCTGAAGAACATAACAGTCAACGTGGGGCATGACTGATTGAAAGGGTTTCAGAAAACAGAGAGAATGCATGACTTAGACCTGGGGGAACCATTCATTCACGCATTCTCTATATGTATTGAGCACTTAGAATGTTTCATGATAGTGTAGTAGTTAACTAAATGGGACTGGAACTAGGATTTCTGTGTTTAAATTTTGAATTCTTGTTCTGCCACATGCACCATGTGTGAACTTGGGCAGTTTACTTAATTTTTCATGGCCTCTTGTTATAATCTCTAGGGAAACCATTAAAAGATTTGAAACTTGAAAAATGGTAGTTTTCTCATTGGTAAAATAGGTGAGAAATAAGGAATCTATCGTAAAGTCATTGTGAAAATTAAATACATATTCACACATGAAAGCATTTACAACCCAGCCTAGCACATTATGAATATTCAAAAGATTAGTTGTGGCTATTATTTTGGTTACTGTTCTGGGTCTTGGGGATAAAGTGACAGAAATATACATGTGAGGAGATGGAGACATGAGGGTGTGATATAAAAATGTGTTAATGTGTTCTTAAATCTGAATGAGGAGTTCAGTGAGGACATGATGGTGAGGACTGACAATAAAAAAGAATGTACTAGTAGTGTTGATGTCAAAGAGTTATTGAAGCTGGATCACTAGAGAGGAGAGCTGGAAAATTAGAAGGTGGCCATCAGGGGCACAACATGTAGAGTTGAGAGGGGTACTATTTTGAGAAGTCAAATAAATGACCATGGGAGATGGTAACTGAGGTGGAGAGGAGGACAGGATTTTTTTTTTTTGCTCCATATTTTCTTTGTCTGTTACTACTTTAAGAAAAATGTTTTTCTTTCCCATTATGGTTTATTACAGGATATTGAATATAGTTCCCTGAGCTATAGAGTAGGACCTTGTTTATCCTTTCTATTTAGAATAGTTTGTATCTGCTAATCCCAAACTCCCAATCCATCCTTCCCCTAACTTCCCACCCCTCTTGGCAACCAGAGGTCTGTTCTGTACGTTTGAGACACTGTTTATGTTTCACAGATAAATTCATTTGTATCATCTTAGATTCCACATATAAATAATATCATATGAAATTTATCTTTCTTAATTCACTTGATATGATAATCTCTACGTTCATCCATGTTGCTGCAAATGGCATTATTTCATTCTTTTTTATGGCTCAGTAATATTCCACTGTATATATGTACCACATTGTCTTCATCCATTCATCTGTCGATGGATATTTAAGTTGCTTCCACATCTTGGCTGTTGTAAATAATGCTGCTGTGAACACTGGGGTGCATGCATCTTTTTGATTTACAGTTTTGTCTGGATATATGCCCAGACTGGGATTGCTGGATCATATGGCAACCTTAACTTTTTGAGGAACCTCCATACTGTTTTCCACATTGGCTGCACCAGTTTGTATTCCTACCAGCAGTGTAGGAGGATTAAGAGGAGGAAGGGATATTGGAAGTAAAGGTTGGGGAAAAGAGAGCTCAAGGAATTAGAAGGATTGTTTATGGACATCAAAGACACATTTCATAGAAAAGTATTTATTGAATACATAAATAAAAGATTAAGCAAAGGTAAAAAGTTGGAAAAATGTTTGGGGTTTATGATATTCGGTTATGAGTAACCCAGGTTGTGTTTTCTGAGAAGTCTGATGGGAAATTGGTTTGAAATGTTAGGTTGTGGTTCTCACAGAATGTAAATTCTAGAAGGGCAGGGGTACTGATCAGGTTTGTTCACTAATATGTCCTACATGTCCAGAACAATGGTAGGTGTTCAGCAAATATAGAATGAATTAAATCAGTGAGTGGGTATCACGGACCTCAAGAAAAGGAGGGGGAACTGGATTCTGTAGGCAAGCAAAAAGTAGATATGGCGACATTAATTGTGGATATTATGCATAGAAAATTGGAAGAGATGACCTCAAATGTGAATCTTTTAACATTTGACATTGACAAGTCCGTTTTTTTTCCAGCCTGAATTTTCCATCAATACCAGTGGTTATCCTAGAGGAGTTTCTGGGCAAGGGACTTGAATTATCTGAAGGCTGCTTTGGGAAGATTCATTCTGCAGTGTCAGGAGAGAGAGGCAGTGAGGCAGAGGAAGATAAGGGTTTCCATGAGGAAAGAAGCAGTAGGCGATGAAGGGGAGGGAAATGTCAGAGAGAGGCAAGTAAAATGCAGTTATGGAGACATTAATTGTGGCTAATATGCATAGCAAATTGGCAGAGATGACCTAAAACGTGAGTCTTTCTTTTAACATTTGACATTCATAAGTCCTTTTTTTTTTTCTAGCCTGAATCTTCCATCAATACCTTCTACAGTTGATTAAATACAGGACAGAAAACGAATACATCAGCTTGACATTTTTCTGAATCAAGGCTCTTGTCATGGAGCGAATGTTGCCATTTGTTATTAAAACACTCCTGCCTACACCTCCTATCAGTGAATTAACTTCCTACCCTCACCCCCGGCCCATTGGGGGTTTACTTTGTCCTTCACAACACAATCTGCAAATTAGCAGTGATTGCATACTTTATCTCTGTGACGCGCTGCTCTTTTATTTATAATCCAGAGGCAATTAAAATCGCTTTTATACAACATTGTCCTGATGACAGATGTGTGGCTGCCACTTCAACACTCGATGGCTGACATAAATCATTTGACGATCAAAGGGTCTGTTGACTTGCCAGTCTCCAGTTACGGCAGATGCCACCCCAGACAGAGTGACAGGGGCATTCTTCACGGGAGCCTCATTTTAGATAACTGCTTTACTACTCTCTAGTTCAGGAATCTTGACAGCTTGGCTAGTTTGTGACAGCTTGGAAATTCTTCATGTAGCTTTCATGAGCGACCAAGGGTCAATCTATCCCTTATTCCCAGCGCTGTAGGTTTCCAATGGTTTCCTAGGACATATGAGGGTTTTCACAATTTGGACCCGATCTATTACTTACCTTAAGCCACCCATGCGTCTCCTATCTCTCCAGCTCTCATCCCTCATTCACCAAATCTTACAATCTATAGCCACCGGACTACTTGCTGTTCTCTGAACATAATGATCTCTTGCTTGACTGTGTCTTTGAGTATGCGGTTTCTTAACCTTGAAATCACATCCTCCCTGCATTCTTTACCTCCTGTAATCATACAGGAGGTGAAGCTCCTTGAAAGACTCAGTTTAGTTGTCTTTGCCTCTAGGAAGCATTTACCACTGCTTCCCACACAACTAGGTTTTTTTTTTTTTTTTTTTGCTAATTTGTCTTTGCAAGACAGTATGATTTATTTTTATCCGGTTCATAGTGTCGATTAAGTCATATTCATTCATTCATGGGGGTATAATCATCATTGGCCTATGTAACAGCCCTCTACTCTTTGAAATTAATTGTTATTGGAGTGCAGTTGCCTTACAGTCCGCTTATGTGTCAGCTTCTGCTGCACAGCAAAGTCAGTCGCTTATACATACACATACTTTGTATATATGGTCACATCCTCTCCTTTTTAGATTTTCTTTCCGTTTTGGTCACCACAGATCACTGAGTCCTCTCCTTTTATTTCACTTTATTATTCCATTCTCTATCCTAGTTCTTTACTTACTGGTAATTTCTACCAAACACAGTTATTCTGGTGAATTTATTTCCTTAGGAGATTATACAGTGTCATTTGGTTTATACATTTTTAAATTCATGTATTTCACAGTGTATTAAAATATATCTTCCTACATTATCACTGTGTGTTTAGACTTTAATGTCTATCCAGATTGTTGTATATATCCTTAATCTATTGCTTTAGAAAGAAATGTGAAGAAAGATAATACATTGCAATTTCTCTGATCACTGGTGTGCTGTGGCATCTCTTCATTACTTATAGCTTTTTAGGTTTCTCTTGTGAATATTACATATTTAGCTCTTTCATTATTTTCCCTTTGAGTTTTC
Organism: Bison bison bison; assembly: GCF_000754665.1. Classification (NCBI taxonomy): domain Eukaryota; kingdom Metazoa; phylum Chordata; class Mammalia; order Artiodactyla; family Bovidae; genus Bison; species Bison bison. The sequence goes on from NW_011494896.1 coordinate 6,056,164, forward strand.
TTCCGTATTCTTGCTAGGCTGAAATGCTATATATTTTCAAGACATTAGTCTATGGTTACTTTTAAATGCCACAAGTATTGTTTCTTAAAAATTTTTGCCAACTATTCTATTAGATTTTAAGTGGGTGTGTGTTAAAATCTCCAACTATAATTTTATCTTACTATATCTTACTGTAATTAGTACAACATTGTAAACTATTTTTTGTCACTCTATCAAATTCTAATTTGTAATTAAAGTATTTTCCCCTTTGTTTTTTCTATCCTTCTGCAGCTAATTCTTAAAAATGATCTAGATGCCCTTGAGTAGAGTTCTTCATCCTGATAGTCAAGTTTCCCAGTTAATTCATTGTCTGTATACATTCTGTGATTCAACCAATCTGTTGAACTTTAATTTCAACTATTATGGTTTTCCTAATGTCCTTTAATTAGAAGAAAGTAGGGAAAAACCACTAGACCATTCAAGTATGACCTAAATCAAATCCCTTACGATTATACAGTGGAAGTGACAAATAGATTCAAGGGATTAGATCTGATAGACAGAGTGCCTGAAGAACTATGGACGGAGGTTCATGACATTGTACAGGAGGCGGTGATCAAGACCACCCCAAGAAAAAGAAATGAAAAAAGGCAAAATGGTTGTCTGAGGAGGCCTAACAAATAGCTGTGAAAAGAAGAGAAGCAAAAAGCAAAGGAGAAAAGGAAAGATATACCCATTTGAATGCAGAGTTCCAAAGAATAGCAAAGAGAGGTAATAAAGCCTTCCTCAGTGATCAATGCAAAGAAACAGAGGAAAATAATAGAATGGGAAAGACTAGAGATCTCTTCAAGAAAATTAGAGACACCAAGGGAACATTTCATGCAAAGATGGGCACAATAAAGGACAGAAATGGTAGGGACCTAACAGAAGCAGAAGAAACTAAGAAGAGGTGGATAGAATACACAGAAGAACTATACCAAAAAAGTCTTCACGACTCAGATAATCATGATGGTGTGATCACTCATGGAGTCAGACCTCCTCGAATGTGAAGTCAAGTGGGCCTTAGGAGGCATCTTTGTGAACAAAGCTAGTGGAGGTGATGGGATTCCAGTTGAGCTATTTCAAATCCTAAAAGATGATGCTGTGAAAGTGCTGTACTCAATATGCCAGAAAATTTGGAAAACTCAGCAGTGGCCACAGAACTAGGAAAGGTCAGTTTTCATTCCAATCCCAAAACAATGCCAAAGAACGTTCAAACTACCGCACAATTGCACTAATCTCACACGTTAGCAAAGTAATGCTCAAAATCCTCCAAGCCAGGCTTCAGAAGTATGTGAACTGTGAACGTCCAAATGTTCAAACTGGATTTAGAAAAAGCAGAGGAACTGGGATCAAATTGCCAACATCTGTTAGATCATCAAAAAAGCAAGAGAGTTCCAGAAAGTCATTTACTTCTGCTTTATTGAATACGGCAAAGCGTTTGACTGTGTGGATCATAAGAAACTGTGGAAAATTCTTAAAGAGATGGGAATACCAGGCCATCTGACCTGGCTCTTGAGAAATCTGTATGTAGGTCAAAAAGCAACAGTTAGAACTGGACATGGAACAACAGACTGGTCCCAAATTGGGAAAGGAGTACGTCAAAGCTGTATATTGTCACCCTGCTTATTTAACTTATATGCAAAGTATATCATGTGAAATGCTGGGTTGGTTGAAGCACAATATGGAATCAAGATTGCAGGGAGAAATAATAGCCTCCTATATGCAGATGACACCACACTTATGGCAGAAAATGAAGAAGAACTAAAGAGCCTCTTGAAAGTGAAAGAGGAGAATTAAAAAGTTGACTTAAAACTCAACATTCAGAAAACTAAGATCATAGCATACAGTCCCATCACTTCATGGCAAATAGATGGGGAAACAATGGAAACAGTGAGAGACTTTATTTTTTTAGGCTCTAAAATCACTCCAGGTGGTGACTGCAGCCATGAAATTAAAAGACACTTGCTTTTGGTAAGAAAAGCTATGACCAACCTAGACAGCATATTAAAAAGCAGAGACATTCCTTTGCCAACAAAGGTCCATCCAGTCAAAGCTATAGTTTTTCCAATAGTCATGTATGGATGTGAGAATTGGACTGTAAAGAAAGCTGAGTGCCAAAGAATTGATGCTTTTAAACTGTGGTGTTGGAAAAGACTCTTGAGAGTCCCTTGCACTGCATGGAGATCAAACAAGTCAATCCTCAAGGAAACCAGTCCTTAATATTCATTGGAAGGACTGATGCTGAAGCTGAAGCTCCAATACTTTGGCCTGTTGTGAAGAGCTGATTGATTTGAAAGACTCTGATGCTGGGCAGGATTGAAGGCAGGAGGAGAAGGGGATAACAGAGGATGAGATAGTTGAATGGCATCACTGACTCGTGGACATGAGTTTGAGTAAGCTCTGGCAGTTGATGATGGACAGGGAAGCCTGGTGTGCTGCAGTCCATGGGGTCACAAAGAGCTGGACACAACTGAGTGACTGAATTGAATGTCAATTTTCTTGTACCTGTTTGCTTTCCTCAGCATCTTCCTTTATATATTTGGGAATATTTATCATGCTTATTTTGAATTGTTATTCTGATTGGTTCATTAGTATTGCTCAAATAATGTAGGTTGTTCAGTTTTTTTGTTCTTTTAAAATGTTTGTATTCTGTAAATGTTTTATGATCTATTTTTTAAAATGCCTCTTTTCATGAAGGTATTAGCTACTTTGTTAGGGAATGTCTGTCTGCAGAGAGGAAGAAATCTTTTTGCACACAACCCATTTTTGCTCCAGATTTTGATTTCTCTC
>NW_011494896.1:6059071-6079673 GCF_000754665.1 Bison bison bison
GCCCTCCCACCTCCCTCCCCATCCCATCCCTCTGGGTCATCCCAGTGCACCAGCCCCGAGCTTCCTGGACTGGCGATTCGTTTCTTATATGATATTATACATGTTTTAATGCCATTCTCCCAAATCATCCCCCTCTCCCTCTCCCACAGAGTCCAAAAGACTGTTCTATACATCTGTGTCTCTTTTGCTGTCTTGCATACAGGATTGTCATTACCATCTTTCTAAATTCCATATATGCATTAGTATACTGTATTGGTGTTTTTCTTTCTGGCTTACTTCACTCTGTATAATCGGCTCCAGTTTCATCCACCTCATTAGAACTGATTCAAATGTATTCTTTTTAATGGCTGAGTAATACTCCATTGTGTATATGTACCACAGCTTTCTTATCCATTCATCTGCTGATGGACACCTAGGTTGCTTCCATGTCCTGGCTATTATAAACAGCGCTGCGATGAACATTGGGGTACATGTGTCTCTTTCCCTTCTGGTTGCCTCAGTGTGTAAGCCCAGCAGTGGGATTTCTGGGTCATAAGGCAGTTCTATTTCCAGTTTTTTAAGGAATCTCCACACTGTTCTCCATAGTGGCTGTACTAGGTTGCATTCCCACCAACAGTGTAAGAGGGTTCCCTTTTCTCCACACCCTCTCCAGCATTTATTGCTTGTAGACTTTTGGATCGCAGCCATTCTGACTGGCGTGAAATGGTACCTCATTGTGGTTTTGATTTGCATTCTCTCATTATCCCTCACTCCCAAAGACAGACAGACAGGCAGGCACACACCATATCAGGCCAGCCATTCTGTCTAGTCAGGAGTTTTTCATAGATTTTGGATTAGTATCTAGGGTCCATCAACTTCCCTGTCATTTCTTTGTTATCTTTAGGATTCAGGAAAGAGAGTCAGCATCCCATTCTGTGGGCTTCCCAGGTGGCTCAACTGTAAAGAATCTGCCTGCAGTGCAGGAGCTGCAGGAGACATGGGTTCGATCCCTGGGTCGGAAAGATCCCCTGGAGTAGGAAATGGCAACCCACTCCAGTATTCTTGCCTGGAGAATCCCATGGACAGAGGAGCCTAGTGGGCTACAGTCCATGGAGTCACAAAGAGTCAGACAAGCCTGAAGTGACTCAGTGCACACACATACGCACAGCCCATGCTATTTCTTCCCAAATTATGAGCTAATCAGAAGTAGAATACTTATACAACTGTCTTTTTCACTATGTATCCTGAAGTTCAAAAACTCTGTTTCCTATTGAGTACCATATAGGAACACAGTGTAATCGTTCAATATAGGCTTGTCTAATCAAGGAATAAAAGCAATACCTTCCAGAAAGAGTCTAGTCCTTAGGGAACACAAAAACAAGGTTGAGATTTGTTATAAGTTGACACAATCTTAGTTAATTGCAATATGTCAGAAAGGAGGATTTGATGAGTGCTTGTTATCTCTTCAAACCTGGTTGTTCAAAATTCTTTTAAAATAAATAAATTATTTATATCTATTTAGTTTGTAAAATAAGCATGGCTAGCTGACTCATAGATAATTAAGATTTTCAAGAGTTCAGGATCAGGGTTATGAAGATATTTCTGGTTATCACTATCTCATAAAGGAAAATTCAAAGAAAAATTTGGTGGATTCATTTTGATATTTGGCAAAACTAATACAATTATGTAAAGTTTAAAAATAAAATAAAATTTAAAAAAAAGAAAAATTTGATTTAAACTCTGCAGACCTATTTACTCACTATCTGTGATTGTGTCTTTGTGGCTACCACTGCCTCTCTCTCCACTCTGTTCCCTTTGTCTACGGCGATGTTTCTTAACTGAGGGTGATGTTGTCCTGCCCTGCCCCATCCCTGGGAGACCTGTAGCGTGTCTGGAGATTGGGTGGAGTCCAGGGATGCTACTAATCATCTCACAATGCACAGGACAGCGCCCCTCAGCAAGTAATCATCTGGTCCAAAATGTCATTAGTGCCACTCTTGAGAAACCCTTGGCTCCAGGGATCCTGATCTGCTAACTTATTCTCAACCCTGAGATCTCCATGTGGTGTTCACTGTGGCACTGGTTATAGGAAAATGAAAGTATCCCTTGTAATCCAAATCTATTTGCATTCTGAGTTTGACTCCTGGAAGTTCAGAATTCAAGGAGTATCCACAGCCTCTGTTCACAGTCTCTCCAAACACAGACAGACAGACAGACACACACACACACTCAAACACAGATACCAACTTGGGTGACTGAAGTTTAGAATCAAGTCTCTCATGCTATACCAGTTCCTCAGCTTTGACCTTTAACCCATCATAGGATGTGGCTTATTTTCTCCATCCAGCTTTTCTTGCTCCTCTGAAGCTTAGAGAATTCTCTTCAGTTACACCCCCATTTGGGTACCACCGAGAAGGCAATGGCACCCCACTCCAGTACTCTTCCCTGGAAAATCCCATGGATGGAGGAGCCTGGTAGGCTGCAGTCCATGGGGTCTCTAAGAGTTGGGCACGACTGAGTGACTTCACTTTCACTTTTCACTTTCCTGCATTGGAGAAGGAAATGGCAACCCACTCCAGTGTTCTTGCCTGGAGAATCCCAGGGACGGGGGAGCCTGGTGGGCTGCCGTCTGTGGGGTCGCACAGAGTCGGACACGACTGAAGCGACTTGGCAGCAGCAGCAGCAGATGATGATGGCATACTTTCTCAGTGTCTCTGCTGAAAAACTCTGATAAGTACCAACTATCACTTTTCAGGTTGTCTTTCCTGACACTGTAAGTGAAGCTGACAACCCCCTCGTTTCACTTTTATCCCCTTACCCTCTGTTATTTTTCTTCATAGCAGCTATTGTCATCTTGCATGTATTTGTTTAACTTTATACTTTTCCTTCTTCCTTACCTCTGTAAAATTAAGCAAGGCTTTGTTTTTCTTAGTACCATATTCTGGAGCCTAGAGCACATAATGATGGTCACAGTCCCCAATATTAAACTCTGAAGTATAAGCAAAGGCTTTTGAGTCATGGTTCTGCTTGGCATTTGGAGGGGGGATGGATAATTTTTAAGGTGACAGGATGATGTTATAGAGATGAGTGTTCAGATGACATCACTGTCCTATTTAGGAGCAGTTGGACACGACTGAGCGACTGATCTGATCTGATCTGAGAGGAGGAATTCTCAGAGGAGGCAACACCTGAGTGAGGTGTTGAGAAATATGTAGGATTCACCACAAAGCAGGAAGGGGAAAGAGCATCTCAGTTACAGGAATATCATGCAAAAGGTGCTATATTTTTGAAAGAGTATAAAATGATTTAGGAATGAAGGAGCTAGCCCTGCAAATGTTAAGTCTGGTCAACATTGTCAAGGATAATACATGGCACACAAGGAAGGTTGGACTTTATCCTGGGGGAAACTGGGAACTTGAAAATATTTTGAGCAGCTCTGTGTTTGAAAATGATATTGCTTGTGACAATGTGATGGTTGGATGGGATGTTCAGAAGCTAGTGATTGGTCATCATGGGAGAATTTAAAAATTATCCAGAGACTCATTTATCACCTCCCACTGAGATTGATCTATTCTCTGCAGCCTGCCTTTTTCCTCCCTATATGGTATGGTTTAGAACCCAATTTCTTGTAAAAACTGCTTTTCAGTTTCTAAAAATTATAGTCAGCAACCCTGTGGTCAAGCATCTGATCCATCATTTGACACATTTCCGATCCATCTCCTGCATTGTTACTGGGATAGATCTAGCTTTGACTCATTTCAGGGAAATTCTTTCAGAGTTTTCAGCAGAAAGCTGTAACTCACAGTCAATGTCATTTAGGGCTCAGTCTTAACCATCTATCAGAAGTTTCTCAATTAATTTTACTGAGGCTAAAAGTCAGTTATAATTACAGTCCTGTTATCTGAATATGTCTTCCTTATCTTTTACTACCCCATGCTTCATTCTTGGTTCAGTTACTGTAGGGTGCCATTATTTTATGGGAAGTGTCGATCCTGTAGCTTCTAGCTCAAATTTATTAACTACTGCTCTTCTCCCATAGATAAGGGGCATTACTAGCTTTTAGATTTCTCAGATAAAGCTTCTATACTTATATTTATTTGCTATAATGTTTCAGGAACCTCTCCTCCAGTGCTGTTGGGAATGATCAGACATTTAGTGTCACAAAATCTGATAAATGATAGTTCTCTTTTCTAGCTAATCAACAGGTCTAGACATGCTCAGAGAATTGAGAATGGTCTTTATCAATCACCATGGTTATATGCAGGTCACAGTGATAAGGATAAATGAATAGCTATTATACTTCTATAATTCATATTTTTAATAATGAGCATAGGTTTTAAACTTAGCTCATCTGAAAGATTATGGAATGAACTTTGGGTGGTTTTAACTCTAGTTTTTTCCATTTTAAAGTGGTAAAAATTATGTCTTTTTTTTAGGTCATTTTAAGTATTAAATGAGAATGTATGTAAAGCATCTAGTATATTTTCTAATCCACACTCTGTGATTAATAAGTGCTCATTCCATTCAATTCAGTAAACATGAATTCAGACTATTTTTGTGTGTGTCTATGGGAATTGTTGGTAATACAAAGAGAAGTAATAAACAGTTCCCTATTTCAAGGAGATTATAGCTTAGCTGGGCAGATGAGCGTCTAATCAAATAAGTGCTTTTTTACTTATTTTTACTGTAATAGGTGCAAACATAGAAACAGCACCACATACGATGAGGACTTCACAGAACTGGTGGCAGCTCTTTCTGAGGAAGAAGGAAGTTTTTCTGTAGTGAATGATGGGTGATCTAAACGTTTCATGGTGCGCAGGCAAACATCACATGGGCCTGGGGGGATGGATGGGGTTGGTGGATTACAGAGAGGAAACATCCAGGGAATGGCATCTGTGAAAGTCATTTCTCTTTTTCCATCTGTTTTTTACCCATTTCATAATAAAACTCTTACTAAAATCTAAAACTCAGCCATGCCCTTTTTTAACTCTTGAAACAATTCAAGATTAAAATTTTTGATCAACTATATCCAAGGTAGAAAGAAAAGGATAATAAGACCTTTCCTCATATTAATTCAAAGCACTATACATACTTATTGATACAGTGTTAGAGGGTTTTCAAAGCACTCTTTCACTCACATTATTTCATTTAAACACTCTAAAATTATCATTGGGTGGGGATTATTAATCTTATTTTACTACAAACGAGGAAAATGAAATTTCATGACCTGCCCAATGTCTCACAGAAAGGGGACTAGGACTTTCCAAGTCTTTTAGAGTCTGAATCCATTGCTCTGGATCCTCTACCACTAAATCTGCCCCTGTTTACAAAATTTAAAAGCTAGCTTGTATTTGACAAAAATATTTGTAGGATAATTAAGTTTTCTAATTAAGTTTCCTTTCTGTCCTTGGAAGGCCAAGTAAAAGATAGCCTACATAGATTAAAGCTGGAGAAATTGGCTTAGCAATAGAGAATAAGGACAGTATAAATAGGGTTATCCTATGGGTTTCGGCATTGCAGGTGGATTCTTTACCAACTGAGCTATCAGGGAAGCCTTATAACTTACCATCTAAAGAGGACGACAGAGAATGAGATGTCTGGATAGCATCACTGATACAATGGTCATGAGTTTGAGCAAACTCTGGGAGATAGTGAAGGACAGGAAAGCCTGGCATGCTGCAGTCCATGGGGTCACAAAAAGTTGGACACAACTTAGTGATTGAACAACAACAATCATCCAAACAAGGACACTTTTGAGACTAAAAGAACTGAGTCTGTCAGAGTACAGACTATTCACTAACTCATGCACTCAGTAGACAATTAATGACTACCTAGTTAGTGCAAGGCTCGGGGCCAGTGTAGAGAAGCAGATACTTTTGAGTAATTTAATGAACAACATGGGGGAGCTATATAGACCAAAAGAAATAATAGCGACTGATCATTGAATATGTCTGTTCTAGGTGTTCTAGAAGTGGAACATATAATGTCAAAGTTTAAAATAATTCCATGAAAGAATACTAATATTGTTCCCATTTTGCAGATGATAAAACTGGTTAAATCACCTACCTAGTTTTATTTTACAGGGGAGTGGCCTTCAAAATCACAGCATACCCTGATTAAAATTTGAAGATAATTGAGCATCTTGAAACCACAGTTTTAGAATAACAAAGCCTTGTGTTTTCCTCATCCAGCATACATCTCTAGAATGTTGATGTTTAGTTGGGCAATAGGTGCTGAGTCATGGTGTCAGGTAGGACTTTGAATGAAATGAACCATGGTAACTTTTAAGCCTCTAGAGTCTGGAGATTAATGGGGGAAAAAAAATTTTTTTTGTTCTTTTTAAGAAGACCATGACTCAAGAAAGTATGTGGCAAGTGCCCATTTGTTGCAAAATTCCATTCTTTTTTTTTTCCTCTCTTGTGCCTCCTTGAGCTACTCAGTCAATCTAAAAACCTCCTTTATGGCTTGAAGACAACTTCCTATTTGCTGCAAGATTGATCTTTTCAATTTCCAGTTCTGGTGAGGGTATATCTAGCTTTAAAATAGAACTGAAGCTACTCATTTCTTTTTATGGATAATTAATTCACTCTTACAAAATAGGATTTATGCAAAGTGAGGAATCTAATTCTGGGTGTAGAATCATTTTCGTCAATGGACCAAGATCAAATTTCTTCTTTTTCAACTTACATTCTTGAAAATAGTTAAATGAAGAATTAAATTCTGTAGTGTGTGATGACAAAGAATAACCAGAAAATTAAGTAACACACAAGTTTCTACAACATTTACTGTTTATGAGGATATTTCATCGTGATACTATCACTTGTATTATTAAGAACCTCAGGAGACACGTCTGGGCCTAAGTTTTTCTAGGACTGTGGAGAAAGGTCAAGCTTATTAAACTTACTCATCTCAAAGACATGTGAAGTCACTGAAATGGAACATCTCATTTAGAAAGGACTTCACATTCTTGCTCTGTATGCTTTTTCTAAGTATCACACATAATGTGGGGGCCAAATTCATCAATTGTTCTGGGTGAGTCTAATGTTGAACTAAATGAGCTAGACATGTACCTTTAAGTGTCTAGAGGCTATCAAGTTTGAATTAGATTTGGGGTTGTAGGATCCAGAGTTAGATTTGTTGGACTGTCAATTCAGCCATTCATTTAGAGTATTTGTGACTTGGAGAAGTTAATCAAAACTCCAGTTTCCTCATCTTAAAAAATAGGTTAATAGTGATGTTTAAAACTATATTATTTTCACAAGATAGATATACATTGAATGTTAGAAATTTCAAAATTATGGTCTCACTTTATTCAGTGTTAAAACCACTATTTGGTTTATCTTTCAAATTTTAGTCAAAAGCAAAGCTGTTCAGCCCACTCTCATTTGTCACATCTTTAGCACAAGCCCAACACCATCCTCAATGACTTCAGTCCTTCTGCAGATGACCTGTCCTCACCTTCTCATCTTCAGTGGCCCACTATTTTGTTCCACTTTGGACTCTCACGCCCATGATGACAAGGTAATAATTTGGGCCTTGCTATTACCTATAATTGCTTACCTAAAACTTTGGTTAGTTCAAATTTCCCACTTTTTAAGCACAAGCTTCCAGCCGGTCCTCCTCACCCTAGAACCATTCTTCAACTTCAGAAAGATCTGCATTGCCTTGACCCTTCTGCCTTCATCCAACCATAAAACCTTTCCTTTATTCATTTTCTTCCTCATTCAGGCTTGATTCTATGATGTCATTATTTAAATAACACTTTTGATAATGACCTAAATGTCCTTGTGCTGCTGTATTTTATCACAACCCATTGGCAGAACATCAGCCCTGGATAAACTCCATCAACCCAATCATTTCTTCTTCTCCATGCCTACATCGGAGCAGCTAATGCTCCTAGAGAAATTCCCACTAGAGACAGATTGATTTCTTTATAAATTTAAGTTCATCAGCCTTTACAAATGGGTCCTTGGCTTTCCAGGGCAATTATTTTTTTTCTGGTCATCTTGCTCTTATACTCCCAGTAATAACTATTTTAAATACTCCTGTCCTGTACTCTAAAATACCAGGGCCCCTGAAATCTCATTCTTAGGCTTGTTGTTCTCCTTGTTCTATACTTTTTATCTTGTTCACAGCTACAGATTCAATTGCCTTCTCAATTGCCTTCTGATTTCAGATGATAGACAGATTTGTAATTATAGCTAAGACCATTCATCGAATTCTAGATCTTCATAATCTGTTGACCATTTACTTCCAACTCCTGTGTATCACTCAAGTACCTCAAAGTCAACATGCCTAAAACTAAACTCATGATTTTCCTCCAAACTTCATTCTATTATTTTCAGTGTCAGCTAATGGCAGTGCTAACGTTTTAGTTGCAGAGGCTAAAAAACCAGGATCATCCTTGATATACCCCCTTATGCATAAACCTTCGCCTTCAACCCATTATCCATTCTTATTGCACTTTCCTCCTAAGACTCTCTCAATTATATGTGCTGCTGCTGCGTCACTTCAGTCGTGTCCGACTCTGTGTGACCCCACAAACGGCAGCCCACCAGGCTCCCTCGTCCCTGGGATTCTCCAGGCAAGAACACTGGAGTGGGTTGCCATTTCCTTCTCCAATGCATGAAAGTGAAAAGTGAAAGGGAAGTCGCTCAGTCATGTCTGACCTTCAGTGACCCCATGGACTACAGTCCACCAGGCTCCTCCGTCCATGGGATTCTCCAGGCAAGAGTAATGGAGTGGGGTGCCATTGCCTTCTCCAATTATATGTGCACCTCTAATCTAATCATGTTATCTTCCTGCCTCCAAACTTCAGTGACTTCACAATTTTCTTTAAAAAAAAATGACAAAAATCCTTCCATATCTGTAAATCCTTACAATGTCTGACCCTTACCTACATCCCCAGCCTCAGTTTGTACTAGCACCCCAGCCTGATTGAATTTCTTTCAGTCCTCATATGCAGTCATCTCTCTCTTGTTACGAGTTCTTCACTCATTGTGCCTTTTCCACCTGTGATGCTCATTTCTCATCTGTTCACCCAATTAGCTCATCTTTCTGAGCTCTGTGGACATGTCAGTTCCTCAGATAAGCCATCTTGATGGAGTCTGGCCTTTGAATGATAGGTGCATGGCTCCGTGTATGTCTCCTTCATGGTTGCAACTTACAATTAATTTTGAGGTGATATGATTAATGTTTCTTTCCTATCAGACTGTAAGCTTCATGAGAGCAAACACATGAATGTTTTTGCTCTCTGTATTATTTCTAGCATCTACTTTAGAGTATGAATATATGGTAAGCTCTCAATAAATAATATAACAAAGTTGTGTATAAAGGTTTGAGGATATAAAAATGAACAAAACATTGCTTTTATGTTCAAGGAGATCCTAACCTAGGGTATGGAGGCTGCCACATAAATAAAGTTAGAAAAGCCCTAAGATAGCCACATAATTCCCTGGGAATATAAGGGTTGTGCCTATCATTGTATTTGGAATGATATATATGTCAGATGCAGGACTGATAGTAAAATGTTCAAAGAGGATGTAATATTTGAGTTTTTTGAAGGAAGAATGGGATTCAAAAGTGAGTATCATACCAGCACCAGCTCTGCTAATGTGAAGGGTTAAGAGAGATAAAATGATCAGTAAGTTAGAAATCAGAGCTAAACCAGGGAAGGAGGGGTATTGCTGAAATTTCATCCCAAATAGGACATGAGAAGAATCAAGATGTCAGCAGCTGAATAATGATAGAAGCAAGTCAGAAATAGGGTGGGATCAACAAAGAGAATTTTTCATGTAACAACTTAATGCTTTTATTGCTCAGTGGTTGTATTAATTTATCTCCTACCTGTGAAAATTGTCTCAGTATTTTTGGTTGAGTTGAAACATTAACATTTTCACATTAAAATTAGTGGGATTTTTTTTCTCTTATTTAATGGCTTTTCACTTAGCAGTGAGGGTTTTAGGAATAAGTTAATAAACAAAGAGTATTTGTGTAGGTACCTGGGGTCTGGAATTAGACTTCAAGACAGAGTTATCTAGGCAACCTATTAGCCACTGGGGTATATTTTTGATAGCTAAGTCCTGCTTCTTTTTTGACTATACTGTGCCCATGTAAAGAATCTTCACTCATAGACTTGCTCATCTTTACAGTCTGCACTATTGTGAAGACTATAAAAAATGCTGTATAAAATTTTTGTGAGAAATGTAATTTATCCTACAGTTTTACCATGGGACGGCAGTCTTAATTGACTAATCCTCCATTGCTGATTTAATTGGTAGTCTGCATAAATGGCACAGATGAAGCTGGATGTGGTTGAACAGACAGACAGGGTTTCCTGAGTTCTCTAGGTAGAAAGTACTGCTGGGGAAAACACTATAGAGGACAAAAGCAAATTTGACAAAAATCACTCTATAAAGACCTTTTTTGATTATATTAGAGAGACTTGAAGTGTTGCTGTGGTCTCTTGGTCAACTAAGTATTAGGTGCTTGAAATAAAAAAAATAAAATCCATTTTAAAATTCTTGTGAACAAATGACTTTCACTTTTTAATGTATAATTAAAGACTAAGTATCAGTATCTTTTAATTGGCATGGTTTTAGATTTGACTTGGCAGACTGGTTTGTACTGACAACCCTAACACAGCTGCCTGCTAAGAATTCTGGCTGCCATGTTAGGCAGCATAATTTGTCAGACATGACTTGTCATGCACACTCAGGGAGACAGTTGGTATTTCTGAAACTTTGGGGAAGAAAACTTTGCTATTAGAGCATGACCAGTATTGTTTTAGGCTGATATTTTCATTGATTATCTTTTATGCCTTTTAAAAATGTTAGATCATTTAAATTTTGTTTTCCTTCTCTTATTTTTTAGCGCTCAATTCTTTTAAATATTAAAAATTTTAAAATATTTTCAAGATTGTTGTACATTCAATTCATGCATGTTTTAACTTTGTTACCAAAGCAAAAACAATAATATTTTTCTTTTCATGCACCCCCCCACTTACTTTTTTGGAGATGTGTAAACTCTGTTTTCTTTTATATTGTGTGGGAAGTGGAGTGAAATATAAAAGAATAGTATATATGATAAAAAGGAAAAGACTTGAGTACTTTTTTTTTTTTTTTTTACAAAACCTTGCTGTTCTTTTTCTTGGTTAGATCTTTAAATATTTGAAAATATGAAAAAAAAAAAAACCTTGAATGTTCAGTACCAGGTTAGGGCAAACTGTATGATTATGAATGCTATTTCTCTTTAAATGTATCAAGATTAAAAAAAAAAAACAGTTGACTTTGTTATTTATTCTTATTTCTCTTTTGATAGAACTGGTCTATCCCATATTATCTCTTGGAGGCTCTTTTCATGTTCTAAAAAAGGAAATTGTTATTGAAGAACTTAAATCATATTACTTGGAGCTAGTATACTTTTATTTATTTATTTATTTTGGTTTTAAATTGATTTTATTTTTTAATTAATTAATTTATTTTAATTGGAGGCTGATTACTTTACAATATTGTAGTGGCTTTTGCCATACATTGACATGAATCAGCCATGGGTGCACATGTGTCCCCTATCCTGAACCCCCCTCCCACTTCCCTCCCCATCCTATCCCATCAAATAATTGTCATTTATGGTATTGTAAAATGATGTACCTGCTTTCTCAAATGAGGGATGGATTTTGACTAGAGGATCTTAAGCTTTTTCACTAGACTTTCTTTGATGGCAGAGTATAGTGTTCAGCTCAGTTCAGTTCACTTCAGTTGCTCAGTCGTGTCCGACTCTTTGCGACCCCATGAATTGCAGCAGGCCAGGCCTCCCTGTCCATCACCAACTCCCAGAGATCTCTCAAACTCACGTACATCGAGTCGGTGATGCCATCCAGCCATCTCATCCTCTGTCATCCCCTTCTCCTCCTGCCCCCAGTCCCTCCCAGCATCAGAGTCTTTTCCAATGAGTCAACTCTTCACATGAGGTGGCCAAAGTACTGGAGTTTCAGCTTTAGCATCATTCTCTCCAAAGAAATCCCAGGGCTGATCTCCTTCAGAATGGACTGGTTGGATCTCCTTGCAGTCCAAGGGACTCTCGAGAGTCTTCTCCAACACCACAGTTCAAAAGCATCAATTCTTCGGTGCTCAGCTTTCTTCACAGTCCAACTCTCACATCCATACATGACCACTGGAAAAACCATAGCCTTGATTAGACGGACCTTTGTTGGCAAAGTGACGTCCCTGCTTTTGAATGTGCTATCTAGGGTGGTTTATAGTGTGGCTCCTTCCCGTTTCTCTCCTTCTACCCTCCCCATCCTGTTTTTCAAGGATGTTATTCAGTATGATCCCATGAAAGCAGTACATTATTCAGATGTCTTCGGTTTATCTTCAAAACATACACAAACTATGAATTCTACTGAAATAATACACCTATTTTGAAATTAACATGGCTTTCTTGATATAGGATGAATCATCTGTTTACCTTGCATTTTTTTTCCCTTCCTCGTGCATATTCATATAGATTTTTATAGCTAGCCTATCCCAGTTTGAAAGTTGATAGGAAAGAGGAAGACCAAATAGAACTGACCCAGATGGATTTTATCTCTACTCAGCTCTCATAATGTAGATCAATATTTGCCAACATTTTTGTGTGTGTTGAAGTATTTTCTTCAGAGTCTGTTGAGGCTACATGTTTAATCAATGTGTGTAGAGGTTTATGGGCATTTTATAGAGGTCAGGACATGATCCTACTACTGTAAATGGTTTTGATAGTTTATAGTCATTGTATTTGGTTTTTTATAATTTATTTTTGGCTTTGTTCTTGGTCTTCGTTGCTGCACGGTCTTTTCTCTAGTTTCAGCAAGTGGGGGCTACTCTCTCATTGTGGTGTGTGGGCTTCTGGTTGCAGTGGCTTCTCTTTTTGTGGAGCAGTGGCTCTAGGACACGTGGGCTCAGTAGCTGCAATTCCTGGGCTCTTAGGAGAGGCTTAAAGTTGTGGCCAACTGGCTTAGTTGCTCCACTGTGTGTGGGATCTTCCTGGATCAGGGATCGAACCCATGTCTCCTGCATTGGCAGGTGGATTCTTTACCACTGAGCCACCAGGGAAAGCCGGTGTATTTGTTTACAACGACCTATCGCCGGATGATTAACGTGTTAAATCCTAAAAATCATATGAGATATGACTCCTGTCTATGAGACGCTCACAATATCAGGAAAGATAGAAATATAAATAGATAATTTCAAAATAACAAGAAATGTGTTAATAGGGTTAGGGTATGTTGCGAGCATAGTGGAGGGGTGCTCAGCCAAATCTGGTATTGTCAGGATGACATTTATGGATTAAACTATGAGGAGTTTCTCTAGAAGACACCAAGTACTCATTTTTCATGCCAGAGACAGATCTTTATCCAATGGTTAATCCCCTTTTTATTTGTAAATAATTATTCTGTTTCCTGGGCTAGAGCACATACTCCATGAGGTATAATGCCTGGCATGTAGTAAGAATTCAATAAAATTTGGATTGTGTCTCAAATACTTTTTGTTTTACAAATTGTATTTGTTGAATCATAACTATGATTTTTCCATTTTTATTGAGGACTTATATAACAAAGCTTGAAGTAAAATCACAAAATTATTCTCTAGTCAGACAAAGCTTCTAGTCAGTATGATAGAATCAATATCACTACACAGAATGGGTATTCTTGTGTTTAAGTTGCCCAGTGACTGTTCTCACAGGGAGTGTGGGTATTTTAGGAATCCCTTAGGCCAGGCCAGAGGAGGAGTGTAGCTTACTTACCCTCAATAGAAAGTAAGGAAGACAAGAGTTGAATCACACAATATATTAGGAGGGATCACTGGGGATCAGAGTTGCAGGAGTAACATGTCCAAAGGGCTCTCCAATGCAAGGCAGTGAGCTGAGGTAGCCCTGCTCGAATTGCCCTTTCTTAAGGCTCTTTGATTCTCTTTATGGGAAGAAAGTGAATAGACACGTCTTGTTTCTACTTCACTTTTTGGAAGTTGGAGGTAGGTTTTGAAGCATGTGTAGAAGTTTGGGAAACAATTTAAAAACTGCAGTTACAGGAGAGAGCACTGATCAGCACAGTATATTCAGAGATGATAGAAGTATGAGGTACATGGGCTGGGTAAGATGCAAGACCTAGGATGGAGAATGAGCAGGGACTTAGATCTGTGTAAGTCTCACCTTCTTTAAGGGATAGCGCTTACCGGAACCTGCAGAAGTTTCTGGACAGCTTTCTACCTAGTACATGGTAATACCTACTACCTAATACTGTATTACTTCTCTACCTGGAAACTAAAGATTACATTTCTACCTTTTTAGTCACCAGACAGCTATTACTTCAGATGAATTAGAGAAAAATTAGCTTTAACTATATAACAATTTGGACCTTAAACACAAACAGTGCCGGGGTCCAGCCCCGGCTGATCCAGGGTATTTGAAGCGGGGACGGCGTCGGCAACCTATTTATTTAAATATTTTATCAAAGATATAAAGAGTAATAGGATGAGGATAGCTCAGTAGGAAAATTCAGTGGAGAAAAGAGGCTGAGTAGCTTGGTTTACGCGGGAGACCAATAAAACTTCAAGACAAGAAGTTTGCACCACTTACGTAGGCCGCAGGCGTCCTTCCGTTCTCCCGAAGGAGAGGAGACACTGAGGCCTCCCCGGCCGGATCTTAGAAGCCCAGGCATAATTAGTAAGCATGGTGGGTTCCGCGCTCCAGATGGAGACTCAGCCAGAGTGAGAGAGAGAGAGACATGGGGAGACCAGTATTTCGAGAAACTGACCCCAATTCTTTATTTTCCATGGTCTACTTTTATACACTGAGATGTTATGCAAAAGTCACGCGGGGTCAGCAGTCCTGACTTTTATCAAAGTCAGGTGCTTCATACAAATGTATACAGAGGTCTTAGGGGTGTTACATCATCTTCTGGCCAGGGGGCCTGCTGACAATTTATGGCCCTCTCCTTGTGACAGTGGTCAGTCAACCAGGACACTTATTTCTCCAGGGGTGATTATTCTTAAAACAGACACTACCCAAATAAAGTTACACTCCTATAGGGTGAGGGTGTAGTGGGTTTTAGTTAAGGAAAGAATTTACTTAGCCTAAGGTCTAACGTGATTAATATCAAAGGTTAATACTTATTTCTTCTATATATTCATTAATGTGTGTAAGGGCAGGGGATGTGGAGACTTAGCAACAAACATTGGCTCAACAAATGAAAAACCCTTCACCAATACAATTTCTAATCAGCCCATTATACTTATACTAATAGTTTTCTAACTTTTCTAAGGAACCTGTTTTTAGAAGGTTTAAAGCATCTCGTGCCTCTCACGGTTGGGAGGCTGTGAGCAATCACACGTGGCTGGACAAGCCTGTCAGGCAGGCCAGAGAACCTTCAGAGGAGTTTGTAGGTTAAAACACTCTTGTCACGCCCAGGAGTTTTTATTAACTGGAGCTCTAGGTTAACTCCTTCTCCGAAAGAGGTGGTGGGGGACAGCCCCCTGTAAAATCAGAGATGTAGGTGAGAGCACAAAGTAGTAAAGTAGGCAGGCTCTGGTTATGGGGGTAGATGCTCAAGGATTTCCAGGGGGACTCCTGAGGCTTGATCCCGCCTTTGCGTATGTCGAGCCTCCTTCCTCACGACCTTTGCCACGGGCGGAGTACCTCACTCTGGCCCCCAACAAAACAGAACATAATTCATTTTGCATTATTATTGCATCACTTTCTGATGACTGAAATAAAACATGATTTGGACACAATCTGGAAAAAGGACCAAGAGAAAAGATAATTACCTGTATTCCCATCACCTTGAAATAATGACTATCACTTTTTAAAAATTTTTGAGTGTAATACACATTTGCTGAAAAACTGTCTTCCTGACAAGCTAATTCTTGAGAATTTCTTGAATGTATTGCTTCTGTGAAATCTTTGATTGCCCATGGGCTGATTTATCAACCTTTTTTTTTTTTTTAATGGTAAACCTGTATCATATATTCACATTGGTTATGCATTTATCACTGAGTACGTTAGCAGTTTTTTTTCCTCGCCTCTCCTATTAACTGTGCTTTCTCAAGGCAAGGGCCTTGACATATTTGTGTTCCCTGAATATGGATACTTATATGCTTGTCTCTCAGTTCAGTCGCTCAGTCGTGTCTGACACTTTGCAACCCCGTGGACTGCAGCACGCCAGGCTTGCCTGTCCATCACCAGTTCCTGAAGCTTGCTGAAACTCATGTCTATCGAGTTGGTAATGCCACCCAACCATCTCATCCTCTGTCATCTCCTCCTCCTCCTGCCTTCAGTCTTTCCCAGCATCAGGGTCTTTTCAAGTGAGTCAGTTCTTCAAATCAGGTGCCAAGTATTGGAGCTTCAGCTTGAGCATCAGTCTTTCCAATGAATATTTAGGACTGATTTTCTTCAGGAGTGACTGGTTTGATCTCCTTGCTGTGTGAGGGACTTTCGAGTCTTCTCCAGCACCTCAGTTCAAAGGCATCAATTCTTCAGTGCTCAGCTTTTTTTTATGGTCCAACTCTCACATCCATACGTGACTACTGGAAAAACCATAGCTTTGACATATTTGAAAGTCTCTCTGTAATTACTTCCAAGTATGAATAAATGAATGGTCATAAGTTTATAATTTATAGTATGTCATCTTACAGAGATAAGGGAAATGTGCTGGCATATTTTTTCATATTTGTTTGTTTCATATTTTAGATGGTCATTCAAAAGGTTTTTGTGATTATTAGATAATCAAGTGGAATTAATTTTTATTGCCTAGTGTAAACTTAAAAAACTTGAAATTCAGGTAACTTTACACTTGTACATGTATGCAAAACTGACATAGAAGATATTTCCAAATGCTAAAATTTGCAAATGCAAGAGGTGAAGATATAGACTTTCTTTTATTTTATAAATTTTAATATTTTTAACACCAAAAGCATTTTGTATTGGGGTGTAGCTGATTAGCAATGTTGTAGTTTTAGGTGAACAGTGAAGGGACTCAGCCATATATATATATACATGTATCCACTCTCCCTCAAACCCCCCTACTATCCAGCCTGGCACATAAGTTTGAACAGAGTTCCATGTGCTCTACAATAGGTCTTTGTTGGTTATCCATGTTAAATATAGCAGTGTAAATATGTAACAAAAATGTCTTGGACCATGCATATTTGTTTAAAAAATTTTAATTGTTTTTACTGTTGCATATTTCTTTGTTTTAACTCTTCCTGTTATCCTACAAAGAGGTCATAGATTTAGCTGGTGCTCAATAAATATTAAGTAGCTCACTGTTTTTAGGAAAAGGAGAAACTTTCATCCTTTTGAATAAATAATTATGACTTCTTTATTTAGAAGTAGTAAAGCCCATAAAAACAAATTTTGGACCTTATTGAAACCTATTTAAGAGATCTGGTGAAGGCATAGTAATTATTTAGTATGCCTTGCTCACTTTAAATGATGAGGCGAGTAAAATCCTGAAACACTGAGTGACTTGTCCAAGGTCACACTAATTTTTAGAGTTAAAGCTAGGTCTAGGGAATAGATCAGAAATCTAATTATGGGTACAATACCTGGATTCCCCAGCTGTGGAGAGTCCAAATAATAAAGCAGGAATTTGTGGACCTAGATATCTTTGTCTCTCTAGAAACCTGTGTGCTCATCTTTGTGTATCCTGTCTTGTCCTGTCTTCCCCTCTTCTATCTTATCCTGTCCTATCTCATTGTATCTTCGAGGATTACATCCTATTGTAAATCTGCCCATCTCTCCACTTATGAATTATCTGCCTATAACACTGATTGAGCTACTATGAAGAGACAGATGTTTTATGTATATTATCACATTGAAATCTCAAAAATCCTTTGAGAAAACTGCTGTTGTCTCTATTTTTTAGTTGAGGGCATGGAGGCTCAGAGAAGATGCAATATGCTGACCCTGTCTAAACTAGCCAGTGGTAGAGACACGTGACTCAAAAACTCTTGCTCTCCATGACTTTTCCATCTGACAGTGCTTCCTACCTGAAGCAGCTCAACTAGCAGCCTTTCCTTCATTTCATTTAGGTCATTGCTAAAGTATCACTTCCCAAATGAGGCCTTATGTTTTTATTTTATTTTTTTATTAATATTTGATTTCTTTGGAGTATAGTTGCTTTACAGTGTTCTTTGAGGATACCTTTTGGAGTTGAGTTCTCCTCCCCCATCCACTTTCCTGCATTAGTTTTTCTGTTTAGCATCCATCACTTTATATAACTTAATTATTTAATTTATGATCTGTTCCACCCCACAGAATGAAAACTCCATGAGATAAGCAGCTCTTTTTTTTCCTGTTTTTTGTTGTTTTTTTGCAACCCAGAATAATGCTGGAACATACAAGTATTCAATAACTTTTTTTGTTATATAAATTGGTTGAGCCAAATTTACAGAGTTCTTTAGTCAACGTGAGCTTTCACTGGGGGAGATCAGACACAAAGTTCAAGCTCTGGGACCTCAGGTCAATCTTGAGGTCTGGTGGTATTCAAGTGAGAAAAGGATCAGATGGAGTGAATGAATGAATGAATGAATATATGCAATTATTGATATTGGTGGAGCATATATTTTTGGCTTGCCTTTATTGGTTCTTAAAAGCATGATGGCGAGATGGATTAAACTGTCCTAAAGGACTGGGGAAATATGGCAGAATGGTAAAGCCTAGTTGCTGGCCAAAGTGTTGGTTTTGGAGCATCCAAGCATCAAGGAGAGTATCAAGGGCCCTAGGAGAGAGAGTGTTAGGACCCCGTGTGACCATGCTCAACTTCTTGGAGTAAGGGAGGCGAGGTGAATTCAGTGGTCTGAAGAATATTCTCTGTGCAGGGCAGAGCACTTCATGGCTGGTGAGATATTCCTGCCCAGTTTGTGTTCACTATTGTGCTTAGAGTTGCACCATGAGTAAACTAGAACTAACCTTGCATATTCTGATAACTACTTTCTGGCTTATTGAAGGTCAGAGTCATGGGACAGATTCTTTCTCTTGATTGCGGGAGCCAGGAGGCCAGATGTTTGAGCAGGCCAGGGTCTGAGCAGTAGAGCTGCAAGTCATGTAGCAGATTACACATTTGATATTCCAGAGACAAGTTCATTAAAGGCATTATTCCAGCTGACAGAACAGCACAGCATAGAGCTGCCAGATTTGATGTTGTAAAGGAAACATACCACTTTGGAAATAAATTATACTTGGTATTAACTGAATGATATATTAATCTTTTCCACCAGTGAAGCAGGAGACAGAATGAACAGTGACTGTTAACACATCATATGGATACCAATTCGCAGTTCCCAGGTTTTAGATATTCATGGGCATGGAATTCAGAACTATCCTGAAAGAAAGTTTAACTTGCTGCAATATTTATAATAGCTTTTCTTTTGTGAAATATTTGGTTACAAAACTTGGGATGCTTGCAAATTTAAGATTTTCTGTCACTGTGTGTCCTCGCTTTCCAATTTAGAAAAGTGTCTCCAAAATACATTACTCTTGGAACTGTCTTTTTTCTTTTTCCTGAAGAATTTGAGAATAATAAAACACCTACAGCTGAAGAGCTGTCACATTCCTAGGAGGGTGAGAGATTGGAATTAACACAGGATTCAGGTCATACCAACCTGAGCTCTTACTCTGAGCAGCTGTGTGACATGGGACAGATTGTAGGATGTCTCGGCCTCCTTTCCATCATCTGGAAAGTGGTAACACCACCTCCATTTGCAGAGGTGCTATGAAGAAAGATGGAAGATCGTATTCAAGTGTTTCGCATGGTGTTCCCAGTTAGTTCATTTTCTTTTTCTTCTTCCCTCTTTTGGGAGAAGGCAGAGGAAAAGTCTCAAGGCTAGTCACACTCTTGTTTCTGGATTATCTTCTTGACAAGAATTTGAACTGGTGGAATTATTATTATTTTTAAATTGAAGTATAGTTGATTTACAATGGTTTCTGGTATACTGTAAAGTGATTTAGCTTTATACACATGGATACATCTGTATGTATACACACACACACACACATATATAATTTTTCAGATTCTTTTCCATTAGAGACTATTACAAGATAATATAGTTTCCTGTGCTATACAGTAGGTCCTTGTTTATCTGTTTTATATATAGTAGTGTGGAAAATTGGAGAAGGCAATGGCACCCCACTCCAGTACTCTTGCCTGGAAAATCCCATGGATGGAGAAGCCTGGTGGGCTACAGTCCATGGGGTTGCTAAGAGTCGGACACGACTGAGCAACTTCACTTTCACTTTTCACTTTCCTGCATTGGAGAAGGAAATGGCAACCCACTCCAGTGTTCTTGCCTAGAGAATCCCAGGGACAGGGGAGCCTGGTGGGCTGCCGTCTATGGGTCGCACAAGGTCAGACACGACTGAAGTGACTTAGCAGCAGCAGTGTGGAAAATTCTGAAAGAGATGGAAATACCAGACCACCTGACCTGCCTCTTGAGGAACCTATATGAAGGTCAGGAAGCAACAGAACCGGACGTGGAACAATAGACTGGTTCCAAATAGGAAAAGAAGTACATCAAGGCTGTATATTGTCACCCTGCTTATTTAACTTATATGCAGAGTACATCATGAGAAACGCTGGGCTGGAAGAAGCACA